>NC_135480.1:96471633-96777633 GCF_052094955.1 Ictidomys tridecemlineatus | reverse complement strand
AGATCCAAAGGACTGCCCTATTAAAGAGGCAGGATTGAAATTTATGGCTAAGAATATGTCATTGATTGTTATAATTCTGCAAGGAATGATTTGGCACAGACATGAACTAAAATTTAAAATATCCAGTTAGTTAACCTTTATTGACCCCCATTTAGGTGCAAGGCATTGTGCCAGATCAGGTGCTCCTTAGGGTTTAGATTTAATGAGGTTCGGGGTCCACTTCAGAAGTCTATAAAGTGTTCAGGGTAAATCCTTGTTCTGCCACTCACTGTAGAAGTGGGCTATTGACCAGGTCACCTGCCTTTTTGGACACTTATTTTCCACATTGGAAAGTGAAGAGAATAATAGTATCTTTCTCTTAATGCACAGGTTGTAATGAGGAAGAATCATGTAAAACACTTTGATTGGTCTGATTAGCTGCTGTTGCTATGGTTACAACAACAGCAATTCATTTCAGAGCAAAAGAGAAGATTTAAAGAAAAGGAGACCAGTAGTAAGAGAGGGAACAAGAATGGCTGAAGAGGCCTGCAGAGGACATTCAAAGGAATTGCATTTTCAGGTCTGTCATTTTCCGACTCACTGGAAAGGGAATGGAAGTAACGAATGACAAGAGCACATGGGACTTCTCAGTCCACTCCATGTTCTAGGCACTGAATTGATAGTTTTTGCGATCTCATATAAGCCCTTTAATACCTCAGTGAAGCATGCACGGTTCTATCTTCATTCTACAGATGAGAAAATGAGGGTGGAGAGCTTCATGACCTGGACAGTAAGTGAAGAGCTGGAATCTGAAATATGACCATTTATAAACTTGAGACCCAAGAAGGGCTTAAAAAGTATATCAAATCTCCTTTATAAGTGTGCTATAGATAAAAGCATATAGATGCTATAGAAAATTCTATTGAAAAAGTTCAGTCGAAGTAAGTCTGGTCTAAAGAGATGTAGTATAAACAGGGTCTGAAAGGAGGTGGGATTTAAAGCAGATCTTGAGTGACTGGAGAAGTGAAGAGAGGAGACAGAGAAAGAAGGGGTTCAGCAAGGTCTGGAGGTAGGAGAGTCCAGAGGGCTTCTGTGGATAGTCCAGCTGAGATTGAGGGGAAGGTGCTGGGTGGAGGGAAGATGGGGCTTGAGGGTGAGCCAGACATGATTCCATATGGAGGCCTTGAGTGCCAAGCCAGAGAAGGGTGAGTCACTGATGGAGGCAGCATGCAGAACTGACCAAAGGAGGGAAAGGCAGGGAGATGAGTGAGGATACCAGACAATCACATGGAATGAGGGCTAATGTCTGAAGTCAGATGACAATGGGAGTGGAAGGAAGTGCAGAAACCAGAGCTATGTCAAAGAAACACCAGCACCAACTAACTCTAAATGGTAAAGCTAAAGGAGGGTGTGAAGTCAAAATTCGGTGTGTGGCTGCCTGGAGAACATGATATATCCTGAGCAGGAGGTCACTGAGGGAAGGTAGAGGGGAAGGCTGAGTGGGGGGATGAAGAGCTGGCTTCTAGATTTCAATGATGCCAAGACTACTGAATGGACACTTGTAGAAGGTGCCTCTAAAGCAGCCCAGGGGCTGGGGGTCAGGGAGAGAATGGGTAAGGAGGCCAGAGAGCCATTTGCAGAGATAACAGCTATACTCATAAGAGGAGATGAGTGAAGAAAGGCAAAGAGCAGAGCTATGAACTTAAAATTCTTGAAGGGCAAAACTGAGGATGCAGGAAAGAAACATTCAAAGGAAAAATGGGAAATCCAGCACTGAAGCTCATGAGATATGAATGCTCAGCACATTCCCTGGTAGAGCACCATGGTTACACAGAGGAGGCAAGTGAGCCCCAAGTTCAGGGCCCTGGCCATAGGCTGAGTCACCAACAAGTGGGTGTAGCTGTGACCTTGCCAACTCTGATACCCATGCAAAGGGCCACTGACTTTCTTACTACTGGGCCTTTCTCCTTTGATGGTGTTTCTTGAGTGAATCTCAGCTTCCCTTTAAAGGAATCCTGCCATCAGAGGAAGACACATTTCATTTATGCAGGAAGTGCTCTACCAAGAAAGGAACGATTCTTACTAATTGAACCAAACTTCATGGCTTTATCTTCTTCCACAAGGGACATCAGTCCTCAAATATCACAGGAGCTTATCTCTACCAACTCAAAGATACCAAAAAATATTAAATTGGCATGAAAGCACTAATCCTCTAATAATGGAGTGCCAGTGATAATTGCTACTGATATTTTAAAGACTTTCAAAGAAAGTGAAACTTTTTTTGATCTCATGGTTTCATAAGAACTGTTACTAGTTTTTAGAATTTCTTGTGCATCTTTTCCCACACCTCCAAGTGTTTACAAAACCTCTTCAAGTGGGAGCCTTGCTGGGCATTTAACAAGACTGGCTGCTGAGTGTCAGCGTTTTTTAATGTCAGCTCCATTGGGCCTACTTTGCCTTGGTTTCACCATTAATTACACTGTGCTTCAGCTAACATTTGGGAGCAGGCCAGTGTGTTCTCCTGAGTCAGCATGAGGATATGTTTACCTTTTTAGTCCTTGCAGATAAGAAAAGAGATTCCTGGAGGCCTTCGAGGAGATATTATTTCTTCCACAGAAGGGAAATGAGAATCTACACCCAGGGATTAAGGGGCTTAAAGTTTCAGGAGAAAGACCATTTACAATAGATGGTTATGAGCATGGACTTACAGTAAGACTCATAGTAGCTCTGTGATCCTGCTTAAGTTACTTAATTCATCTCCAAGGCTTAGCTTCCTTGTCAGAAAAATAGGGAAAACAGTGGTATTGAACAGAACAGGATAGGATGTTGTGAGCATGCAGCAAATCACAGGTTTTGCTGTTATTGTTGCAACAACCAAGCAAAACATCCCTGCCTTTCTCTTCCCTTACAGAATGGTGGTAAAAAAAAAAGAAATCATGATCAATCAAGGTGACAAAGTAGGTTAGAGGATCTATGCTAGATGTGCAAAGACTTGATATTATTACTTGATATTATTATTCAGCTTTGGACAACCAACCTCACACCTTAAAGAACCTCCACAATGCAATAGGGCAATGCTTATCACACACTATATCTCCTAAGGGATAAAGAAACCAGATTCTCCAGATGTCGGTTTTGGAGGAGGATCCTGCATGTTTTATGAACTATCATAGGCAAAGGTGAATTTCTAGCTCATCTCTGTTTCTCTGGTTTCCTCCTCAATAAAAAATAAATAGATGTAGCCAGTAGGTTGCTATGGACATGCACTCATAGTATAGGCCATGATCATTAGACTAGGCTAGGTGTACTGTTCCAAGGAGTTAAATTCTATGGGATATACCTGGTATATTCTCCCACCTCCACAATTTTCCTTGATTCTAAGTTGTTTAAAATAATACTATTATATTAAAACAAAAAGAAAATTTTTATGGAGTGCCATGCAAAATTCCCAAGGATGAAAAAGAAATTTCATGCTTCTTGTTTGTAGACCCTCCGGGGGCTCAAGTTCATTCTCCTCTGTTTTAGAACTTCTGTGCATAAATTTGAAAAGTGCTAGTTTGGTTATTTAATTAAAGCCACCTGTGACAGAGTAACAAGAATATAGAAAAGGGGCTATTTAAATATTTAGTCATCTGAAATAACATGTCCAAGAAATGATCATGCCATTTTAGGGAATCAAAGGGAATCAAACAGAACATTCCTTACTTCTCTGTACCTTTGATTATTTTGGCAGATTTCAGAGGGAATATCATGTACAGCCTGAGGCTTGACTGAAGTCAAACAACAAGTATTCTTCTGATTATTCCTCTACAAAGACAGCATACTACAGTTCTAAATTATTAGGGCTGGAGGGGAAATGCACAAGCTGATGAGGAAGAATGGCAATACTGCAGAAACAAGCTCCAGGGCTCCAGAGAGGTGTCATTGCCACCAAGGCATGGGGCAAAGCATCTGATGACACAATAGGAAAGAAAGAGCTGCCACAGTATAAAACCTTAAAAAACCAATAACGACGTGGCTTCTCTGGAATGCTTAATAGGAGCCAGGTACTTCACGTGCATTATCGGGACCCTGGCAACAATTCTATTCTATCCCACCTGATAGGTCAGGAAACTGAGGCTCTGTCTGCAGAACCTTTCCCAGCATCATACACTAGCAGCTCCCTTCTATCCATTTCAGGACTAAGACATCTGGCCCAGCAAGCCCGACACTATCACAGGGGAATGGAAATATTCTCTTACCTTCAGAGCCCAGTCACAATCCCCCAGTGCCTTCTGGTAATCTCCAAGTTTTATATAAGCCTGTAATGACACAAAGAGCTGACACTCACACACAACTCTGCAACACGCAGTCTTTAGTCAACATAGAAGGAGAAGGGTGGAGAGGAGTGATTGCTGTCCCCTGAATCAGGAAGATCCCAGCAGGAAACACTGGGAAAGCAAGGAGTTTGTTACAAGGACTAACTGGAAGGCGAGGGCAGGGCTCAGGGGAACCGGCAAGGGATGTTACAGAACCTGGGCTAGTAGTGAGCAGCCATCACCACAGCTGGAACTGAGGAGGCAGAAAGAGGGAGCGATGTGGAAAACAGGAGACAACATCCATGTGAAACAAAGTGCCTGACATGAGCCGAGACCTTTGCTGGAGCTAAAAGCCAGAATAAGTATCCCAGTCTCACTCTCCTCCTTCCTTCTGACCTCAATGGTTGAACCTAAATGAAAACAAAAGGGCTGGGAAGCCAAGGTACTAGTCTACATGGGCCTACCCCCCTGTCACAGAGCAGAGCAGAGAAGGACGAAGAGGCACAAACAGAAAATGTCCAGCACAATAACCACAGCTGCAAAGGAAGAGCTAGATTCTGGAAGCTACCCTGTTTGTGAATGTTCCAGAAAGACACCAAATAATAAAGGGAATCAAAAAGGCAGAACATAACAAGTGTTGGAAATGACATGGAAAAACTGGAACAGCTTGGAGGAATGTAAAATGCTGCAGTCACTTTGGAAAAGTGTGGCAGTTCCTCAGGTGGTTAACTGCAAAGTTACCAAATGACTTTGTAATTACACCTGTAATTAGATTATAAGAAGACTGTAAACATAAATCCACATAAAAACTTGTACACAAATGCTCATAACAGAACAATTAGTAATAGTCAAAAAGTACAAAGAGTCCAAATGTTTATGAACTTATGGATAAACAAAAATATTGTAGAAAAATATACAATGGAAAATAATTCAGCAATGGAAAGGAATAAAGAACTGATATACCCAGTGACTTGGGAGGCTGAGGCCAGAGGATCACAAGTCCAAAGCCAGGCTCAGCAAAAGTGAGGTGCTAAGCAACTCAGTGAGACCCTGTCTCTAAATAAAATACAAAATAGGTCTGGGGATATGTCTCAGTGGTTGAGTGCCCCTGAGTGCAATCCCTGGTACTCCTCCCTCACCAAAAAAAAAAAAAAGATACATACTACAATGTGAATGAACCTTGAGAATTGTATACCAAGTGAAAGCAGTCACAAAAGGATAAACATATGATTCCATTTATATGAAATATCCAGAGTAGGCAAATGTATGGAGATAGAAAGTAGATTAGTGGTTGCCTAGGGCTGGGGACCAGGAGGAGATTGGGAAGAGTAGAGTGACAGCTAAAGAGCGTGGAATTTCTTCTGAAGATAAGAAAATGTTCAAGCATTGATTGTGATGGTTGCACAACTCTGTGTTTATACTAAAAGCTAGTAATTGTACACTTCAAGTGGGTGAATTATGTGGTATGTGAATTGTATCTCAGTAATGCTGTTACCAAAAATTAATAAGGAAAACATTCTGCTCTGTCCTTATGAACCTATCAGAAAGGAAGAAATATAGGAAATAGGCTGATTTAAGAGCCCAGTACCATGAACCCTCAGTAGAAGTGTCTGGAAACTCTTTTGGAATTTTTCTGAAATTGGAGAAAATCTTGACATTCAAGAATTAACTCGGAATTTGAATGAACTTAAACTAAACCAACTTCAGGATTTGAATCAGTTAAAGTTTCCAGAACTAGGGGCAAATAAAAAAATGAAAGACTGTTTAAAGATAAGCATAATGACTACTATAAGCTCTCTACTAATTACTGGACACAGTAAGTGGCCAATAAATTCTTACTGAGGAGCACTACAAAGATTAGAGTTCCCCAAGAAGTAACAATGATCACCCCATGTAAGAAAGGAAAACTAAGCATCTGGAGGATAAGTAGATTTTCTAGGGTCCCATCAGTCACCAGTAATAGAGCCACCACAAGTAGGCTTCTCCATGATCAAAACTGTGCCAAGGCACCGAGACATTCTTAACAATAAGATGAGATAGTTACATGAACAGGCCAATTACAAGGTCAGTGCTGGAACTCATGGGCGAATCTAAGCTCTCAGCCAAAGTGAGGAAGGAGCAGGGAACAGTCAGTTAATGAATCTCTGCAGTGTGGCTCCCTGCCACAGAACAGAAGCTGCAGTGCTGTTCCTTCATTATCTCCGGCTCTGTACTAACTGAAGAAGACAAACCTTTAAGCTGCCTGCTCTATAAAACACCATCCTTTCCTCTGGGTCTTAGGTTGCATTTGAAAGCCAGAGGATGTGAGGAAGAACTTAGCATCTAGACAACTGTAGCCATGACTCCATGACACTGATTAAGGATACACGCAGACCCTGAAAAAGCCTTCCAGGGCTTCAACAATTTTACCACACAGCTTTTTACTTTTTGTCCTTTTTTTTCCTTTTTTTTTTTTTTAAGGCTTGGATTCAACACCCTGTAACTTTTCCATTCTCTTTTGCTTTTCCACATTTAAGAAGAACTTCTTTTGCCAAATGGCAATTAAACTCTAGATTTATCTAAATTACCCCAGCAATCTATTGATCATAACATTTGCTTCAGGAGAAAAACAAAGCGATAAAAGGGTAGTTTTATTTTTTCTTTAGCAAGCAACATTCAATTCACAGGGTCCTTATTAAGTGTTTTCTAGCCCTGCATGCAAACAGGGGAGGAATTTTAAAAACAGTCAATGGTTCAAATGATGCCTAACACTAGGCAACACATTTTGTGTTTGTCTCTGAATAAGCTTTCTCTTCGGGAAAGCTGGGAGAAATTACTTTCCCAAAGCTTTTCATTGCATTTACTTAAATTTATCCACATTCACTCCTAATGTGATTCTTCAGAATTAATCAAAAAACTGTTTAAAATTGAGTACAGTAAAAAAATGTAACTAATTTAGATGAATTAGGGAAATCCGATTAGACATAAGTCTGAATTATATAACATTTTAAAAACAATTCAATTTTATTGCTTTTGAATCACTTCAGAGCAACAAGATTGAACAAGCGCCAGTAGGTAGATGTTTTTAGGGGCCAAATTGGTGATAAACAAGAAGGAAATGTAATTATTATACTAATTGCTTACATTTAAATGATTCTTCTGAATCATCAACAGAAGCTTAATTCCTTAAATGGTCTTATTATGCTTCCAATGTTATGTAACTCAATCAGAATTTAGGGAATGTCCATTATAAATAGAGCACTGGGGGGAAAGATATAGCAGTTTTTGCCCTCAAAAGATTCACATTTATAGTCTAGTTAGGGTGATAGGGTGAAAAAATGTAAACTGCCAAATCGGCCTCAGGCTACCTTATTTATCAGTTCACTTCCTTTAACAAGTTTTCTCCACAAATGGAGGTAGATAAATGACACCTCAACTCTAGTGTGATGTGTTCAAACCGCTAAACTAATGAGGTTACATCGTCACTCTCTAGACTCTGGCTTCCCAATGTCCTGTTTCTTGCTTTCCATACTCTTCCTCAACACACCCCAACCAGACATTTAATCTTGAGTTACAGAGATTGGCACTGACAGGGACTCTGCCGCAGACTCTTCCTCTGGTGAATGACATGGCATCCAGTTCATCTCACACGGGTCCTTGCTGACAGGTCCTAACAATCAGACAATCATGCCCTGAATCTGCCAGTTTTTCAGGCCTGAGCAAGGAGACCTCTACCCCATAAGAACTCAACTACTTTTCAATGATGGGTCACAGGTGACATTCTTGTTTCAACTAATAGCTATCAGCTTTGTCCTGTAATTAAGTAGCAGGAAATGAACACCTGTGATGGTTTTTACCTGGTGTTCCAAGTGACTGTGAACCCCTATGATACAAATCTGAGATGAAAGGGATTTTAGAAAATCCAAATTTCTGAGAAACTGGCTCTATTTCCATCAGCTACCTAATTTACTTCAGTCACAGGATTTCAATCTTAAAGAGGGATGGATATGATGAATAAGATAGTCACAAGGGAGTAGCTTTTAGGAGTTAAGACTACCACCAAAAGAGGAGGCCAGTGGAATTGAGTGGTGGCAGAATGACAAAGTCTCGCAGGTTATTACATTCTACTGGTTTTCTCCTTTGTCCACATAGGAAAGCGCCCAGTCATCCTCAGGGATGTGCTGGGGAGGATGTACTCTGTGGAAGGAGCTGATGCCATGATGCTACGCAGTTCCTCCCAGTCCTCCTCCTCCAGTGACCTCCCATCAGGGACTTAAAATAGATTGTGGTGTTAATACTGTGGAAACTGGTACACTCCACATACAAATCAAGGGCCAATTGGTAAACAGTTGGTTTACCTGTTAGGCTGGTAAAGCCTAAAAAAAAATCTAGTTTTGTCTTCAACTGTTTGTCAAGTTCACGGACAACCATTCTCTGAGAACCCTGGGTAAATCCGCAGCTCACTGACCTGGGCTCGGTTGGTGTACAACACTTTCATGTCCTTCAGCTTCTCCAAGCCCTGGCTGTAGTGCAAGATTGCCGTTTCATAGTCACCTTTGACAAAGGCTTCGTTCCCCTCTTCTTTCAGGGCTATGAAAATAACAGTCATACAATTGAGCTCTCACTGTACATTAGAAAATTCTTCCTGACTCCATTTCCCTGATTTTTCCAATTCCACTTGAAGATCTTAGCTGCCATTGACCCAAAAAGCAATTAACACTCTTTTCTCTCTGCACGTATTTCAGGACTATCTTCTTCGTTTCCTTCTTCTTTTTTTTTTTTTTTTGTAAGACTTTTAAGTAGCTTCTTAGAGAAAGTGACTCTTTTTGCATTAAGGCTCAGAACCACTCCAACACTGTCACAGAGACCAATGTCTCATAAACAGGTCCCATAGTTAGTGTTCTAACAAATATGGACTCATGCAGATCTGCAGCACACAGACCACTGGCGACATAAGAAACTGAAAGCACCTGTTTGGCATAGGTCTCTCACCCCCAACACTCGACATGTGTCTTTCTTTTCCTTTATTTCTCCCCTCTTTTCTCACAATTTTATTTTCTCATTTCATTTTTCTTTCTGACTTCTTCTCTACACCTCATACATAATACACATCTCAGGCTACTGGTGGAGCCACTCCCTTCCCTCCCTACTTTCCAAGCACTCTTCAGGAATCTGATCCCCTAAGCCCATTTGCTTTAGGAGATAGGCTGACTGTGGAGGGCGACTAAGGCTGTGTCCTACTGGTTGTGCCTTGATGCAGGAGCAGAGAACAGACCCCCAGTGACTTCTGCCTGGTCAGATCCCACTGCCACAGGCCCATGATGAATCCTCTGCCTGGGACTTTTAATATCCTCAAACATCATAACAGACTCTCGTATGCTCTCTACAGCATGAATTGTTCAGCAATGAAAAGTAAAGACTGATAATTACCATCTGCTAAGACTTTGTTTTCCCTTCTTCTCTTGGCTCGCTCCTTCGCATCCTTCTCCACAGATGCCAAGAAGGCCTCTGATGGCAGAGTAATTTCAAACAGCCAAAAGAAAAACCCAAATACTATAATCAGTTCTTTAACTCAAATGCCAAAAAGAGTTACTTTAGAGTTTTACAGCCACACTTCTCATGCACACACACACACACGTAGGCACAGGCACACACATGCACACACACGGTTCTGAGGCAGCTAAAATGACATTTTTCTTAATTTGACATTAAATGGTAATCTGCGTGATGTATTATTATACATGATGGCTATGACTATGCTTCAAATTTGAATTATGTCTTTTAAAAGATTTTTTTCTTTGAAGAGAGACATTTTTTTTGGTTCCATTTAGCATAATGAGCTGTGGAGCTGATCAAGACAGAAAATATCTGAATTCCCTAAGAGTAAATTGGATGATGTATAATAACTGAAGTCAGTTTACAGAAGACTGGTCAGGAGAAAATACAGAAAAGCGTCTGAGTACTTTTCCCTCTGACCACTAGTACCAGAATTGTGTGATCAGTGGATTTTGTTCATTGGTTGTTTGTAAGCCTAGAAGCTATAATTTAAAGGTCTAGAAGTTATAATCAATAAAAAAAAAAGATCCTAAACAAATAATACTCATTGGGAAAAGAGATGCTGTTCTTACCTGGGCTTAATTCATCTGCATTCTGTAAGACACAGGCGTTCATAAAAACAAAGAAACAAATTTCAAAAACCACTCTCTGATTTATAGGTATACAAACCAAGAAGGCAAATTGATTATAAATGAGGAGACAAGTCATTTCCTTTAACCACTCATATGGAAAGGTCCAAAATTTAGGGAGCTTGCTTTAAATTAGGAGATCTGGTTGTGGGTGCAGTTGTTATGGGGTTGAGTTTGGAAAAGCAAGGGTATCCAGGTTAAGGGACGCCATCTGTGGCTGCATGAGTTGGAAATATGAATTAGTAGAATTTATTACTTTAACAGTACAGCTTAAATATGGGATACATGCTCAGGGAGTAGAGGCCAAACTCTCATTACAACAAACCCAAAAGTTGTTTATAAATGACCCAGAAAGATCAAGGGGGCAAAAAAATCAAGAGTTTATACTTCCTTGTAGAAAATGAATCTGGTAAATCTAAGAAACGAGAGAGTATTTCAGCTTCACCAGATAGCTTGAAATTAAATGACTGCCTCAATGCAGGTCTTCCTGCTGTACCTACTTATATAAGACTGAAATAGAAAAAGAAACCTCTGCAGGGGCTTGTGGAGGACTGATCGTCGTCTTGTTCAAGGTGGTCTTGCACCCATCCTCCTCTTGGTGTTCCTCCAGGAGCAGTAGTTTCTTCTCTGTCTCGAGGACAGCTTTCTGTTGAACAACTGGGTCATCAGAATTCATCTCCTGAATTAAAGTGGCTAGAGGAGAAATCAGATGTGAATCAATCAAAAGAGGTCTTCAAAAGGAAAGACTCCATTCATTAGAAGGACAGTGTATAAAATTAATGGGGGAGAACTTAAAGAAGGAAAATAAGGCAATGGGAAACAAAACAGAGCAATTAGAACCAATATGAAACAATTCAGAACAAGATTTGTTTTGCATGGAAAAAGCTACCAAAGAATTTAAGTCTGGGCTTCAAGGAACAGTTTTAAGCTATTAGTCAATTCAACAATAATTTTTGGAGAGCTTATTCAGAGTTAGATATTATGCTGAATGCTGCAGATAACAATGATAAATAAAAATATCCTGTTTTAAAAGAACTAATAATCTTGTGTGGGAGTAAGGTACAGGCATCTCTGAGATCACAAAATAATCTTCATAGTACTGCCTCCAAACTCAGATTCCACAGTCTGCCCCTTGGTAGCCATCCTGCCCTCCCATCTCACATAAGCCACGCAAAGTTCCAACTCTAGATGAATCCAAGGATCCACCTTTCTCAGCCTTTATTCGGGATGCTGGGTACTTATAGAGAAAGAAAGATGCCTGAGAGAACTGGTCTTAACTCCACTGGACCTTCAGTGATGGCCATCAATCCTACTAGCAAGGCATTCTACTATCCCCAAGGACTTTCAAGCTTTTTGGTATTAAAACATGACTATCCCAAACAGATGATCTTACTAATTTATTCAGAGAGGGAAGGGCTGACATCAGAAAGAAACTCTTTCAACAACTTCCTGTCATCGAAACTATAAAACTGCCTACATCTACATCCATCCATTCTTCCTACCACAAGGAAAAGGTGTCCCTCCTCCCGAGTGAGGTTTATCACTCATCTTGTGCTCAGGATCCCATCATACTGATTCCATTCCATCCTGTTTAACATAAACAGGAACCCTGCATCACCAATTAATTATTCCATCTCGGCAATATTTCCAACCCAGTCAATCAGCTTCCCCCTAAAGATGTTTACACACTTTAACTCCCCAACCCCCCCTGTCTCCTCTGTACATGAATAATTTCTTAAAGGTATTTTCTCATTACCATTTCTTCATTTCCCATTAACTTTCCAAGGAAAGTTGCTTCAAATTTTAGTTGTAAAATACTTTAAATATTCATAAAATGAGGTACTTTTTTCCATACCATCTATCAGTTCATATATATCCTTTTCCAGCATGTTTTACTGTCTAATATTTATACCATTGAGTTTTTGCTGTATAACAGACTATCTTGAAATTTATTGACTGAAAAACACTATTTGTCTAGCTTTATTTAGTTTCCAATTCTCTGGGTTAGTCTTTTGAATTGGACTTAGCTGCTAGTTCTCTGAGTTTCAGCTGGGCTCACTTTTCAGTTATCAGTCATCTAAGTTGCTCTGCTTGGGCAAGTTGTCTGGCTTTGGCTGGAGCAATAGGAACATTTAGGGAAAGGGTATCTCATCCCAGCAGGGGTAGCCAAGAAAGCAAGCCCCAATGTTTGTGCTTTTAGGTTTCTGTTTGT
Organism: Ictidomys tridecemlineatus; assembly: GCF_052094955.1. Lineage (NCBI taxonomy): Eukaryota > Metazoa > Chordata > Mammalia > Rodentia > Sciuridae > Ictidomys > Ictidomys tridecemlineatus. Next base: position 96,764,980 of record NC_135480.1, on the reverse strand, counting down.
GTCATTTTTGTAAACATCACTTTGGCTAAACAAGTCACATGGCCAATCCAGGACTCCACCCTTGATAGGAAGAAGGAAATTCATGACCATTTTCCCAATCCTAAGAGGATCTGATATGTGTGTGTTTATACTTTTTAATAAACAACTTTATAGAATGTGCATTCTTTTGCTACCTACTTTATCTCTTAATATGATTTAGAGATTTCTTGGTGCATTTGGCTCCAAGTAATTCACTTTAATCATTGTATGTACCATACTTGATCCACTCTTATTAACAGATATCCAGGTTATTTTTTGCTACAGCAAATAAATACAGCATACCTGTATTCATACATTACCTTGTGCACACGTTATATATTAAAATATAGCTGCACCAGTTTTTATTCCTACAGCAATGTACAAAAAAGTCTTCCTATTCCTCCACATTTTTGTCAAAGCTTGCTAATATCAAACATTCACATTGTTGCCACTCCGGTGGATGGGAAAGGTATCTTATTAATTTGCATTTTGCTGAATATGACTGGGATTAAGTCTCTTATTGATTTGCAGACCATTTGGACAGCTTCTTCTGTGAAGTATCTGTTCCTATCTTTGACCAATTTTTTACTGGTCATTTGTCCCTTTTGTATGTCTTTATATGATTCCTTGATATATTCCAAGCTGGTTACATGGATTTGTAAACATTTTCTCTTTTAGTATGAACTGTGTTTTCGTTTGTTTGTTTGAAACTTTTATCAAAGAGATTTCCTTTTAATTTTAATGTTATATACACCAATCTTTTGTGATTTATGCCTTTTGTGCCATTAAAGTTACAAATGTGGTCTCTTCTTTCTAAAGGCTTATTTTTCCCGTTTATGTTTGTGATCCACCTGGAGTTGATTTCTGTGTAACATGGGAGCATCTGTGGAGGCTCTTGTTCTCTCCACTGATTGTGTCTTGTCCTTCTCAGCCTGCTGTCAATCTGCTCTAGGCTCTTCATTCCTTTCCACTGGACTGCTTGTTTTTCCAACCCTAAACCTCCATGCTATAATTACTGTAGTTTTATAATAATCTTGAATTGTGGCTAGGAAGAGTTCTCCCTCCTTTTTGTCCTATAGAAATTTCTTAATTTTTCTTGATCTTTATTCTTCCATATGAACTTTGGAACCACCTTATTGAATTTTAGCACAAACCACTTTAGGGATGTTGTTCTCAATTGTATTGACTAGATGAAATAATTTGAGAACTGATATCTTTACCAAATGGATCTTCCCATTCATGATTTTAAAAAGTCTCCATTTATATGGATATTATTTTGTTTTTTACTTAAATTTTTTATTAACTAAACTCCACATTTTATTCTAATTTCATTGGTTTCTCTTTACTGTCTTTTTCAGTTCCAGGATCTCATTCACATACCATACTACATTCAGTCATTCAGCTTCTCCAGGCCATCACAATTTCTCAAACTTTCCTTGTTCTTGATGACCTTGATAGTTTCAGAAGTGGTAGCCAGGCATTTTGTAGAGTGTCATCAATTTGGGTTTATCTGACATGTTTCTCATGGTTAGCCTAGGATTACAGTTGTGGGAAGGAAGACCAAAGCACACCATATCAAGGGTACATGCTATTAACATGATTTATCATGTTAACCTGGATTACTTAATACTGTTTGCTTATCAGCTCTTTTCCATTGTAAAGTTATTTTTCCATATTCCTTGTCAGACTGTGTTCTTTAGAAGCAAGCCACTTAATGTATCTCATTTGTATGTATGAGGTGGTAAGTCTTGCTCCACCTCATTAAAGAAGGAGATCTACATAAATTTTTTGGAATTCATCAGAATGAGAGATTTGTCTTTTTATTTATTTATTCAATTATATATATCAGTATGAACTCATGGAATTTATTTTATACTTTGTATGATAACCAAATACAATGTTGATTTTGTTACTCAAATTGTTCCAGCTTTTACCACTGGGATCTGTTTCAATTAAATTTTGTAATTTTGTGATTTTCTCCATAGAGACCTTGCATATATTTTGATAGGTTTATTTTGGAATTAGAACTAAAGTCTTGCTTGAAATAAAAAATTTAAAAATAGAACTAGTATATGATCCAGAAATCTTATTTTTGGAAATGTATCCAAAAGAATTAAAATTAGTATGTTGGGAATCTACATTCCATATTCACTGCTGTATCATTCCCAGTAGCCAAGACACAGAATCACTCCAACTGTCCACCAACAGATAAACAGAAAATGTGAAGTGTAGGTCTGTGTATACTATTAAGCCTTAAAAAGGAAGAATCCTGTGATTTGGGACAACATGGCTAGAGCTGAGATCACAATGTTAAAGGAAGTAAGCAGACACAGAAAGTCAAGAACTGTATGATCTTACTTATATCAGGATCTAAAAAAGTTGAATTCAGAAGCAGAATAAAATGGTGTTGGGTTGGGGATGTGGCTCAAGCGGTAGCGCGCTCGCCTGGCACGTGCAGGGTGCTGGGTTCGATCCTCAGCACCACATAAAAATAAAATAAAGATTTTTAAAAATGGTGTTTATCAGAGGCTGGGGGTGGAAAGAACAGGAAGATATTGGTCAAATGGTACAAAATTTCAGTCAGACAGGAGAATGTTCTGCATGCCTACTATGGTTGACAATAATATACTATATATCTTAAAACTGCTAAGGGGATAGTTCTTTGGTGCTCTCACCAAGAAAAAATGGTAAGTATATGAAGTGATGAATAGGTTAAATTAGCTTGCCTTAATCACTTTACAACATATACATACATCAAAAAAGGGGTGGGAGGGGAAGGGAGGAGGCATGGGGTTAGAAATGATGGTGGAATGAGATGAACATCATTACCCTAAGTACATGTATGAAAACACGAATGGTTCGAATATACTTTGTGTACAACCAGAGATATGAAAAATTGTGTTCTCTATGTGTAATATGAATTGTATTGCATTCTGCTGTCATATATAATAAATTAGAATAAAAAAATTTAAAAAACACCATGCTGTACATCATAAATATAAATAATTTTTTTATTTAATCCTTATATAAAACTGAAAAAAAATAAGTATGGCCTTAGCTTTAAAGTCTTTTTTTCTAATATTAATATTCAGCATCTATTTTGAATAGCACTTTCCAATTCTCAAGGTCTAACTTTTCTGTGTCCTTAAGTTCAGACATGCCTCTCCCAGGCTCAGAAGAAAAAAGAGCTAATTGTTCTCTGAACATCTTTCCTAAGAGATCTTACTCATCAAACCTAATATGCCCATCTTCTTTCCTCATAAGTCTGTTCAAATGCCCCTATCTCGGCAAATAGCCCAATCTCCACCTGCCATTCAACACTCTGAACTCACCTTTGAGTCTTCATTCTCCCTCACCCCCGCTGCCATTGGACGCCAAAGCTTGTTTGAATATAACTTCTAAATATGTCTCAAATTTGTCTATTATGTCCATTCCTACTACCACCACTCCCAGCGCAGCCACTATCTCTTCTCCCTGCAGTACTGTAATGGCCTCCTCACATCTCTCGTATGTTTCCTTCTCCACTCCAGTCCACATTCCACACCATGGCTGAAGAGCATTTTCTAAGGCATAAATCTGATCATGCTTCGGTTCTAAGCAACCCCTTTAAAGGCTGCCCATTGCTTTTGGTAAACACAAATTCCTTATAACAGCTTCCAAGTTCTTCCTTATCTGGCCTCTCCTCACTCAGATGGGACCTTTCTCTCCCTACTCTCTTCTCTCTAGTCACATGGGCTTTCCATTCCTTCCCTTTCTAAGAAGCATCATACTCTGTCTGCAGCGCCCAGCTTCCCTACCTTCTTATTTCCCATCTGGAAGACTCTCATCCTCTCCCCAAAGGCCAACTCCTACTTGTTCTTCAGTTATTTCACTTCTTCAGGCAAACCTTATTTTACCACTGCTTTGGACTGAACTGTGTCTTCCTCCCCACGCCAGCCCCCCCCCCCAAAAAAAAAATTATGATGAGGCCCTAAATCCAGATGTAACTATATTTGGACAAAGGGCCTTAAAGATGTGATTCAATTAGGTTAAAAGGTAGGACCATTATTCAATATGACTGTTGTCATTGTAAGAACATGCACAAAGAGATGACCATGCAAATCCCAGCAAGTAAAGGCTATCCATAAGCCAAAGAAAGAGGACTCAGGAGAGACCAACCTGCTAACATTTTGTTCTTGGAGTTCCAGTTTCCAGAACAGTGAAAAAAAATATATAATTCTGTTGTATAAGCCATGCTGTCTGTGTACTTTGTTACAACAGCCCTAGAAAACTAACATGATCCCCCAAACTGGGATCCTCTCTCTTGTACTTTGCATGTCTTTCTTTGTGTCATATATCATCTCAAAATTTCTTACTGTTTCTCACTGAACTATAGATGTAAAAAAAAAAGGAAAACAATTATTTTACTATACCCTATAGTGTTTAGCAATACTCAACATAGTGGAAGCCCAAGAAATAAATGTATAGAATCTATACTTGTAGCTCTATGTTTAAATTTGTTCTAAATGAAATAAAATGAGAAATTCAGTTCATCAGTCATATTAGCCACATTTCAGATCTTCACTAGTCACATATGGCTAGTTTGTTTACCACAGTGGAGAGCGCAGATTATCAGACATTTCTATCATCACAGAAAGTTCTAGTGGATGACACTAGTATAAATGATTCCCGAATGAATTCTCAGTACGAATAAAAGTTAAGACAGGTAAAAAAGGAAGGGAAAGCAGAGGAAATGCTGCTGCTTAAGTGTGAGGTAGGAAGAGATGAGAGAGGTAAGAACAAGGTCATGTGAGGACTGAGGTCCTGATGGGAGTTTGGAATTTATTTTGGCTGCAAAGGAATCCAAGCAGAGAAGTGTCTGGCCCACATTTGCATTTTAGATACATTACTCTGTGGGAAGTACAAAGCTGATGGCAGAAACAACAATTAGGGGGTTGTTGAAAGTCTGCTGAGAGGAATGGCATAAAGAGAGGGCTGGAGAGGATGGTGCTGGGCAGAGAAACCAAAGGCCAAGGCTGATTGGAGGTGAGTGGAGAGGGTTAGATTTCTAGGGGGAGGGGGAGTTAAGAAAGGCAGGGTTCATTGGGAAGGAAGAGAGCAGAGGATAAAAGGGATGATGATTCAATTCTGGACACACTAAGGCTGGGGTATTTTGGAGACACAGTGAATGTGGCAGTTGACCATAGAAACTGAGGCTCTGAAAAGAAGCCTGGGTAGCAATTTAGATGCAGGAGTCACCAGCAAGCAGGTGGAGTTAAATCCATGTGAAGAGGCAGGTGAGCAGTGGGCCAGGGCCAGAACTCATGGACCAGTGTTCAAGGATGAACAGAGGAGAGTCCATGAGGACATAAAGAACATACCAGTATGTATCAGTTTGAGATTACCCAAACTACTTTTAAAACATTTTATTCTCTGTACCCGTACAATCCACTGGAAGCAGCACTTTATAGTATTTCTATTTACTACGTCAGGTTGTTTTCTTGTTGGCTTGTTTGTTTCTAGCATGGAACAAGTTCCCTGAAATCTCTAGAGGAGCTGTCTGGCTTAGAATCTTGAATGCAACGTGTGGGATCAGAGTACGCTTTTTTTTTGAGGTCCCTTCTTCAAGTTGCAGAAGGGTCTTCTTGCCAAGAGGAGAAGAGAAGAGGATAATGATCATAAGTCATCCAGGTCCTTTGATGGACTCTGAGGGAAAGCCTTTCATTTTGCATCTGCAGCTCAAGAGCAGAAATGGCTCTACTCTAAAACAGAAGGGCTCCCAGACTGATCAATAGTCTCCTTGAAAGGACAGCCAGGCTCGCTGGTGATGAGAAAAGAGCAGCTCCTCTTGACGAAAGGGAACAAAATATGGAGGAGAGCTGTCAGCCTGAATTCTAATCAGAAGGTTAACAGCTTCTATGCTACCAATTAACAGCAGAAAATACTGCTTGAGGCTATAATATAAATTTCTCAATATTTTTTCTGTTTAACTTCAATTACATTTTTTTCTTTAAATCATAAATCTGTCAGACAACCCAGGAACTAACATAGAGTAATCATTTCTCTTTAGCCATACCACCTCTCCAAAGCAAAATTTAATTTGTATATGATTTACTGTTACTTACTGATTTCATCCACATTTTTTAAAAATTTCTGCAAATCTTTCTCTTGATCATCAGCCATTGTAGACCAGAATCCCTAAGGGAGGCAGGATAAATGATGAAATTAATAAAACACTAAACAGAACTGTCAGGTTTATTAGCCTTCTAAAACCAAGAGCCAAGTGATTATTGTTTAGGACATATTTGTGTTTATAAATAAATGTCATGAATAACAGCAGGGTGATCCATTTCACTCTGCTGTTTAAGTCCAAGGGATACTCATTTGTGACAACACTTCAGAAAGCTGCCAGCTCCCTTTGCTAGAAAAACTGCTCTGCAAATAATTACTCTAAAGCCAACAGCAACCACTGTGATTCAGGGACCTGGGGAGAAGGAGATCAGGAGAGCAGGTAATAGGACACCAGGGATAGAGGGCACTAATTCCTGCTTTTGGTTGGAAAAGACCCAGAGTCAGAAGCTTGGACTTAGTGGAGTAACAGGTAACCAGAGATGGGACAATGTGCATTTCAATGTCCACACTTAATGATTCTGGCTTTTTCCGGGAATGAAGCTTTTTTTCCTGGAGTGAATCCTTGCCTGCAGGATTCGAACCTGATGCCACATTGCACCAGCATCTCTTCTCAAATCCTCTCCAAGGTACTTTGGATTTACTACCTCACCTTTGGTTTTGAGTGGGAAGGCAGCATGGTGTGCTCAGTGGTAACCAAAGGTTCATCTGCACACCTATAAAGATCATCTGAAGCTTGCAGATTCCTCAGAATTAGCCACAGAGATTTTCAGTCAGTAAACCTGGAATAGGGCCCAGGACTGTATACTTTAAATACACTCCAGGTAGTTAATTTTGATTCACAGGTTTAGTGCGGTAGTAGTGTAAGAAACCTACAATTGCCAATTAGAACTTTGCCAGGAACAAGCTGTGTTATTTGCTCTGAGTCCAAGTCCTTATCTCCACAAGTTACAAATTGTATAATCCTGGCTAATGCCACAACTCCTCAGAGCCTCAGAGTCCTCCTCTGTGCTACAGAAACGGTAATATAAATCTGGGGGTCATCTTGGGGATTGGTATAGCACCAGATGCACAATGGGTGACAAGTGTGAGGCCCTTATCTGTTCTTCCCAGCTCAAATATTTAACTCTTTCAGAACGGAGGAAGTGCGACGTGAATTAACCTGCCCAAGGGTAAAAGGTCAGAAGGCAGGCTGGGCACCTCGTGCACCATCCAACCCCTCGGCTCCCGCGCAAGGATCCAAAGACGCACGCTGTCTGGCCCTTTCCACCTTCCCCAGGAGGAGCACTGGGCGACGGTAAAAGCGTTGCGCGCTCCTGCAGGAACCAACTGGGCCTGCGCGCCCGCGTTCGCGTCCCGTTGCCTGACAACGGTTCCCCAGCGTTCACCGACGCTGTGCCCTCCACGGAGGTCCCAGCCGCGGCGGTTGCCGTCTCAGCCACTGAGGCCCAATCTGGCTGCCTCCACTCAGCTCTGAGAGCCAAGCCAGCCCAGGTGCCAGGAGAGACCCCGAGCCCACCCCACTGCACTGACCTGCGGCGCCCAGAGTTGGACAGGAAATGGCGGTTACTAGCGGATATGGACGGTCCTCGACGGCGGCGAGGAGTGGCCAGGGGCGGGGTCAAGGGCGGGGCTTGGACCCGCGCTCAAGTTCCTAGCCGGCTGCCCAGTTCAAAGCCAAGTTGGGGGCTCGGTGAAGGAAACTCTCGCGCGAGTAGGAGAAAGGAGCAAAGGGCTAGTCTTTTCTAAAGTTGCGCCAGGTCCTCGCCTTGTTTGTTTCCTTATGAGGACAGGGGTCTCAATCCCATTGGTTGACCCACAGGGTTAAAGTCTACAGTGTTCTTGGGAGAGACTTGTCTTGGGTATGAATAAATTTTGTTTATTGATAAATGTATGGGGTTGTGGCTCAGTGGTAAAGCATTTGCCTCACACATGTGAGGTACTGGGTTTCGATCCTGGACACCATATGACCTTCAGACAGTTGTGTAATCTCTTTGATCCTCAGTTTTTTCATCTATAAAATGGAGAAATGACACTTTCTCATAAGGTTTATGGCTAAAGAGCCTGGATGGAGCCTTATGCTAAGGAATTAGTGGTAGTGAACATCCAGGGAATCATAGGCTTAAGGTAGAAAGAGATAATGGACACATTCATTCACACTCTGAATACATGCACATACATTCCAGAGTGTATTGTTGAAACAAAAGTTCAACATATAAGGTTACTATGGTAGAAAAGCAGGTTTGGGGGAAATTTAGGTTTGATGCTTAGAATCACTTAGGACTTCCTGACAAAATTGTGGATACTTTACAAAAATCAGTTTGATAGGGATTAGGAGTCTGTAGGGTAGAAGTTGCTAGGACAGAGGGGCTCAGACATGGTTGGTTAGATCCGATCCAACACTGGTCCCAAGCAAGACTGGCTTATAGCCTGGGTTCCATAGCATGCATACCTGAACACTATGGAGATCAGAAGGACTTTTTGAAGTCTGGCAAAGCATTTGTACACATGCAATCCAGCTGGAGTAGCTCCCAATGGTATATGGCATGAAGGGCTGAGGTATTCTTTTTTGACTACACAATGCACATCAGCTGCAGCTGGAGATAATGGGACCTGGTTATCCACAGTACAGTTACAGCAGTGCTCCAAGAGACCAATGTGCCTCTTAAGAAGTAACAGAGTGGCAGTGCCTGCCAGGAACAAAGTCATTGGTAAGCACTGGTCAGATATACTCTGGGTAATCCCAGAAAAATACGAGATACTTAGAGCATGTGGGAATTGATGGAGACAAGAACCAGTGACATTTTGGTTATTAGTATTTATAGTAATCCATCAGGCTTGTGAGGCTTTGAGTGCACAAAATCATAGTCTCCAACTTCAAGGTGTTTCTTGTCACTATGGCGCTGATAGTTCCAAACCACTTTCTTCCTTTTTTGCTGCTCTTTACATCAAACTCTTTACCTGGGTTCCAGAGGGACCAGCCCACTCTGATTATACCATACAACCTATTCAGCCATAATCATTCATCAAATGTGGATGTCTACAGTACGTCAGATTCAGTGGAAGTTCTATAGGGTGCACTTGACAAAATTCATCACATACTGAGTGGTTAAGAGCAGGGACTTTGGAACCAGTCTGCTTGGGTTCAAATCTCAGCTGTCAACTTATTAACATTTATTTAAACTTTTTTTGACAGTGCTGGGGATTGAATTTAGGGCCTCACAGCATGTTAGGCAAGCACTTTACCAATAAGCCACATCCCCAGAACCTCTTAGCATTTATTTAAAATGTTAAGTATATGCCATGTGCCTTTGACTGTTCCAGGTAGTAGATGGTTTTTTTGCTTCTCTTTTACTGTAGTACTACTACTACCACTACCACTACTTGTCATGTGACCTTTGTTAAGTTCTTTAATCTCTGTGCCTTTGTTTCTCTACCTGTAAAATGGGGTTGTTATAACCATCTCATAGGATTGTTGTGAGAGATATAAGAGTTAATACAGGTAATGTGCTTAGAACACCCCCAGAGCATTATCAAAACCCAGTAAACATTACTATCACTACTACTACTAAGGTTAGTATGCAGTAGACTGGTGCCTCTGAATCTTGGTTGTGCATAGGACTTGTCTGGGGATCTTGTTAACATGCAGTCTGAGTCTACAGGCCTGAGGACTGAGATTCTGCAGTGATAGCCCTCTGTGGACTGTGGGCCACGCTGAGGAGCAAGTGCAGAGAGTTTGTTACAAGTTGGAAATGTGGTAGAACACAAGTGGTACCTAGTCACCAGAATTATCAACAAACAATCATTTAAATTCTCATTGTGATTAGCATTATAAGAGGAGTGGAAAGTGAAAGTAGCAAAGAATGTTAGGAAAGTTTATTCTGAAACCTTGGAAGTCTTTGATGATGCCTGGAGAGGTGAGTGGGCTCTAGGCAGTCCAAGAGGAGATAGAAGCAGCGAGAACAGCATAGGCAGTCAGGAGGGAGCCTGGCATGGACAAGGAACCCACAGAGGCCGCTGCTCAAGAAGTTAAGAGACAAGTGATGCAAGCCAAAGCAGGACCAAGTCAGGCAGTCCAAGGCCAGCAAGGCAACTCCATGATCATGAGAACCCAGCTCCTAGCCTGTGGCTTTCTGTCCTCTACATTCAGCCCCAAATGGCTGGTCTAGCTCTTACCATTGTGTCCACATTCCAACCAGCAGGAAAAGGAAAATCACACAAAAAAGAAAATCCTCTTCTAGCATACTTCCCAGGAGTAGTACCGCCAGTTTCATTTATAACTAATGGCCACAACTTAGTCATGCATAAGAAAAACTGGAGAACACAGTTTATTCTAGGTACCTTGTGCCTTGCTAAAAGTGGCTGGATCTGAACAAGAGGAGAAAAAATATTAAAGGACAATTATCAGTTTACTCAACCTCTGTACTTGGATAACTCACAGGCATTTGGAACTGAATATGGTAAATCTGAACTCATCTTTTCCCACACCTGGTTCTCCTTTTTCCAAGGCTGCCCATGGCAGTCAGGATAAAGACCCAAAACCTTCATGTGGATTTCAGAGGCCCTCACAGGACCAGGGGGCTCACAGTCCAAAGAGTTAGACAGATGTACCAATGAGTTACTAAAGAACTGTGCCAGGAGGGTGGAAATGGCCCAGTGCCTAGGGAAGGGAGAGGAAATAGTGTTGGGCAAGGCCCCTTAGGAAGAGGAATTTTCATGGTTAACATGGAGGCTGGGAGAGAGGGGAGGGTGCCAGGCAGAGGGGAGTTTGTAGACAGAAAATGTGATATGTGAGAAAACAGAAAAGTTTAAGGTAGACATGATGAGAGATGAACCAGAGATTGGGGGAGCAGCAGAAGTGTCAAGGAGGTTCATCATAGGAAGGCTGATGCACCAGAATGTGACAAGACAAAAGGGATGACATGTGTTACGTGGACAGGAGGCATGCAAAAGAAGGGGCCAAAGTGTGTGCTTCTAGGTCCAGCTGGAATACCAGATCCTTAGGCCTGTGTCTTCTTCAAAGGCCCTTCCATCTGATAACTTCTGTGTGACTCTCTATCCAATCCACACCCTACTTCAGACCCTGAACCCCATAGGAAACAAGATTATCAGTTTCTTAAAAGTAGAGATTTTACTTTATTTTGTCTTTGTATGTTTAGCTCTTGGCACTTAGTTGGAATTAAATAAAGATATGTTGAAAAGTGAGTTAATCTCCTGCTGTGCTTGGAGGAAGGCTCAAGTATAAGCTATTCTAGATGGAAAAGGAATAAGAGTGTTGGCAGTTTCTCTGTCTCAAGCTTCCCAGGGTAGTCCATCTTGGAGGACAAGCACTGTTACAATCACAAAATACTTTTAGGGATAAATCTTGCACTTTATAGATCACTTAAAAATGTAGAAAGTTCTAGTAAATCTAGGACAATGATGAAGCTGTCCACAAAGAATCTAATTTTCCTTATCAAATCTTAGGGAGGCTTCAAATCTTAGGGAGGAAGCCAAAGGATTTAAGCCCTGTCTCTTTCTGCCCTTTTTCAGTTACATGGTAAGATCTCTGTGGCCTTGTGACTTGCTTTGATCAATGCAGTGTACAACAAAGTGAAGGGGGCAGAAGCCTTTAAGACCAGAGTCTGACTTAGCCTGTGTGTCCCTTCCTGCTGACCAGAAGATGGTGGAGGCCTCAGTCTCTGAGAAAGGATACGTGAAGTGTTGGGAATGCTTTCATGGATGTGTAGAATGAGTGAGCAATGAACCTTTATTGTTATTATAAAAATGTTGGGCTCATTTGTTACTGTAGCATAACACAGCCCATCATGTCTAATACTGCCGCTAGCTTGGAACACCTGCCCTTCAGTTGCTACAATGATGAAATATCTAGTGACCTTGTTCATGAGTCTGTGTAGATTATGATCATTGTGATTTCCCTTTTAAGTGTCAATGTCTGTGTGTTTTCATCTATGTTCAAACATGTAGAGGGAAATGAACTTTTTAAGTGTTGATAACTTGTGTTTCAAATACATTTCTTCTAGGGAAACTTTAATGAATCATAATTTTACAACATCTACTTCCACCAAATCTAAGTCCATTGTGTGTACCTAAGTTTTGCTTTTTCTTTTTGTCCTCAATAAGAATTGGAGGACACTTGGTCATCTTCCACTGTATAATAACTCTGAGACATGTTGGTTATTATAAGCCATTTCTCTTACTCTGCTCTCTCTTTTGTAAACAATTCTAACTCTTTACTTTTTCTCATCAATGTATTTGATAAGCTAAGAAGAGGAACTTTAAAATTTTGTTTCCCCAAGAACAAATGCATGATGAATAAAGTTCCCCTATTTGTGCCAGTTGAGAGTATAGACAAGGTCCACCTGACTCTGGGAACCAGATAACCAAGATGTCCCCTCAGACAGATCCCCTCATTATGGCTTCCGGGACTGAAATTCAGTTGATAACTTTGGCTTCAAATCTTAGGGAGGGAGGGAGGGAACCAAAGGAGTTCAGCCCTGTCTCTTTCCACCCTAAAGAGAATTAAAAAATTATCTTTGATTCCCCTAAACATATGTCCTTTCATTAAAAAAAAAAAAGGTAGTTAAAATCCTTGCCTCTTAGACTCTCACCTTGCTCTTTCCATTCTCCCCTTATTGTACGTGAAGGAATAATTTCAAGACTAAGTCACACACAGTGAGTGAGTGTGTCTGTAGAGGGAAGAGTCTTCCTTCAGACTTCTGTGCCTTATTAATATCAGAATGATTATTAGCCATAGTCAGAGTAGCAGTCATGATAGTAACTAACTCTCACTGCACTGGTTCATGCCAAGAATTACACTCAATCCTGTGCATGTGTTATTTGGTATAAATCTCCCAATAGCCCTTACAAGGTCTTTTTCCCATTTCATAGATAAGAAAATGCAGCCAGGGAGGTTAAGTGACTTGTTAGAGGCTGAGCCAAGATATGAGCCCTGGTCTGTCCCCTTGAAGCTCATGCCACCCCAGCTCAGTGCACCACCTCCCATACACACCCTTCCTGGGAAAGCCCTGTTGCAAACACCTGAGGCCACTGGTCACCCAGGAGTCTCAGCCCTCACTCGGCCCTGTTGATGCATAAACCTTGCACAGGATGCTGTGTGCTTCACAGGCTGGTCCACCTTCCAGAAGTGATGGATACATCTTTCCTGTAGCATATCTCCCACTCCATTAAGAAAGCAGGGTGAATCCAATTATCTTCATCTTTGGAGCCTTTCTGTGAATTGTGAGATTAATGTCTGAAAAGGAAGGGAAGTGGCTGCTTCAAGTGCCAGGTGCACACAATGCCTCCCTGCTCTGCCTAAAGTGGAGCAGCACTGCCCCCGTGTGGATTGAATGGTTCTCCCTCTGCAGCCACCGGAGCAGGGAAAGTCCAGGATACTGTTAGCAGTCAGCTGTGCTTCAGTTAATGTTTGTAGAGCACCTACGAGGTTTACTTGGCAAGCCTCTTTCTATGGCTGCTACTGCTGCTGAGACTGCTTTTCTGGATAGTGAATTAAACAACATCAACAGTTTGGCCTCTAGAAATATTTAACATTGACTCATCATTTACTGGGGTACTTATTCATCTAAGGGCAATGTATACTACTCAGAAATTATTGTAAAGACACAGTAGCTTTGTGCAGTAGGGATTTCCTTTCCTCCAATGTTTGGGAGACAAAAGGCATACAGGAAGTTTCAAGGCTCTACAGTTACTTACTGTCCTGATATGAGCCTCATCTCGATTGCTGGGAAAGTTTGTAGATAGTATATTTTTAACAAATACCTTTGCATCTTTTTATATCAACAGTTTAATGCTCTAATAAAAACATATCATAGAAATTTAGAAAATAGAGAAAAAAAAGAAAATCATCATGGTTGCTTTACCTGCACACCGCTATTAATATTTTGATGTATTGCCTTTCCAGACATTTCTATGCATATTTTTGCAATGCCCTAATCATTGCAAAAATGATTTATTGGTATAGCACAATATCATCATCATAGAGTCTACTGACATATTTTGTCCTTGTCTCTTTCCTAGGGACTTTAAATGGATCTCATGATGCCATATCACAAGCTCAGAAGGTGGTGTTTTTATCCTCCTTTTAATAGAGAAGGCAGTTGGAGGCTCAGTGGGGATGCCTGCAGGTCTTGCCTCTCAAAGTCCGTACCATTATTTTTGTCTGTACCTGCATTGTTTTTGATACTGTTATTTAATATCTGCATGACAATTCCTTTATTTGTGTACTCTGTGTCATTTGACTACTTGTTACCAATTTTAGATCTTTAGTTTCATTCAATATGTTTTGCTCCTGTAAATTTTGCTGCAATAAGTATCTTTAAGTATAACTTTTTATGTATGTTGGATTTTTAAGGTAGCTTTTCATGAGTGAGCTTCTCAATTAAGATTTTGATCTTTATGGATGTTAATATTTCCAAATTGCTTCTTAATAGGTTTGCAAAAATTTGCATGACAGCCAATAGTGTGCATGGGTGCCATGTCCAATATCATCACCAGCACTATTCTAATTTTTTTCAAATACAAAATGTGATAAATGGTTTGATAAATGCACCTGTGATACATGTATGGTTTTTGCATTCTGTTCACTGTCAGAGAAATTGAAACTCTAATTCTCTTTCCCTTTCTGGTATGTTCCAGCTCTTCTAGAACCACAGTGAAGAACAGCCTCTTGTCTCATGTGACTCTTCCTTCCTCAATTCCATCTCCTTTTTCATAGTCCTAAACACCTCTTCCATCCAGGATCCTTAAACTAGGGGTTTTTAATCTAGGACTGGGGACCATCCCAAGGGTCTGTAGTTCAGTTGGTAGTACTGTAGCAATGCAGTTCTTTGGTTTTGATCAACTTCCTCTAGTTACATAAGATATTAACATTACAGGAACCTAGGTGAAGGGTATACAGGAACTCTCTGTTCTAGCATTGGAACTTTTGTAAATCTAATATCATTCCAAATTAAAAGTCTGAAAGTAAACCCCAAACTTGCTGTTTTAAACAAGCCTCTTCTCCAAGTTTCTAGTTAATTCATTCATCCGTTCAACCTTTTAACAAACATATTAAGTAGCTCACTGGCGACCTGGGGAATGGACAAAGGTGTGAAGAGTCTTCAAGGAGTTTATAATATGATATTCTATGCAAACCTGCGAGAGCTGCCGTTGTGATGTAATCCCGTGAATGCTTCAGTGGAGATTTGCACAGTACACGACACAAGCATAGGAGAGGGGAGAGAGGAGTTTGCCTGGCACTGCGGCAGAGTGGAGAGGAAAGAAGAGGGTTCTGGGAAAAGTAGTTCTCCATGAACCAAACTGACAGCACATTTTCATCACCTCACCTCCTGACACCCACTCTGAAGAAGCCACGTGGTCATGCTTTATCATGCCTTTCTCTTTAATTCTCTGAGAAGCTGCTGTGTTCTGAATTGTTTATTGGGGCATCACCACATTAACATTAGCTCAGGAGAACATGGTTTATGTCCATTTTGGTGCCTCCTTTATCTCCAGCTCCTAAAACAGTGTCTTAGTTCAGCTGCTATGACCAAAACAAACAGAAGCTGTGTGGCTGATAATATAAGCAACAGAAATCTATTTCTCACAGTTCTGGAGGCTGGAAGTCCACGATCAAGGCCCTGGCAGATGAGGACTTACTTCTTGCTTCATAGATATCTGATTCCCCCTGCCTCCTCATATCGTGGACAGTAGGAAGGAGTTCCCAGGGTCTCTTTAATAAAACCACTAAAAAGGGCTCCATACTCATGAACAAACCACAGCCTAAAGACTCTGCCCCATAACACATCACATTGGGGATTAGGAATTTTAGGACAAAGACATTCAGCCTCTAGCAAAATGGGGAGTAGTACCTGATATTGAATGAACGCTGCCTGCTACTTTGGCATTGACAGTTCATTTTTGGACCTATTGTGACATTATTTTATTAAATAAGAATTAATACTATTCTTTTGATTTCAAGTTTAAAAAAAAACCACTCAAATTGACCTCTGAATAGGGGAAGACTATTTATTCATAGAAATTGAAAAGTACAGAGACTTTTCCAGCATGGCCAACCCTTGGGGCTACAGGGAAAGGTTTGTTGTGCTTTCTGTGTGTTGGTTAGAGTCCCAGACAGACAACCTTTCCCCTTGGACTGGCACCTGGAAGCTCAAGACATCTTATAGGTTCAAATAGAGCTTCTTTCCTGATGGTAGTTTTGGTAAGTCCTAGCAGTGGATGGAACATTCCCAAAGAAAAATCAAAGTGCTGTTAAGAGAAGAAAGGAAAATAGATACCAGCTGTGTAGATACAGGTGTCCACTACAGATTTGCTGAGGGGTTTACGAGATGGCATTTTAAATTGTCAGGTACGGAGTAACAAGAATTAATATGATCATGTAATTATTCCTATTCCGTGAAAGCATTTTATACGCTGTAGGGTGCCAGATCAGTGCTAGGTACCATTACCTCCTTTGGAGTTCAGCAGCTGTAGACAGCTCAATTCAGGAGCAATTCAGCAGGAGGAGGAGAGCTATTTCCTCAGGCCCCACAGGAGGCCTTTGCTTTCTGCCTGGGTGGTCAGGTAGGAAGAAAGGCCAGGTCTTTTTGTTATTCGTAGGATGGCCACTTGGTGGCAGCCTTAGCCCATTTTGTGCTCTTCTGGGCCAGACCCCAGCCCAGTTGCCTGCCTCTTAGAGATCCCTCTCACACTTCCTGCCAGCGGGAGATTCCACTTGATCCTGGGTATGGGGGCACCTCACACATATGTAGATGTGTGCGAAGGACTTGAGTGGGGTGTCAGGGTTACAGGGAAGTTTTACAAGTCTGGGGCATCTTTACCAGGAGTTCACAGGACTGCAAGAGGCTGGATGTGTATCTGGTGAACAGTCTGGGCGAGAGACTCCAGAGGACATTTGTCATGTTCTGACTGCCCAGCACTTGTGGAACATCCCTGTTCTTTTGTGCAGTTGATTATAGCTGGTTGATCAATTTCTTGACCCAGAGATGGCATTGCCTGGGGGGAGAGTGGGCAATTGTGCAGTACTGGTATGGACATTGCTTTTGGAAGCATGGCATGAGCCCTGTTTTCCAGGCTTGCCACAATTCTGTGACCACCCAGTAGCTTGTTTGGTTTAATCAGCCAGAATCCACTTTGGTTGCTTGCAGCTTAGAATCATGGCTAATATAAGTACTAATGCTGATGGATCCTATGTCAAATACTGAGCTTCTTTCAGTCTTAAGCAATTCTATGAGGGCGGATTTATAAATGAGGCAAACATGTTCAGTGGGGTACATTGCCCCTGGTCACACAGTTTGGAAAAGTACCAAAGTCAAGATTCCTATGCAAGGTGTGTTGCTCTCTGGAGCTTGTGATCATTCAAACAAGCTAGACTGAGTTCCATCAGGGCAGGTACACTATAATATTCATCAGAGTACCCCCATGATCCCACACAGTGCCAGCATTTGGCAGGTGCTCAATAAATACTTAACCTTCAATGAATTAATGAGAAAATACCACACTGTTTTCTTGCAGTGTGTTGGGGCTTCTTTGGGAGTAAGCCTTGAGTAATATGGCAGGTGGGGGTTTCAGGTGGAAAACTTCACTTTTCTCTAAAGAGCCTCCCTCTTACTCGGCATCATCCCATTTTCAGCTTGACCCAGCACCTCTGAGCATTCTGACCTTTATTAACTACCATTCGGAACGTAGCCAACTGCCTCTCCTTGGAAGGTGAACACGAGCAATTGTTATAGTTATGCGGGCAGTTTGCTCCCCCGCCCCATCCAGTGCTCCCAGCTACAGCTACAGTGGGAGTTCAAGTTCATTGCCATCTAAGGAATCTGGATCTAAACAAAGTCATCTGTTCTATGATGGGTTGGTCTCCCCACAAGCCATAAAGAGGGGTTGCCCACCCTCTGTGTGAATGAAATAGTTTTCCTGTCATCAAGGCTCTCTTGAGTCTAGTTTATACTTGGTCCACTCCCTTTTCTCAATGATGGCCTGGTGAGACAGCAACTTAAGTCTGCATTTTGCCCTTGCTGCCCTGCCACCTTGCTCCGCAGTAGGGTCTGACCAGGACAGGCCAGGGAGGTGGTTTGCACATTCCTCACTGTGAATACCTTAGACAAGGTTCAAATCCTGGCTCTGTTTCTTACTAGCTGCGTGACCTTGGATGTATGACCTAACCTTTCTGTGCTGCAGTTTTCTCGTCTATAAAATGGGGTTAATACTAGTGCTTACCACTTGAATTGTCCTAAGGACCAAATGAGTAAATGTTTTTAAAGTGCTGAAGCAGTCCCAGATGTAGTGTTACAGAAGTGTTATATAAAAATCAAACTGTCAATGTCAATACCACAAGTATTTTTGAGTGTCTACACTGCATCGCCACTCATATTGCATTTAGAGCCAATCGAAATCCCATAGCCCTTTTGGTTTTTCTATTTAAAATACACTCTGCTGCTGAGCCCCCTCCCTGCCAGGAGGAGCTTTGGATTTTCAAGTTACATCTGCCCCTGTGACATGACACCATTTCAGCTTCCCTTTCCTCAAATGGCCCATTTGGGAGGCGAGCTCTGCCTTTGGTGTGCATGGTGAAGGGCCCTGTGCCTCTGCACGTGTGCAGCTCATGTCCAGACTCCAAGGTGTGTCAGCAGCACTTCCTGTTGTCTGTGTGGGGCTCCAGAGCCTCCAGAAGAAGCATTTCCCCAGCTGTTGGCTGGACGGGGTCAGGACCTCAGCCAGGTGTCTCCAAAGCTGAGACATTCCCCAGCTGTCTGTCTGCTTGCGTTTCCCTGCGTGCCATCCAGGCTCACCTCCAATAGAATCTCGTCCCCCCAGACCTGAAGCATCAGGATCTCTGGGACTGAGTCCAGGAATGTGCAATTTAAACAAATGCCTTAGGAGACTCATGGGGCTGGTGTAGGGGACCATGGAGGAGCGTGGCCTAGGGCATCTGGGGAGGAAAGCTGCCACTATCTTCAAGCCTGGGCCGTGGGGTTCAGAGCTGGCTGTCCGTGAGCATCCCTGTCCTTGCCTCAGAAGACTCACTTTCTTTCCTCCGTCAGCATGAGGACACATGGCAAGGGGGTGGCAGGATTTGTGAGTTAGATCCCCAGGCTCCACACTGTGACTATCTTGGGAAGACTCAACAACCGTCAGCCTGAGAGGTGGGCCCAGCTTTGTCCCTCACACTCTCTGTCCACTTCCCAAGGGGCTCTAGATGACCGTCATCAGGAGAAGCAGCTGTCAGACGACCCTGTGGCTTATCTTGTTCTCAGCTGGAGTTGACAGCCACTCTTCCTGGCTCCCTGCTCCCTGCTCCATGCTGTCCCTGACCACTGACACCAAGACCTGGCGACTGGCAGACCCTTCCCGACCACGCCCAGTCTCTTGTTTGTCCTTTCCCAGCCTCCCAGCCCAGAGAGGTCCCCCTTAGAGAGCAACTCCAAGGAAGGAGTCCCCAGCTTTGCTTGGTCAACCTTGTCGCTCTGATAACCTTGGCTTTGAAACTGACACAGGTTGACTCATCAGACGCTCCTACCTTCCAGGGTCCCCTCACCTAAATATTCTTAGCTCTGCCCTCATCAGAGATGAGCCGCTTGCTGGCTGGTCATGTTCATTAGCCTGGGGCAGGAAGGAAGTGGTGATCCCTGACCAGGAGCTGTGGCAGGAAGAGTCCCTCTCCAGCCACATGTGAGTCCTGAGACTCGACCTCATTCCTTCCCCAGGTGTGGACTTCCTCCAGTGTCGGAGTCCAGCTCCAACAGGGGGTCTCAGGAGACAAACGGATGGTGAGGAGTCGGCGAAAGCGGGGTGGAGAAACAACACAGACACCAAAGTGAAGGTGCTGATCCCAATCTTTACTTGTGAAGTTGGACATATATACTTTTCATTTTGGCAGGCTCACAGTACTTTGTGGTTACAAGACAGGAATCATTATTCAAAGAAACAAAATATTACGTAGCTGCAATTAGAATAGAAGAATGTATCTTGGCTTATGCATAAGCAAGCATTTGTACTTTCAGTTTGCGTTTTGCTTTGAACTGTTTCTGCTTAGTTAACTTTTAATAATAGTTACAAATGTCCCAAACTATTGGCCTATACCTTGACTATTCTTTCTTGACTTACTGATTGGAACCAGTGCCATGGTTACGGCAAGTGGTTGACTTGTTATTAATTTTAATCAAACAAGAGTAAGAGCACAGACCATTGTGCACAGGAACAAGAACAAGTTGCCCAGTACTAAGCACTAATCTGTCTTCTTAACATTAATTTTTCTTCTTTAGATTTTAATTTAATTTCTCAAAAACTTCCTTGACAGGAATACAGGGAGTTTTTCATTAGACATTAACAATTTACGCTCCACAGCTGAATCATTGCATTTAGAGCAAGCAGATCTATTCTTTAGAAGTAGTTGCATTAATTGGGAAAGTCATGTTTTTTCCTTCATACCTAATGGTCATATGAGAAATCGCAATTATACTTATTAAAGGAATACAAAAACAAACCAGCCCATTCCCAGAAACATACTGTGCTCCTCCAGAGGATGGACGGACGCCTTGCGCCATCCACCTCAGTAGGGCCTTGCCATTGCCTGAGTCAGGGGAGGGGCGCAGCACTCCAGAGTGCTGCATAGTGGGCATTGCTACATGGCTGTAGCTCAAAACTGTCGTCCCTGGCCAGGTGTAGAGCCCTATGCATGTGCATGAGTGTGTGCGCACACACACATGCACGTGCACACACACAGAGATGAACCCAGCAGGTGGCTGGTGTCCATTATATACTATGGCTTCACTCCTGCATTCATTCCTGCCGTCACTTATGAGGCTGACAAATATCAAGTCCCTGCTTTGTGGCAGGTGCGGCATGAGGTGCTGAATAAAGTGGTCAATAAGACAGACATTGGACTTGCCTAGGGGGTTTTAGAATTTGGTGGGAAAGGAAAACATTAAATAAAGATTAAGTGAAGCATGGGGTCTTAGGCTATAAACCAAATCAAGTGTCAAAGATATTTCACCAACTATTCCATGGATACCAGTCAAAGTAGCAGATCCATCTCTGGGCCAGGTGTTACCTAACTGGAGTTGCGGGGTCATGAGCCACCTGGAGATTCCTATGGAGGGGGCTGGGGTGACAGCAGCTATGTACAAATGCAAAGAAGTATCTTTTAACAACCTGATACCACCAAACTGGCGAATGCCAGCTGTATACTTGCCCTGGACAGAATGCTAAACAGTAGGATGCAGCCTAGATCAGGTGACAGGAAGACTTACCTGATCAAAAGATACCTAAGCTGAGACCTAGGGATGAATAAGAGTCAAGGACTGGTGTGGGCGTTGGTGAGAGAGAACATCTCAGAAAGCAAGAAGCACTTGGGCATGCGGGGCCCTGAAGAGGAGAAAGAGCAGGCCCCAGTCAAGGAAATGCCATCCTATTTCTGGCACACCAAGTGTGGAGGAAGAACAATATGAGGTGGGCTGGAGAGGTAATTGGGGGTCTCATCAGCAATATTAAGATGGTTGAGAAGTGGGACCCTAATTTGATGGAGATTAAACTTTGACCACCCCAAGAGATGGCAGATTGAAGGAGAAAATAAGTCCAACATTAAAAAATGAATTTAATATTCACTTGAGAATCTTACCACCACACAAGCCTGAGCTAGCAGAGTAGGGCTCCCAGTACTGAAGCATCCCCTCTCTTGAAGGTATATATTTGGAGACCCCCACTGGTTAGCACTGAATATATGAATATGTGTAATACTATGTTTTTTCCTATACATACATAATGACGATGAAGTTTAATTTATTTATTAGCACAGTAAGAGATTAACAATGATAACTCGTTATAACAATATACTGTAATAAAAGATATTCTGTCTCACCACCCAGAAGGGCATGCAATTTAAAACTCATGTATTGCTTCTATCTGGGATTTTCCATTTAATATTTTTAGACCACAGTTGGCCACAGGTGACTGAAACCAAGGAAAGTGAACCCGTGGATAAGGGGGTACTACTATACTGAGAATGCAAACTCCCTCGCCTTTTCAGGTCTCTACTTAAATGCCACCTCTCCGGAGAAAGCGCTGATTGACCTGTGTCAAACAGCAGCTCCTGCCTCGTGGCTTGCTGGCCCCTGACCTCACATGGCATGTCTCATCATGGTGCTTGTTATCCTTGATTGAAATATTCAGAACACAAGATCTGTGGGGTGGCTCTTTGGTTCCCCAGGATCTAGAACATTCCTGGCCTTGGTAGATGTTCAGTAACCACTTGTTGGATGGACACTGAATGGGTGAGACCCTCTTGAAGGTAGAAGACAAAGGCCAGGTCCCAGGGAAAGGGATTGGCTTTGGGAAGGGGAAGTGCTACTGTTGCCACTAAAGAGAAGGAGGAGGAGGAAGAAAGGGTACTGTGGGTGTCGGTGTGTTTATAGGTTTGGTGTGGAGAGTTTCGGGGGGTTCCTTCTTGACTACTTCCCCTAGAATTTTCAGGTGGTGGTGACAGCCTTGTTGAGAACTACCTTGGTTGTTGATGGGAATGTGCCTGATGATATGGCTTTGGGTGAAACGGCACCCAACTGGCCAGGTGTAAGTAAAGACATGGTAGTCAGGTGATTTTCCAGAGCTAGAATTTTTAAGAGAGATATAACATGAGCCTGTTGAGGTGAGAGAGTTTCTGCTATCAGCAAGTGAGCAGTTGACATGCTGCACCAGGGAATTGAAACCAGAAGTCAGAATATTAGTAAAGGTCTGAGCGGGGACAAAGAACTCATGTGGGGTGGCAGCTGAGTGAGCTGGCTGGACCATAGGGAGAGTTGGACAGCAGCAGAGAATCTGAATTTCTGTTTCAGCTGGATCACTGGGGTGAGGGTCAGGCCCAGGGTTTGGCCAGGAGATGGGATGACATAAGTGGAGCGAAGGAGGTTGCTGTAGACGACAAAGTTAAGTGCTGGAAGGGTGGCCCCCTATGGTACTGAAGTAACCAGAGCTATGGTGAAACTTGAGGAGAGAGGGGGTCCAGAGGCCAAAGACCAGGTCATCAGAGTAAGGGGCAGACTCAGGAGCCTACACACAGCGTAGTGGCAACCTGGGAGACCTGATGTTTACCAGGTAAGAGAGAATGATTATCTGGGAGTGACAATCAGGAGCAGAAAAGGCCTGTCCCCTAATCCTAGACACTAGGACACTCAGGGTGCAGAATAATTAGCAGTCTCCAGCAATCAGTGTCTCCAGGGAGAACCAGGTAAGGACAGCAGTGCAGACACTCAATGATGGCATAGGTGAAAGTGGAGGCAAGTTTGCTGATTGTCTTAGGGAAATCCCAGAACCCACCTAAGGAGTGTAGGAGGAGGAAGAGAAGTATTATCTGAGTTTCTTCTCTTCCCAGTTTTGTCTCTGCAGTTGTCCATGTTTGTAATCACTCTTCATTATTCCACAGCCACGTCTAACAGGAAGACAGCCATATTCTTGCCCTTCCTTTCTTTCCTTGTTATCTGATATTAAGCATAGTTCTGCATACCACCTACCCCACGAAGGTTGTCCCAGCACCCAGGTGACCACCACCATGCCACAGAACTTCTGCAAGCAAGATTTCCGCAATGTTAGCTGAATCAAGAACTTAAAGTACGGAACTATGTGCTGCCTCTCCTTGGAGAGTATTTTCCTGACTGGTGTTCAGAGTTTTAGCCTGGACTCCCTAAAAGTCTCTGCTCTTTCTACTGGCCCCATCATAATCATCCCGCTCCCGAATGACCGTGTAACCTCTTTCCCCAGAATCCCAGTGCTCTGGTAAGCCACCTATCTTGCCCCCTGAGCTGACATTAGATACAGGTCCATACAATTGAATAGGGAATGTCAGAGAGATTCCTTCCTCTTCTGTGGCTCTATGGTCAGAGAGAATGCCTGGGCATCCTGAACCCCAAGTATTCTGTACCCTGGGCATGCTGACCCAGGCAAATGAGCTGAACTTGGAAAACTCCTATTAAAGTGACCATAAGTTGTGTATTTATCTTCAAAATATAGTCCAAAAGTGTTTAACAGTTTCAGACATGGAAGGGAAATGAAACATGATTCGTTAAAATTCTGGGAGGTGGAAGAGGATGTGGATCATTTAGGACACACGAATAGTTGAGCAGGGACAAGCTGGAGGAACACGAAGAATGAACATTAAGCAAGGCCTGACCAAGATGGGCTGTGTCAATCTTCTTGAGGAATTTGTCTTTCTACTGAGGGAAGCTGTGAGCCACTGAAGATCTCGATGGCAGGATGGGTGGGGGTAGTAGCCTGATGAGATTCCCATTCTGCACAGGTGCAGAGTGAGGTATGGATTGGAGGCTACCAAATGAAATCCGTGAGGCCTCCTTCATTATCTAGCTTCTGCCATCCAAGCTCAGCTCACAGGAGACCTTACCCTGCAGGGATCTGAAGGAGCCTTGCTCTCACTGGCTCTGTTGGAGTGACTTCCATCATTCAGAGGCACCCTGCTCAGTCTGCCCCAGGAGCACCAGGGACAGGGCTGGGGATCCTCCTACAAGGGTAGACCTCACAGATGATCTCCCTGGAGTGTTTTCAAATGTCATCCAATGCTGAGTGCCTGATGAGGGCACTCGGTAGTGTGGAGGTGGGTACAGAAATGCCCAGAGTGACAAGGTTTGCAGGAAATATTTTTTTTTAAACTACAAATTAAAAATCTTGCATGCATACCAGCCAGCAGGACAGTGGATGCAAGTTCAAGAATTTGTGTGTTGAGGGACCAAGGAGTAGCTGCCCATGGCAGCCTGTGAGTTTTCTTTCTTAGGTTCTGTGATCCGTTCTAGTGTCTTCTCAATCTATATTGAGGGCTTTGAATACAAGTTATATGCTGACAGTTCCTCCGTGTCTGTCTTGAACCTCAAAACTTGAACCTCAAAAACTCCACTAGGGTATTCACAGGTATCTTGGACTTAAGGTGCCCAAACCCTGCATCCCTCTAAGAGGTTTCTCCTTTATTCCTTTAGAATATACATGGAACTCCATCCTTTCAGTTGTTTAGACCTCATGTCTGAAGGCAGACTCCATCCCTCTCTCAAACCTCACATCCACTCCCCTGTCCAGTCTGCCTGGCTTTACCTTCAGTCTATGCCCAGAATCTGGCCACTGCCCACCCCAGCTTGCTGCCATCTTGTCCCATCTGGTTCACTGCCTCCAAATTGCTGTCCTTACTTCCTTGCTTGCCCTCCCAGGGCACAGCAGCCAGAGTGATCCCTTAAAACTTGGGTTACATTAGAGTTGGCTTTCCATCTCACTTGAAGAAAAAGGAAAAATTATAACAAGGCTCTGAAGATCCTGTGCACCCTCTCTCACCAATGCCTCTGACTTACCTCCTACCTCTTTATTTTCTGCCCCGCCCCATCATTTGCTCTCTTCTCCACCACCCTGGCCTCCTTGCCTTTCCTCAAAGATGCGACCCTTCAGGATCTTCTGCATTTGCTGTTCCCCTGTCTTCCTTCAGATATTTGCAAGGTTCACTTCTTTCAGGTGGCTACTCAATGTCATATTTCAGAGGACTACTCTTACCTGCCTTATAAAATAATAACACTCCCAAATTCCTTAATTCCTGGATCTGTAGTTATAGCACTCCCTATTTCCTGATTTAGCCATGGCAGGTTAAATAATGCCATGGTAACAAACCCCCAAATTAAGTGGTTTAAAATGTAAGGGTTACCCAGCTTTTACCTGATTCAGAGAGCCAATCATTAAATTTTCAGGATGATTGTGAGCCAGTTATTATACACAGCCACTTTTACAAGTCAAATTATATAAACTTACAATTAGCTATGTACCCCTTAATTATTTCATTACATTTTACCCTTGTTAAAATAATGATATTTTTATTACATATTACTGTGATCTACGCCCTTGAAGGCATTTATGTCCACTGTGTTTGCATGGTGGGAATACTGTATAATGACATATTACTGTGTGTCTCTACCTAACTCTTCACTTGGGGGGGGGGTGCCAGATTGGAGTCAGCCATCTTGCAAATATTTCTACACTGCTGAAATTGATCACAGCTACAAATCAGGGTTTGATTGATTTATCTACGATGTATTTATTTTAGTGCTTAAGAAAGTGATGGGGTAAATATTTATGATGCTGATTAAATTACAATGTGAGCAGCGTGCATACACACACACACACACACACACACACACACACACACACACACATGAGACAGTACTCTTGTAGCATTCAGCAATTTACACCAGATTCAAAACTTCAGTTGATTCAAAACAGTCAAGTTCTGACATAGATCTTCATTATTTCAACTGAATGTATCAACCAACATTCAGATTGGAACTACACTATTTGTGAGCTAGAACTATAGGCTGACTATGGACACAAGACCTCAGCAAAAATGTACCAAAACATTCTGTGAATATCAATGGGGGATATGCAATTTCAACAGAGTACTGTGCATTTTACTACTTGAAAATTGCATCTTTTATTATCAATAAAGTTTGTGCTGCCCCCTTTCTCCCTTGGAGAGCCTGCCGTCAAACATTTACCAACCCACCACTCAAAAACTCTGGATTTATCATTCACGTACACTTCATGTCCACCATGTGTCTTCTGTCCACGTCCCTTCCTTTGGGCTCAGGATATGGCACTCAGCATTGCTGATTGTTGTGTCGGTGAGGAGAGGGTCATAACAAAGGTTCTATCTGGAAGTAACTCACATCACTTCTGCTCATTAAGTCACATAGTCATGCCTGCCTTTAAATGAGTAGAGAAGTGCAATTCTAAAATTATGTGCCTGGATGGAGGAAAAGGAGAGCAGGAGTATTTGTGAACAGTCCTAATGACTACCACAACATGTTAGGTGTCTGTGTATTTATCATCTGCCTCACTCCTGTGTTTAAATGTAGCTTCCACCAGAGAGCTGTTTTGCTCACTGCTGAATCCCAAGCACTTCACAGATGCTTAATACATACTGAGTTGATCAGGGAGGAAACTAACCTGGAGGAGGAAAGTTCTGGAAGCAATCCCTCATGGATGCAAGGATGGAGAGGTCATCATTTCATGTTTTGTCCAACTTTTGATAAGCAATGGTTTTGTTTCTCACTACCCCTCACACCCTGATATATGCACCTGGAACTTGGTGGCAAAGGAAATCCCATAGATGCAGGTAGCTCTGTGTCATCAGAATAGGGAAGAGAGGCACCTGGGACATAAGATGAAGGAGGCATCATTCTCGGATTCATGTACATGCAAAGTCAGTCCTGAGAGTGGGCACCTGTTTACATTTTGGCGCCCTGGGAGCCTTGCCAGTCCTGGCTCCTCAGTGAGGTCACCTCCAGGAAATCCCAACTCCATCACTTAATAAATAGAATTCTAACTACAGTGATTGCTTCTTCCAAAAACAGCCAGACAACAGCATATATAGAATGATGCGCCCACACAGTTTTCTTCCCTCTTTGTTTAGTTCAGAGACTTTGATAAACTCTAGGGGCTGAGTTATGGGTCTAAACGCTGATGGGCACAGCAAAGCAATAGGAGGGAGGGAGGGCTTATTCTAGAATACATCTCCTGCATCTGCTTCACTGTTGTGATCTCAAAGCTCAGGTATGGGTTTGATGATATCACATGCCTGGGATACCAACAGTACGTACTCCCATTTACTGAGTAGCTGCTATGAGCCAAGAAAGCACTACCCTAGGCCTTTGTAATATTGTCTTGTCTATCAACCAGTCCCTAACCAAGTCTGTTCTCTAGGCACTTCCTGTCTACTAAAGAGAAAATGGAGTCTCAGAGAAATTAGGTAATTCTTCCAAGTTCAATCAGGAAGTGGTAGAACCATGATTTAAACACTTCTTTCTGAATCTAATGTCTGGCCCTTCTAAACCAGGAGTCCTCTATTCACCTGTGAGAAAAACAAAACAAAGCACCATCATTCAGGCAACATAAGCTCAACACATTGGGGTGAACTTGACCTTGCTCACAGGGCTCCAAACAGAAAACAAAACAAAACAAAAAAACAACAAAAACAACCAAAGCCACCCCCCTGCACTGACATGTCTACATTTGACTTATAGAAACTCTCATTTTGTCAAAAGAAAGCTCAGTTAGACCATAACTGCTTTTTTTTCTTTCAATTTTTATTGAACACAAGTATTCTGACAGAATGCAAAGTCAAAATTCTCAGTTAGTACTCAGTATTTACACCAGTGAGAATGGAAACAAAGGTGGTGCTGATGTTTCACTTGGTAAAAAGTTTTATAACAAGAGAGAAGGCCCCCGAAGTACAGAATGCTGGGTAGGGATGTTAATGGAGGTTTGAAAACCGCCATCCAGACAGACAGCCTAGGATGAAAACCTGGGATGTGGGAGGTTCCATAGAAAAGTGTGAAAATAGAGTTCCACGTCAAAAGCTGCTCTATATACACCGCGGCCCTTCAGGATTGGAGACCTGTTCGTGGCACCTGAGTGCCTCCCGCAGAACTTGGCCAAGCCGGTCTTCATGTGAATACATATGTATGGCACATACACATATAGACACATCGACACGGAAACTGGTGGAGTTGATCCCTCCTTCCAAAAATTAAAAAAGCAAAATTATATAAGCTTTTATCTCTTAACATAAAAGATAGAAGATCTTGAAAATAAAGTGACTCCCTCTTTGATTTTAGAGGAAGCATTGCTCTTTAAAAATAAAAAAGAAAAGAAAAAGATAAGGAAGGCTCACGCATGCGGAGACAAACATATGTGTAAAAGCAAGAGCGGCAGACGGAAGTGTGGGCAGTCTTGGGTTCCAGCTCGTGGTGGGCCAGGGTTCTGGGGGGGGGGTCAGCTGCCCTGGGCCAGGTTATCTGAGGGCTGACTGTACTTCTGTCTCTTCCTCACCAACAGAACCAAATTAGTTTGCCTAACCACACCCACTTAGAGTGAAATACATGGTGTCTCCGGGTCTCCAGGAAGTATCACATGGCCTGGACCTAGGAGGTCAAGGCATTTAAATCACAAGATAAGGAATTGATTCTACTGAACAGCCTGGAGACCTAAGAGCTGGCCCTTCCCCACCAGGCCCTCCCTGCCTCAGGCGCCCACTTCTCCCATTCTGCCCAGTGCACGCTAAGAGCTGTCTTCATGCTACTTGGTCCTGAGGGCCTGTGCATTTGAACTCTAGATCTGTGCAGACCCTAGAATCAAAGGGGCCAGGACTGTGTATTCTGGGATCCTCCATTTCCATCCCCAGGAGCTGAGAAAATGCAAAATAACCCCACATTTAGCAAATGACAAGACCATTATTTTTCACAGTTTGAAATTATAATCTAGCATTGCCACTGATCAGACTGCAGAAGTGTCAGAACCTTGGGGGGGAGTGGCCCACAGAGCGGACGCAGAGGCAGCCTTGCCACCCCGGGCCTCACGCTGCTTGTACCTTGGGAAAGGAACGCATGCCGGAAGAGGACCAATTTCTGTTGACTTAGCGTCCTCTTCATGACCATCATCATCATCATCTTTATTTTATTTTCTTTGTTTAAAGGCTTCGATTCCTTTTAAGAGTTATTTTTTGTTTCCTGAATGTTTTTCTGAACTATCTGCTATACCTTCCACAACCAAACTATGTTGAAGTTTTATTTCAATACTATGACAAAAACACGTTTCACACTAAAATATTCACGCATCCACAGTGCACAAGCTTGCAGTTCTAAAGTAGAATGAGAAACAAAAGCAAAATTTCTATACAAAGGGCTGGCTTTTCCCTTCTCCCCCCTCCCATCCCCCTTAAAGTTTCTGTATTTTTCCCCCACTTGGTTTCCAATCCAGGAAAGTTGTGTTATGACTCCAGACAGTAGTTTTTTTTTTCTTTGTTTCTACAAATGCTGCCTAAAATGAACAGAAGGCCGATGTTACTTGACTTCAACAGATTTCCAAAAAAAGACACTAATTCCCTGAAGCACACATGCTCTTCCGCTCAAATCTAGATTCTGGGCTCAAAAGGAAATGGGATGTATATATTTTATTTGGCTTTCTACAAAAAGGGGATGTTTGGGGTATAAATGTGTGTTCACCAAGACCAGCCCCAACTATACAATCTTCTCTGCTTCATTCAACAAAGCCTAAGGAGTCCTTCAAAAGGAAGGGCGAGAACGCCTGGGAGGCAGATCCTTTGTCACAGATACAGGCAGGTGGCAGCTAATCAGAAAGTGGTCTAACCCCCAAAGAAAACACAAAAAGAACTGAAAATAGAAAGGCAAAACCATTCCAATGAGATGGATTTTCACCTGAGCTGAACACAGGCAAAAACTGCAAATCAGAAAAGGGGGTAGAACCACTGTAAACAATCATCTTTTGTAAAGTCACCCTGTGCTAAAGCAAGCCCACGAGGATCCTACCTACCTCTAGGCGGTATTTGTTACTCTAAAAAAAGAAGAGAAAAACAAAAACAACAACAACAACAACAAAAAAGCAGCTATTTTACATGGACATTTAAACACAACTGAAGTCAAACATTTGTCAACCTGTAAACACTGGAAAACAAAGTTGGCAGAAAGGAAGGGAGGAAACCAACACAAACAACAAAACAACAGCCAAAGGAAAAGAAAGCAAAAGAAGTCCGAATACTGCAAATTGAGATCTACCCCCAGAAGCTGCAATTTGGCATTCTTCCTACAAAACAAGAGTCTACGTGGGAACTGAATTCAGCTAGAAAGGTGACACACTTTGCATACTGAACAAATACAAAGTGAACAGAAATGATAACTTATTTATGAGGTTTTACAGAGTTCAAACTCGACTGAAAGTATAAAAATAAACTGTGGACTTTGTTCATTCGGTTAGTCTTAGTGCCTGAAAGTATTTCTCTGAAACTGGTCTGTGCCAATCGGTAACACCAAGTGTGGTCTTTCTGAACCTAGATTTTTTTTTATTTCCCTTAGCTTCCTAGATTCTTAATTTGGGGTCCTTTTGTTTGATTTTTAAATGGTTTCAGGGAACGGAGTGTCCTAGTTTGGCTGTGGGTTTAACCTTTTTGTCTCATTTTCTTACAAGTGAGTGTGCAACAAAGGAGCCCTTTCTATAAACCTACAAAAAGGAGATCCCATGTTTATCTGTTTAGTTTTTTTTTTTTTTAAAGGCAAAAGACACTAGAGGAATGAGACTGTGTGTGTGTGTGTGTGTGTGTGTGTGCGCGCGTGTGTGCGTGTGTGGTATTGGAAATGCTCTGGTGAAGCTGCTGTGTCACTTTTTATTTTGATTTCTGCTCGTTGCTCATCACCCATCATGCTTTGCTCTCATTCTCCTTTGTTTGTGTGGCGTCGTTGGGGACCGTCTTGACTTCGGCTGGCGCTGGCTTTGTTTCTGACTCCTGGGACTCCGACTTTGCTTCTACAGGGCCCTTCCTGCAGAGAATCAGGAAAACAGCAAGGCTGAGACCCTGGTTTGCAGACATCTCCCCCCTTCTGCCAGGCCCTGGTTGGTGGGGGGCAGTTCTAGCCCTTGTCTCCAACCCTGGAGGCAGGTTGAAATGACTTGGGAGCTCTAAGAATCACTGATGCCTGGGCCGTGTCCCCGAAAATCCTGGACACAGTGATTTCTGAAAGTTCCCCAGGTGATTCTAATGTGCAGCCTAAGCTCAGAAGCCCAAGTCCTTCCTGCTAGAGCAGCCTACCTTGATGTTGGGGCTTTTTGACCTGGGGCAGGGGAAGAGGGTGGTTAAGGCAGCCTCTTCTTCACCTTGACAAGCTGCTTAGAGCCCCTCAGCTTGCTCTAAGTAATGTGTGCTGCACTGGGTTCCCAATACTGGTTCCAGGTCCTCCTCTGCCCCCCACCCACCTCCGACACCACCTCTTTGGCTTCTCCCTCCCCTCCCCCCACTCCGTGCTGTTTAAGGATGATACCTGTATGGTGACCTGGGTTGGGTGAGAAAATACTGTTACAGAGGCATTTTGGTATTCGGGAGTTCCTAGTCTTCCCAGATACTCTAAGGGCAGCAGTGAATGGTGGTGGGGGGTGGGCAGCTCAGCCAGTGTGTGATGAAGCTGCTGACAGCATTCTCCCTGTGCATCAGCCTGGGGGGGCTACTTTCTTCTTTTTGCATAATGGTGCCTTTCAGAGGGGGGGACTTAGCCTGGTTCTGGGTGTCACTGACTGGGCCCCGGGGTGGCAGATAAGGGCACCTTGGCCTCCTAGCACCTTCCCAAGCTGTGCTCATCAGTGGCCCACTGCAAAGCACCCCCAGGGAAAACAGAAGCACTGCTAGGATGATAAGGATAAAACATAATTAACATGGCCTAATTAGAGAGCAGGAAGCTGCTCCGTTCAGGGAGCCCTGCTGCCTGCCCCTGTTACTGCCTCATCCCAGCCCCTTGGTTGACAGTTGGCTGCGAGAAGCCCTGGGTGAGGCTGAGGACACATCTAACAAGGAGGACACAGCACAGCACAAACGCACACCACCACAGGACACAACCTGACGACAGCAGACAGAGAGAGGCCGTACTCGGTCTTTGCTGGTGCAGGCGAAACAGAGCTGTCTGCAGTGGAAGGAGCAAGCTCAGGGGCTTGTCCACTGGCCCCAGCGGCGGGAGCAGGAGAGCCCAGGGCTGCAAAAACATCCTTTGCAAGGTCAATATCTGGGGTCTTGAAGTTCCCTTCGTCCATTTTAAAGTCCTCGCCCTGGGAAGGGTTTGTGGCGCTGACGGAGGCAGCCTCGCTCTTCGGGCTAGCGGGGGCTGTGGCTGCCTCAGGTGGGCTCTTCGCAGCGCCGGGCTGGGTGGGCTCCGGGTCCGGGCCTTTGGTGCTGGGAGCCTCCTGCTTGGCCTGGGGGGCTTCTGTGGCAGGGGCGGCGGCTGCTGCTAGGGGACTGGCTGCTCCAGTGGGGGTGGGGGTTGGTGCGGGGGTCAGCTTGCTGGCCGCAGGGGCCTTGGAGGCCTCCCCCACACTGGCTGGGGTGCTTGGGCTGAGGACAGCTCCTTGATTGGCCAGGACACTAGAAGACAAATTGCTGGCAGGAGCTGAGGTCGGGGTATCACTCAGGTCAACAAGGGGCGCAACCTTAGGGGCTGAAGCTGGGGGCGGGGAGGAGGCAGCAACGCTGGGCCCCTTGGAAGGGGTGGCCTGCCCAGCGGGCACAGAATTTGAGTCCGGCGCGGCCGTGGCCGGCGGGGCAATACTGGAGGTCAGGGTGGTGGTCTCACTGGTGGGGCTGTTCTGAGCAGTGGCAAAGGTTTCGGTGATAGTGTCAGAGTTAGTGGTGACAGTGGTGACAGAAGGCAGCATGTCCTCGACAGTGGCTGTGGTGTCGGCAGGCAGCCTGTGGGAAGGACAGAAAGTAGAAGAGAATAGACAATGAAGCTGAGACGTGACAGAGAAGCTGGGCAGGAGGGCTGAAGCCAAGGAGAGGGGCCATGGGTAGGCATGCAGTCACGCACGGGCAGGAACAAAGGCCCACAGAGAAACGAGCACGCTGAGAGGAAGTACAGCCCAGGCGGGCATCAGAGGACACAGGAGACGACAAAGAACATGGCAGTCTCAAAGGGACCTGCTAGCCTTTCCTCCCTGCTGATGGCCCTCCAGCTCTCTGCGCAGGGCTCCGGTCACCTACAGACCTGTCTGGGCCTTTCTCATGTCTGCCCTAGATTTCCACTTCAGGAGAGGCAGCTTCAGTGCAGTGTCTCCCTGCTATCGGCTTCCAGGGCCCCAGAGCACCATGGCCCCGCTATCCTGCAGGGCTTCCCAGTCAGGAATAAGCAGATGACAAGTGTTCCAATGGCTCCTAAGAGCCATGGGTTCTTCCAGCCATGGATTTTATGGACCTGTGAAACTCTGTTCCCTTAAACCCTTAAGATGGTGGATAGGCAGGCAGGTGGGCAGGCAGGCACAGCTGATCAGGGCCTCTGGAGGATCCTGAGGCTTCGGAGTGGACGAGGGCCAGGAAACTTTACCAGGTAGGTCCCCAACTTCTATGGCACAAGGGGTTCTGTAAGGGCACCTAGACACCCCAAATAGAACCAAGAATGCCCTCTGATGAAAGTGGGAGGGACCAGGCATTTCCTAGCCAAGTAGGTCTTCTGGCCAAGGGCTTCAAAACCTTGGCCTGCCATGTTGGGCTGGGAACTGAGTGGGAAGCATGGCAAGTGGGGGTAGGGTGGCGAGGTGGGTTGTGCACTCTACTTAGGAGGTGTCAGCCCCTCTCTGCCCACATACTCGGGCTCTGTCAGCGGCGTGGTCTCGTTGGGTTCTGTGTGTTTCCCTCCGTCATGGTTTGGGGTCCGTTCCTCCTCAGTTCGAACCTCCACGATGGGCTCCTTAGATTCATCTTTCCTGTGGACAGAGTTCAGCTGGTGAGATCAGGGGCCATTGTGGGTATGCCCAAGGAAAGCAGCTATGACTCAGGGTACCTAGGCCTACCTAGTCCAAGCTGGCCAGGTGGGTATCTAGAGCCAGATACAAGCATCTGTGTCTCAGCCTGACCCTTGATAGCTGTGGGACCTTCAGTATCTGATGTAATCACCCAGTAACTTGGGGCAAATAATCGCATGTACCTCATCTAGTTATGAAAATTAAATGTGATAATGCATGTGATGTGTTTAGCACATCTTGTAGATAAGTGCTCAAATAGACACACATATACACATATGGATACACTTGTAAGTAGGTGTACATGTGTACACATGTATATGGTGCCTGGCATGAAATGGGATTAAAGAAATTATTTTCTTGCTCCATCCTTTCTTAGCCTGCCCAAGCCATGCCCCACTGGGTGACCATCTTCAAATGTTCTCGATAACTGGCTCAGTATCTGTTTCTGCACAGATGCTGTTGGAGGAACACTATCTGGATCATCAGCTAAATGAGGATAGAAATTTTATCTGTTTCATACCCTGTTGTAACCTAGAGCCTGGGAACAGTGCCTTGAACTAGCTGCTTGATAAATATTTGCTTAGTGATGAATGAATGAATGAATGGGAGCAAGGTAAGTGTGTCCCCAGGTGCTGATCCCTCTGCCATAGCTCCTTTCCAGGACTTTTGCTCTGACAAGGCCCCTGCTTGGAGTATCTCAGGGATTTCCTAACTTTCATGAGATTCTAATATGCTGGATGTGGGTTGGGCCCAAGAGTCTGCTTTTCAAAAAGATGGCCCCCAAGCCTGACCCAAGTATTTTTGCCCCCCAGCGTTTCCAAGTGGAGAAGGTGAAGCTGAGGGATAGGTCACTACAGGGATCAGTGGATGGCTTGGGGGTGGCACCACTGCTGGGCTCCTGGGCTAGGGCAGATCCCAGACCTTGGCAGGGTGGCAGGTCTGCACTCACGAGAAGGCCGCCTTGCCCTCCTCCATGTCCTTGCCCTTGGCTCCAGGCCCAGCTTTTCCACACAGATTGACGGCGATGCACATAAGCAGGCCACACTTGTTCAGGAAGTAGCAGGTGATGTCCACGACCACCAGGAGCAGCACGAAGATGACAATGAGGATGCCCACGATGGCCCCTGTGCTCAGTCCTGAGGTGGGGCTGCCATTGGCTTAAGTGGGAGAAAGACGGCCGGTGGTTAACAGACTGAGATGGAGCCCGTTGACCCTACAAGCAACAGCCCCTGGGGGTCGGGTAGGGCTTAGAGTTCAAAGCCTTGGCATTCACGCCCAGAGTGACTCCTTCCTTGGGGCCCTTCTATACCCTGGTATTGAGGCAACAGGCTGTCTCTGTCTTCCAGAGAGAGGGATGATAGCTCCATCTTATCAAGGGGACAGGAGCGTGGAGCTCCTTCAAGTCAAGATGAGAGCGGGGCCTGAAGATGAATCTCCAATCCAGCCCTTGACTTCTGAGCCTCCCCTGTATTCATTCACAGCTGGCCTCCTGGTGAGTCCTGGGAGCAGACAGAGCCCAGCCCGGCAGTGTCTGAGGAGTCTGGATAAAGACATGGTGGAGGGCACTACTGTGTGTCCCCTCTGGACCAGGGTAAAAGGCTTTGCACTGTAGGCAGAGAGTGACTGCTGGTTTCAGGATGGGCTGTGGCTCTGGGAATAGTGAGGGTCAGGGTTCCCTGGGCTTCTATGGGGCTGGTGAAGGGGGTGGTTCAGGCCCAATGGCATGTAGATACACTCCCTCCCCACTTTAGGAATAACTCCAAAGAGCCCAACACTGTAGTACACTGGGCTCATGGTTCACCCTCTTGTTCTGTATCCCAGAAGGACAAATGGAGCTCATGTGACTCTGGAGGCATGGAGGACTCCCCAGGCCTGTTTTTTTTTTTTTTTTTTTAAGTGAAGGGTCTGGGAATACTCACCATCTGGGAGCCTGGCATGCTTGGATCAGACTTCAGGAAAATCAGCAGGCTCACCCAGAGCTGCACACTCACACACCCAGGCACGCTCACATGCAGGACAGACACCCACAGATGGACACATTCTCACATCCCAGCAGCACCTGGACCCTGGTTCCATTTCTGGCTGGACTCACTCTGAAAGACTCAGCCCCTCTGTCTAGCTCCCTGGTGTTCGTCTACGGTCCCCTGGGCCCATTGATGCTATCACAAAAGCCCCCATACTCTGTTCCTTGCATGGCCGTGACTGATGTTAGTTGCTTTGGATGGAACTACTGACCTCTTGGTGGTTCCGGTCAGTGTCTGGGAGGCAATGGGGATGTGGGAAGCAAGAACTCACACAGAGCTCTGCCTATAAGTCAGTGTAGAAATAATGACCCTAAACTGAAATATGGGCACTCCTGATTCATTTTTATTAGGTGTCAGGTTAGGCACAGTAGCCTGCCAGTCATATACCATGCCAATTAATGGGATGATATGTAACCCGTAGATGGGCCCCAATCTTCTTTTCTCATGCAGCCTGTGTTCTGGGAGGAATTATTCTGTCTGTTCTACGGGTCCTTACCCAGGCGCTGAAGTGCTTCCCCCACAGCAGTGCCACTCTGCTACCAGCCCAGCATGCCAGAGGACCACTCACAACCTATTCTAGGTATAATACATGGGACCTGAGCTGAAGGAGAATCTCTAGCTTGCAAATGTTTTTGGCCCCCTTGGGACATTGGCTTGCTTCCCAGGCTTTCCTCCTTGGCTCTCTGGCTGATCCCTTCCAACACTGCTCTGAGGATTTCATCCCATCTCCCAGGAAGGCCCAAGACTAGCAAGATTCTGGCTACCTATGTCTGGGCTTTGGCAGCAGGAAATTAGCTGCTGGCCCCAGCTGTCAGCTAGAGTGGGTCATTTTCTCAGCAGTCAGCTAATGCAGAGGCACTTCTGATGGGTTGAATGAGAACAAAACCATCTCTCTACTTCCCCATCCATCTACATTCTACCACCAAAGCAAAGAAAGATGCAGGCCTTCCTGTTCTTTAGCATCCCAAGCTGTTGGGGAAGTCACTATAGCCAGGAGTTTTCTCTATTCCATGACACTGGGCTTGAAAAGCCACTGCAACATCCTGGAAGCAACACCCGGTAGGTAGCAAGTGCCCATTTCCTGAAGGAGGAGTTGTAAGTTTTTTTTTTTTTTTTTTTTTTTGGTGTGAGAGGCTATGTCTGTATTTTTTGACTCAATGGCATTAATTCTATGTTCTGAGGTTTATAAATATTGTCTTCTGAGACTGCTTACATCTTACGGAAAAGCTGCTCTGTGTGCAGGACAGGGCAGCAGCTGGGCAGCTTCTGCTGTGGGTTCATCAGATCCAGCTGTTGGCTGTGCTGATTCTGAGCACATTTGAGAGAAGGTGTTGGGGGGAGGGTTCAGCAAAAAGACTCTGCACTATGGAATAAACAAAAGGGCAGTAGTCTCTCCTTTCATTTGTTATAAAATTCAAAGCCTTCTCCCGGCCTAATAGACCCTCATTGTGCTGCTGGCCTCAGGCCTCAGGTCACCTTCTCAGAAAGGGCTCACCTGATTTTTTTTTTTTTTTACCTAGCAAGGCTCCTGTACTCGGGGCCTACCCCATCACCCTGTCATAGTCTCCTTGCCTTTTTCTATTCATTTACATTTTCATTATCATTGGCTAACTCTTCTCAAAAAAACCTAACAGATGCCCTCTCTCTCTTCTGTTTCCCCAGCACCTGGGATGACCCTGACTCATAGAAAATGTTCCCTGCACAACATATTTGTCACATGAACTAGAGAGCATTTGACCTGGAGATGAGAACACTGCTTCCAAATAATAAAGCTTTGTCATGAGAAGGGAAAGATGGCCTTTCTCGGTATGGCACCAGTGATATTAATTATGGGGGTGGGCTGGATTGCAGTTCCACATGAAATAGCTAGTCCAACACAGTGAGAGCTGCCTTGGTAGGGGAGCACCCTGTGGCTGGAGGCTTTCAAGCAGAGGCAAGACAATCTCTTGGCAAGGATGTTGTAATGGTGTGGATGAGGTTCCTGGATAGAGGGTGTCTGCAAGTCCTCTTCAACCACAAGAGCCTGTCATTCCAGGTCAGATGTTCTACACTGCCCAGCACATGGTACAGGTTCCCTCATGCTACTCTCCATAATGTCCACTGAGGACTTTTTCTGGAAGGCTAAAATGCTCAATAAAATCTCATCTGTGATCATTGACCCTTGTGATTTTATTTTTCCATGAAAAATAAACACCTTTTAACTCAATGATTCTCCACCTGCAGTGGAATTCCTGGGGTTCTTGTTAAAAACTGAGAAGCTGGGGCTCCTTAAGTCTTTGAAATCAGAATCACTGGGGATAGTCTCAGGTCTTCCTTTTCCTGAATCATACCGAATTAAAGCTGATCCTATGATCCATCATCAAGTAGGAGATGGGCTGCTTGCCCTGTTTTTTGACAAAACAGAGGTGGCCTGATGTACTGGATAGATTGAGAAAAAGCAGACTTGTCCCTAAAACCAAGGAGTCCTTTCAGGCCACCACTGCTAAGAACTAAGACTTCTAGAGCAAGTGAGGTGCTCCTCAGGTTGAAGAGAGACTGCTGGCCTCATTTACAATAAGGGATAGGCCACAGGACGGATGAAAGGATATTTGAGGCAAGCCAGAACTCATTCTCTCTTGGAAGATGTCACAGGATTTTTCAGTTCAGGAAAGCTAGAGGGACAAGTGTCATCTCCTGCATCTCATATGTAACATTTCACGAAAGGAAAAGTAAAAAACCTTTGGGTGTCTATCTTTGCCACCATTGTCCCCTGACCTCCTTGACTAACTCGCCTGTGTCCCTGCATGCTAAGACAGCTTCTTGGAAGCAGCCTCCTCACAGCCTGGGCAGTGAGACTGCATGGCTGGGGCTGTCTGTCTTCTGTGGTTCCTGGTTTGGGAGAGGGTGGTACGTAAGTGGGAACTCACTTGCGCCAAGACAGAGGCCCATAGACACTTACGTTCTTTCTTTCTTTTTTAAATATTTTGTTTTAGTTGCACACAATACCTTTATTTTATTTTTATGTGGTGCTGAGGATCGAACCCAGTGCCCTGCACGTGCTAGGCGAGTGCTCTACCACTGAGCCACAACCCCACCCCGGACACTTACTTTCTTGTGCCTTAAATTGGGAACATGGGTGTCTCATGCCTTACAGCTGCCCAGGTGAGCCAGAGTCATTGTGCCATGAGATATGGGTGTAGAAGTTCCCTCTTTGTCCCTTAACCCTCCACATGACTGTCAGATTCTCAGAACAATTGAGCTGGAGTCTGATTCACTCATAAAACCCCACATGTCTGCTTGCTCCTTCCTGGAACTTGTTACACAGATGGCTGGTCTCAGGGGCCTTTGAGAGGTATCGAAGGATGATAACAAACAGAACATATTTGACCAAAGAGGACCTTCTTTCATTTCTATCTCAAGATCCCCTTGTAGCCTCTGTAAGGAGTAAAGGTTGCTGTGTAATTGGAAGACCTTGTTACAGAGCTATGCATCTAATGACTCAGAATGTGCCTCTGTCCTCAGAGCAACCACCTTCCAAGTTCTGCAAAGGCACTTTCCCCTCCTCTCTGCCTGCTGAGGATTCTAAGGAAGAAATGGGTTTCTTAGGATAGCTGAGAAAAACAGTGTTCTACATGAGGGAAAAAAGAATCTCCTTTGGCTACAGCTCCATGAGATCAGGCTATGAATGTGAGGTCCAATTTAAATGTCTCTTAGGTAATCAGTTATCATGGGAGATGGAGGGAAAGGGCTTTTGACACTTTGTTGGACACACAACATTAAATAAAATTGAAACACGCTGGAGAATTCACATGAACTGTTATATCCTTTAATAATGCAAAGGTGTAAACTTCATAAAGGCCTCGCTGATTATCTACACAACAATGTTAGCATTCTTATTAGTAAAAAAAATGTGATCCAAACCTGCTGTATAAATATTCCAAAAATGAGCAGAGAAACCCCATGTCATGTGGCATGTGGTCAGCACTAACGCAGGGCACAAAGGTAGGGTGGCTGGGCAAAGCAGGAGTGTGCGTTCCTGTGGGGCTCTCTGAGGGCCGCTTTCTTAAGGATCCCTGGCAGGGCTGGGGGTGGCAGCCTTCCCTGGGAACTCAAGTGTTAGGATGGGTGGAGGGATGCACACCATCTCTGTCTTTTGAAGGCAAACTATTATAAACCACAGCTCTGTTTGCAAGACCCCAATGTTTTTCTCTCTGAGGGTTGTCCAGCCCTGGGATGAGCTGAGGGATGTGCTGAGGGCACAGGAACAGTCAGGCCTCTCGATATTTAGAGTTATATCAGATAT
Organism: Ictidomys tridecemlineatus; assembly: GCF_052094955.1. Lineage (NCBI taxonomy): Eukaryota > Metazoa > Chordata > Mammalia > Rodentia > Sciuridae > Ictidomys > Ictidomys tridecemlineatus. The sequence continues at coordinate 96,724,207 of NC_135480.1, read as the reverse complement.
ACTAATGCTATCCCTTTCCTCTGGGTGGCCTGGGACCAGACTGAGTCTGACCCCAGAGCTGGCCCCCATAGGGTAAATATGTGTGACTTCTACCCAGGGTGATCAGAAGAACAGGAGAATTATGGAGGGGATCTCTTCTCCCTCCCCACAGCTCTCCCTAACTGACCTGTGATTCTCATGTCAGCCCTAGGGTACCATGTTCCTCTCCCCAGTGCTTTTCCCTGTGCCCAAGAACCATCCTGCTTCACTGCCTGGTGGGAAGAGGGGTCTGGGCTCCAGGAGAGAGGTTTGTGGCTGGGCAAGGGTGCTGCCTGCCTGAGTTAAGCCACGTGGAGCTTTGACACTGAATCCTGGGGACATTGGTGGGTGCCAACACAGGTAGCTTTGCCCACAGACCATAGCTCAGGGTTATTTGAATTCCCAAAGGGAAAGGCTAGTCTTTGAACATTAAAACACAACTGAAAAAAAAAATAAAAGAACCAAAAAGAACAAAAATCAAACTTCTGTGGAGATGTTCAGAGATGAGATAGGTAGAATGATGGGTGACCACAAGTGGGGAGGGAGTCTTTATTTGGTAGAAAGTCCACCTCCGAGCATACAAGCTCACACTACTGGGTGGTATTCAGACCTGCATCTCCAAATGTCCAACCTCAGAAAAAACACCCACTTCTTCTCCCGGGTGAACTCCCCAACAGCAGACAGGAGCACCTGGCTTTTCATGAGGGTTTTAAAAGTGTCACTGAATCAATTGACCAATAGGGAAGCTAGGGCATTCTGGTAGAGCTGACAGGCTGAGCCATCCCTGATTTAGTGACACTTTAGTGGGGCTGAGTGGTCTGGGAGTGGCCTGTTCCACCCCTTTTGCACTTCTGAGTATAACAGTGAAGGCGGGAGTTGGGCCTGGTTCACAGTGGAAGCTTCCAACCTGCCTGGTGTACAGGTGATTATGGTGACAATGTGGGTCACAGCTAGACCACAACCCCCAAGACACAGAGGTCTGTGCTGATCTGCGATATGCTGCTAAGCAACAGGAGAATTACCCCTGCTGGGAGACAAGCACCTTTCAAAGTCAGCATGTGTTGGGCACATTGTGTCTTGGCCCTGTTCACAGAAACTGCAGAAGATACTGGTTATAATACCAGGACCAAAGTACCTCCCAGAACATTCATCAGCCCCAGAAAATATCCTAATCGATTCAGCTTTTTCCACTTCATAGGCAACAGGGGGGTTAATTTGCCCATCATGTCAGCAGAGTGCTCAGGTAAATCACCAAATCTGGCTCTTTAAATACTTAAATGCAAGCCAAGCCAGCTATTAATTGAAGGGCGCAGAAGGGGCACAGAGTTAGAAGAGAGGGGGCATGTGGTAATTTCGACAATCTGAGGAGAGCTGTAGAACCCCAATTCTTCCTCTGCTACATTTTAGGTATGAACAAAAAAATTGCAATAGGTAGCAGAGACGCAGGAACTTTGCGGGGGGAACCTAGCCTGATGCTTCTTTCAAAAAATAGTCTTTAAAGAAAGAGCTCTCAGATTCTTTTTACTGCCATTAAAAAGGGGGCAAACTCCTTATGAAGTGGCACAAGTATTTGTGAATGGTCAAAATCAGGAGGTAAAGCTTTTTTTCAATTGCAAAGCCTTCCTCTTCCACACAAACTGCTCTCTCAGCTCAGTGGCCGTGGTGGGGCCAAGGTAGTCCTGACAGGTTCTTCCAAAGGGGCACTCATCGCTTTCATAGGAACTGGGCTTTTAAGCAAATTTAATTTTTGTGTTCAAGTTCCTAACAGAGCAAAAGAAGAGTCACTGCAGAGAAAAGCAATGAGACAAAGGTGTAGGATGCAGAATTGCCTCCCAAGGTAGCTGCAGTATTAAGCAATGGGTCCCCAGAGAGGACATGTTTGTTTAAAAATAAATGTGGCAGTGGGGATGTCCCAGTGATGTCCAAGGTGACAAGTGTAACGACAGACACAGGAAGGGGAGGGAGGGGGAGAGAAGGAAAGAGAAGGCAGAGACAGAAACAGAGAAAAAAATAGATAAAAAGAAAAACAATTAGGTCAAATATAGAAAACACAAGAATTCAAGGTTAATTCAACTTAGTAAATTAAACTGACAAAGGTTAGGGAAGAGTTCAGTGCGGTATCAATACCACAGGCCAGGTCAGAAGCTCAGCAAGGCCAGAAGCAGCACAGCGGGGTTAATTGGGGGAGGTCAGGGGCCAGCGAGCAAATGAAATTAAAGTGAGAGAACAGGAGCCTCCACAGTGAAATCCCAGGGTCTGATTAGGGCAGTGTTACCTCTTACTAAGGTGAAGCCTCAGTTGCAGCCAGCAAGTGTATGGTCTTCTAGTCGCTAGTGCTTTTGCCTGAAGCAGTAGAGATGCATTGGATGTCTGCGCTAGGTCAGCAAACTGTGCATGAGGTGGAGGCTGCCTTGGTAGCGCTGAAGCAGACCTGTCTTCCTACTGCACAAACACCGCCATTGTGCTGCTGTTAGAGTCCTGTGCACCTCACCTCCACCACCCTGCTGACCACAGCATTCAACCACAAATGTGTCTTGTGATGCAAAGAGGTTTTATTCTTGGACAATAATACAACGTCCAGGAACTTCCAACCAAGCAGAGCCACCTCCTTCTAAGTCCTGCACAGTAGACCTGCACATCCATCATGGATAAGGTGAGCAACCCTCTCTGGCTTAGTGGGCACTTGGATGATTCACAAGGATTCTGGAGGACAAGGTCTCCTTAATATTTTTGTGTCTGACTCCCAAATTCCAGAAGTTGATGTTGCTGGTAGTATCCAGCATGGGAACACAGCCTGCCTACGTGACTGCTTATGGGAGATCACCCCAGGGAACAACTGCCTTAAGGAACCTGTCTTGCTGCAAAGGATTTACTCAAGCCTCACATTCTCCCACCTTCTAAGTGATTGCAAAGACAGAACAGATCTGGACCTCACATCCTGCTGACCAAATAACACAGGAAAGAAGGGGCGAGGAAAAGCAAGTCCACCCAGATTTGGACATCCTAATAAGCAGCAATGAGAACATTCCTCATCAAGTGCCTTGACTTTTGCACCTGTAGGGACACGCCCCGCCCCCAGCCTGAGACAGGGAGCCTTCCCGTCCACGCTTCGATCTACAGCTTAAAACTCACCTGCCAACTTGATGGAGGCCCCATGTGTCTCCCAGACATACCCATTCACACACAAGCAACCATCCAGAATCACTCACCGACCTCTTGTTTTGTTGCTGCCTGACTATATCACTTTTGCACATCCAGCCCTGCATTTCAAGCAGCCCACACCCCTTGTGGCCTGTCTCCCCCTGGAAGGAGCAATCACGACAACTGAGCCAAGGAACTGGCAATCTCTACAGATGGGACAGGCATAATGGAGGCTGCCCAAGACTGTCTTCCTACCACACCTGAACATGGCAGAGTATGTGGGGACCCTTCCAACAGCCTGCAGCTGTAAGATCTATGTCTCCTCTCCTGCCTATGGTTGGCATTTGTCTGGCCTGGAAAAGCAAAGTGATAGCTGAAGAACTTTTTCTTTGAGGGATTTGGCCAATGAGAGGACTGGTCATCAGTGGCAAGGTAGCTAGGCCAGAAAGCAGAACTCTCACTTTATTCCCACACTTGAGTCCATCCTGGATCCCTAGAGACAGATCTGCATCTCCTAGGAGCTCTGCCACCTAAACAATCTCTAGCAGACTGCCTGCCTTTCATGGATGGTGCTTTCCAGCATCTGTCTTCTCCACTTGTTCCATTTTAAGAGGTTCAATTTAATTTCCATTTCAGGGGAGAGGCCCTTGGCAGATAGGATTTGTCACTAACTGGGCACCATCTCTTCCTTCTCTTGGGGTCACCATAGAGAAGAGATTTGGACCATGGTCATGCAGAGAAAGCCAGCATCATATAGAAAGTGCATAAAACAGTTACGTGTTCTATTATGGAATGGTAGATGGCAGATAAGGTCTCATAAAGGATCCTTACTCAACCAGAATCCAAGGCAAGGCAGGAGCTGGGCATTTCCCATCTGAGGGGTTCATGGACTGGTTAGCATCGGTCCTTCAAGGCCGAATGAGACAGGACCTTTACCCCAGGATGCTTGGCCAAGCCTTCCTGGGGGTCCAGTACATCTCAACCCACTGCACAGATAGGTACAAGGCAAAACTAAGCTTGGCTGGGCAACCAGTCGTGAGGATGGCTGTAAGCAAGCAAGTTGTCAGGGTTGTTCAGGCGCATTAGGAGGAGCAGCACTTGTGCATTAATTCAAAGCGGAAAACTACTAGAAAGCGGAGGCAGTCATACCTGGGATGGCTGTGGGCTGGGCCGAGGTCTTGAACACAAAATGAGCTGCCTTGGACTTCCCCTGTTGGTTCTCAGCCACCACATACACCTCGTACTCAGCATTCCAGTCCAGGGACTTGAGCATGACATGGTCACTACCAGACGGGAGCCTGATCTCTGGTTTCCACTCGGAGGAGATCTTCTGGGAGAAATCGGCAGGAAAGATACCAGACACCAGAAAGTTTTAATAAAAATGCTGGTGAGATCTGCTAAAAGGCAAAACTTAGGGAGTCTAAAAGTACAGGTGTCAAATTGCAAAAACATGAAGCACTAAAAGAACATGGTCCTTGTTCTTTGTGAGCCTGAAAAATGCACAGATGGGGAGGTCAACCTTGAAGGTCTGCAAATGCCAGTGTGCACAGGGACAACCACCCTCACTGTCTCAACACCTTCAGGGCATGCAGGGGCTCAGGCACATTCCCCTTTGGTCCAGTCTACATTCTGGAATGCTGGGCACACAGACATGAGGGCTTTTTAGAAGTGTAGTTAAATGAATACGCTTCTTGTCCTATTTCAGAATTCTGCTCACACTCAGGTGTGCGATTCACCTTTCTGACCTGTGAGCACTGCATAGACTCCAATTTCACTATCAACACTCATTTATTGAGCACACACTTTGTGCCAGGCACTGACCTAAAGGCTGTCTACACATTTTCTCATTGTGTCTCTACAATAAGTCTACAGGAGGTTTTTGTCAGGCTCTTACCAAACCTGATGATGGGGATGTGAGAGGGAGGGTAGGTAAATTCCCAAAGTCACTCTGTAGTCAAGGTTGGAGCTAAATCCCTCTGGGCCCAAAGCTGTGAATTATGAATTATTATTATTCTTTATTCTACATAATGTGACTTGGTCTCCAGCACTGTAGCTGAAGGGATGAGGTTCTGCTGTCAGGCCTAACCCAGAGATCCTCAGAGGGGCCATGAGGAGCACCCCACAAGGAGGGCCCCACACAGCATTGCCTAGGGCAATTGCCTCCTAAGGTAGCTGCAGTATTAAGCAGTGGGTCCCCAGAGAGAACGTGTTTATTTAAAAATAAATGTGGCAGTGGGGATGTCCCAGTGATGTCCAAGGTGACAAGGCAAAATGGGCAAAATGAGAAGCTTGAAGGCTAGGATTCTGGGTGTGTCTTTTTTTCTCAGCCAGCATTCTCTGATTATTGCCTTCACCTTTGCCAACGAATTTGCACTGGATGGGAGTTTACAAAGCCATTGTTGAGCAATTGCCTCCTTAACAAAACAGTTGTGGGAAAAGATGCAGAGGCCTCTGAGAAATCTTCATGTGGTTCTGATCACAACCTCTGGCCCTTTCTCAAGGCCTGTGCTCTGAGATACATGCTGGACACATAGGAAGGTCTAACAAATGCTTACTGAACGACAGGCTACTCTTCCGAGAGAAGAACATGGCTACAATGGAAGGTAGTCCAGAGCCCCACAGGCCCAGGGCTGATGGGAGTCATCTTACAGCAAAAGAGGTCTTACCAGGCAAAACCATTTGGACCAGTCAAAAAGACACCTTTAAGAATGTGATAGTGCCCATGCCAGGGCCTGAGACTATTATGGGGAAATGCTAGAAAAAGTTGTGATTTCCTAGTGCCTAAGCAGGATGCCTGGGCTGTGCTGTAAGTTAGCTTTGTGTTGCCACTACGGGGTCCTGTTTTCATTTAAAACAAAAAAAATTGAGCCGTCTGTCTGTACTCTTCTTTCTCTGTCTTCCTCAGCAAACATCATTACAGAAGAGACAACCTGACTACAAAGCAAATATTCAATAAAGCAAACATTATGTTATATAATACATATTAATAATACATGATAATATTTAGCAAACAATAAGTTTTGAAGTGAAAGGGAGAGGGTGGTTAACATTACTGAAATCTAAAATAGCTCGGGAGTTTTACTCCGGTTGGTTGTCTTTATAACACAGTTATGATGGCTGATCCTGGAGATGGCCTCTTGTGGGAGAAACTTTTAGCTGGAGCCTGCAGCTACCATTTATAGAGGCTTACAAGGGCCACACATACTTCAGGTTCTTTGTAGACAATATTGTGAATCTTTACAACTTGGTAAGTTATTCTATCCCCATTTTACAGGTGAACTAATGGAGGTTTTGGAAGATTGGGTGACCTAGTCAGGTCTTATGCTGGTACGAGGTAAAGCGGGAACCGGATGCCTTGCCTGTCTGGCTCTAAAACCCATGCTCTGTCTAGTGGGCCACATTAGCTTAACAATGGCTAGAGGCAGTCCATCCTACCAGTCCATCTGCTTCCAGTGGAGTGTGCAAAGACCTGCCTGGTCCTGGCATCCTTCTCTGCCCTGAGGAAGCAGAGAGACCTCTCATTCTGTGATCCCTCTGGGCTGGGCCTTAAAAGGTCAACTGAGTTTTTCTCTACTATATCAGATCACCCCGGCATGACTTAGAAATTAAGTGGGAAGCAGGGCTGCATTGACAGCCTGCCCACTGGCTGAGAGGAGTGCCTGGAAGGCTCTGTGCTGGACCAACTCTCTAGAAGCCTAACTAGCTAATGACCCAAATGTCACTTCTACCTCGGGGGCTGATCACACGACAGAGAGAGGAAGCCAACTTCCTGGAAAAAGCCTTACTTGGGCAACTTGAAGAAAGGAAACTGCTCTCTGGCTCATTATTTTCTATTGCTAAGAAACTCTAGCAACAGGCTGTTCCTAGTGCCCAGAGACTGTCTTAACATCTCTTCACAACACTTGTGGTTGATGATGAACAAGCATCATTGGATTTGGAGAGGTTGGGGGTGAAAGGTGGAATGCTGGACATCTTAGATGAGTGATGAGCAAGACAGAAGAAGAGGCTTAGAGCCAAAGAGCAGGGGAAGGGAACGGCGCAGCCTTAGGATCTTAAGGCAGCTTCAGGCAGGGGTAAGAGCCTGGCTCATCAGTTACTTGAGCCTGAATTCAAATTCCAGCTCACCCAGCTGGGTAAGACCTCCAGCTTCTGCTGCAGCTCTGGTTACTTCACCTGTACAGTGAGGAAAATTTCAAGTCCCGCTTCACAGGGTTTTTGTGCAGGGAACACGCCTTTACATAACTTTATAGAAAAATTTAAGAACCAGGAAAACCAATCATGGTGTGGGTCTGTCAACACCACAATCATTTTAAGTGTTTTCAAATGGTCCAATGGTCTAACAGTTCCAGATGGTCTTAGGATTTAAAACTCTGTGAGTTTTAAATCCTCAAGTGCCCATGAGTCAGCTATAGGATACAGTACAAGAACTGTCTCACTCCAGCCTACCTGGGCTTCACCTGGTTGTCCCTTCAAAGGACAAGGCAGGTGTCAGTGATGCAGGGATGGGGTCGAGTCTGGGGTAGAAGGCTACTCACCGCTCGGTACTTGACCAGATAGTGTCTGATGGGGGAGCCGCCGTCGTCCTGCTTGATCAAGTTCACCTTAATAGAGTTCCCGTCCTCTCCCATCTGCCCTTCGAGTTTAGGTGCACTGGGCTCCCCTGAAACAGCCAGTGAATTCACATGAAATTTTGGTCTACAGAATGATAATCAGATCCATCAGAATGGGATATAGGGATGGGAGGGGAAGGCTGGGCACTTTTCTTGCTATTTCACAAATTGAATGATTAAAACACAATAATACAAACCCTCCAAGTTCCACTTAGTTGCATCACTCAGTTGTAGCTCAAAGGGAGTGTGTCTTGTAAATGTTCTGGGTAACACTCTCCCTACCAGCACTCTGTTTTACTAACAGGGTTTTCCTGTCTCTCTCACTGCTACTTTCATTTCCTTTCAGCTGCTCTCACTCTGCAGATATAATTTTTATGAGCCTGGCATATCTTGACGGACAGCCTGAAATATGGGAAAATGTAAGTGTTTGAGCAGAAAAGTTACACCCCTAGAATTATTTTTCAAAACAGTCCAGTTTTTCCCTCGGGTATATCACTCGCCCCAAAGGCCCAAGGGTTTGATCCAATGGGACTGAATGCTGTTACATTCTTGTGACTAGCTTTTCATGAATTAAATTTTTATTGTTTAGAATCATTTAGAAAAATAAGTTTCCAGTTACGATTAAATAAAGCACAAACTGCCACAGGCAAGTTTCCTGTAACTATACGGCATTTATGGCTCAACTGAGTGAGTGATAATCCTCAGCACTTCAATGTATTAAAGCAACAGTCATTAAAGTACTTTCTCTTTGTGAGAGGGGAGAGAAAGAAATTGGTTTTAGCGCTGCTCAACAGAAAAGGAAAAAAGTCAATGTTTTTCTTTATGTGTAGTATATGCTCGCTCAGACTGAGGCGCTATGAATCCGAGTTTGAGAAGAAAGATGAACCTGAATGTGAAAAACTACCAGGGCTAGGATGGCTCTTCCCTAAGAGGCGGATTTACTTTGAGAGAAACTATTTTGTTAGTGTATGCTGAAAGCAACAGGTGAGAGATTATCTGATATCAAGAGTAACAATTAAGATTCAACATACTTGGGGATCCTGCACTTTTACTGGGAGGAGCCACCTCCATTATTATCTCTTGAGCTCAGAAAGGAGGCTTGGGGGAAGCTATGCAATAGTTACCTTATGGGTGAGTCCCTCTGTCTGGCCAGGAAAACAATCACAAACATGATAGAAGAGCCAGGAAAAAGGCTGTCACTAGGCTGTGGACCTCATCACCCGACTCTGCACCACTGGCCCTGTGGGAGCAGGCTGCTGGCAGAGGCAGTGTTTAGCTTGGCCTCCTTGCCCAGCTACTTTGTGAGCCTCCTCCCTTTGATACAAGGAGGAGCTGTAGAGAGCTAACACAAAGCCTTGCTATTTAGCACATCAGGCCAGTAGCTCGCATATCACCGGGAACTTGTAAGAAATACAGACTCTCATTTGGTGAGCTGCGTGCATGGTTAGGTTTCAGCAATGGTGTGACAGGGACAAATAACACCTGCAGCAGGAAGGATACATGGTCTTGATGTCTAGGGATATTTAGGAAAAGTTGTGTTTATTATTTGTTTTCTACAAGAAGTAATTAAAGGAAAATGAAGACAGGATTACCAAAATAAATGGGCTTCGAGCAAAAATTGTCCTGATTTTGAGCCACTATCTAGCCACTCACCCAAACTACTCAGTGGAAAATATGTAGACATTTAGTTTAGGTATATCAAGGTATATAGAGGCTTTTCTAAGTCTTAGATGCTAATTTAGTATGTCTACCTCATTGTAAGTGTCCAGTGTCAAAAGAAGCTCAAAGTAGAGTCTGTTTTAGAGTAGGCAGGAGCTCTGTGTAGATTCTGCCATATTGAACCAATGAAAGGAGGAGACACCTTAGAACTTGGTAGATTCCTTTCTCTGACTTAATTAGGGTAACCAACTTATCACAGTTAGACTGGAACATTACAGGTTTTACCATTGCAAGTATGACATCCCAGGAAACCCCTCAGGCCCAAGCTAGGATGGATGGTGACCCCTGACTGATGGGAAATGTACATTAATTGTAACATGCTGTGTGTTGGATGGTCTATCTGCCTTTAGGAAGGAGGTGATTTCTATCAGGCAGTATCAGTGACCCTTCTAACACATCAACTAGGCAAGGACCACATGCTCCCCCAGGGACTCCTTGGGACCACTCAAAAATGAGTTTCTAGGGGCTGCTTTGCCTGATGCTTCTCACTCTTTCCTCATGGAATGGAGTAGTGTGGGTTTTCAAGGCTGAGCCAATACCATGAGATGCCTTCTCTGAACTCTGCTTCCCAGGAGCCGTGATGTCATAGCCAGGTTAACCCCTCTTTGCATGTCTGCAGCATGTGGCCACTGGATGGAATACTAGGGTTCCTTCCAGCTCTGCCACGTGGTGACACCGTGACAGGGTCACCGCACTAGAGTGATCTCCCAACTATGCCTCTGCTATTACTTACAACACCACGAAAGAATGAACCTATGATATATGCCTTCAGCCAATTTTAGGGAGATATACCCAAAGATTGACAATTCTATATCTCTAAGGCACAAAGTTATCAACTTTTGCTGTACAATTTTTGAAAACTTTTCTCAAAAATGTTCTATCTTTGAAAAGAGAATCCCAAGCCTCTTTAAAGATACATGAACAAAAAAAAATCTCTCCGAGGAATGCTTGCAGAATCCAATGGCCCACAAGAAGAAACTCTCTCATGTCTGGATTTGTTTCAGAAAAAAAATATTATTGGAATCACAAGAAAAGCCCCTAAAAACTGTGCCACAGTTAAAGTTCTAACATTTACTATAGTTAGAACACTATAATTTGCTACCATTTTATCTGAGTGACTACCATGTTAGTCAGATGTGTATTGTTTTCTCATAGAATTTTAAGAATTTTCTATTGTCTAATTTTTAGGTGTATTATTTAGAGTGATTTTCCCACACAATTTATTCACCAAATGTGTACTGTGTGTCTACTAGATACCAGATAGACTGTCGGGCAATGAAGTCTTAAAGATAAGATATGCTTTTGCCAGCTAAATGAAAGAACTTAGTTATGATCTTTTAAAAAAAATCATGAGACTCTTGGACTTAAACATAACCCTTTCTCTGACAGTATTCCTACAGGAAGATCATTTTCAACTAAAATCATCGAGATTTTGATAGACTCTGTGGCTCTATAACTTGCTGTAAGTACAGTAAAATTTGGATAAAGCAATTGTTTACTCGGTTGTCTAATTCATCTTCAAATGTTCACCACCATCCACGTTTCCTAAAGGTTAGAAATGGGGTTAAAGAGCCTTTCCTAAGCTCTCTGCACAAAGCCGGGCTTGACAGGGAAGGAGTCACTGCAGAAGCAGTGAGAACCCAGCATTCAGGAGACTCATTGCTTAATTGAATACATTAGCAGAAGAAATGATTTAAAGGGTCCTAAGGTTCTAGGGTGGCTGCTGTGATTGAAATCATTATGGGCAATTTCAGCAAAACCAATATGGCAATTATTTGTAAATGTTGGTTTGCAATTCAGCAGCAATAGGCAGGTTGCTCTGACAAGACCCCTGGGGTTAATTATACCCTTTGAATTTAGCTTCAGCTATGACTCAAAATTTCCCCCCAAATATTTTATGCAAAGACGAAAGTAGCAGTACCCTAAAAATAAACCTTGACAATAGCAAATATGAAATACTGGGCAGTTCTAGTATTTTCTAGCAGGATGTGAATAACCAGCTCAAGAAAAAAAAAGAATGTGCCATAGAAGCACACACTATCATAGGCAGTTTTATGAAATTTTATGAAATTCCCTCTAGAAACCATAATTGAAATGTATATTTCTGGCCATGCAGATTGCAGGTTCCTCCTTTGTAATTACTGGGCTTCTCTGCTCTTAAATCTGAGTCTGCTTCAGGCCCTTCCTCCTATTAGCAGGAGCCATGGGGTTAGGAACTACTGCTGGACTTATGAATCCCACAGCATAGATGATACATAGTATAGGGTGTTGGGAAGCTTTTGTTAATTTTAAAATGAAACACTATTCTGTTTTTGACTCAAAGAAGCTGAAGCACCAAGAGCTATACATTTTGCATTAAATGCTGAGGTGCCAAACAGCTACCTTCCAGAAGGCTTGATCTGTTCTCTACTCGACCACTTTATTTTCTCTCCCCTAGGGACCCACACAGTTTCCCGGTCTGAGTGTTAAACCAGTGATGGATGTAGGGCTTGCATTAAAATCTCCTATTGTTCCCATCAAACAACATTGTCATACATTAAAAATAATGTTCATTTTGTTTTATCCTGACTCCTGTCTCCTTTGGTTGGTTCTTTCTTATAAGCAATTTGCAACTTGTGTAAAACTGTTTTTATTATTTGCTTTTAAAAAGCCCAAAATGTATGATTTAGCTATTCAGATATGAAGCCTGAGTCTATTCCATTTTTTCCCACTCAGAAACATTACAATTTCATCAAGCAGTTATTGATAGGTCCTTAAGAGATGAGCAAATTACTTTGGGGAACTGGGATTTAGATTTATTAGACCACCAATTGTCTTTCCTGAAAACAGCTCTTAGTTGTAGATATAATGCAAATGAATGTGAGATCCATGTTGTACACGTTCTTGGGTCCACATGACTCTCTCTGATATCTCTTTTGGTAACCTACCTGGCTTTCTAACAGTCCAAAAGAGCAGACTGACCATGCTAGGGATAGGTATCCATTTGCCTTCAGCATTGTTCCCCCCAAATCTGGCCTCTGGGGTCAGGTGTCCTATCTCCTCTCCAGGATTAAGGATAGGCTTGTGCTAAGTGATCTGACTCTGTCATCCTAGCTCCTGGTTCCAGGGGAGGCCAGGATACAGAATGAATGGGTACAGACGTGGCCAGTTCCCCAGGTTCTACAGAGAAAGAGGATGCTTAGGTCTCTGGGACTGAGCTCATGGAGACATCTGGCCCATAAATCCTTTTCAGCCCTGGTTTCCTTAGGAATGGTGAATGTGCTGGAGGTGGGGTGGCACATGGCAGCACAAAGTACAAGCCAAGCATCGACAAATGAGCTCTGACAGACAGAACCACAAAAACACCAATTCCCTTCTCGTGGGTGTCATGAAAACACCAACAGATTAATTGATCAATTATCTTTTTTTCATCATCCTAAAAAGAAAATATGACCATGAAGGTATGGCTTGTGGTTATGGGGCTGATCCAGGCTGAGGAAGTTACGACAGAAATAACTATCACCAACAATTAACTTGGCTCCTGCCTCCGCGGCCGCAGGGTGGTGTGGGGAGTCGGTGCACATTTTCAACAGCATCTCATGGACATTAGATGGGTTATTAAGAAGAACGAACCTTCTTAATAATGTTCCCACCCTCATGCTGGTAATCTTAGGGGAACTGGCTGCCAAAGCCAGCCCTGGCCTCAGTCTCTGCCCACAGGATTTGGGCTGATACATCGCTGCTTCCTCCTTCAGACTGTTCCCACTAACTCTCTACCCTGGGAGCCACCAGTGTGGGGAATCCTTAGAAATAAAGGCAATTAGAACAGAAACCCTCGTGAAAAGTCTGTGTCCACCTGCCAGAGACCATGGCCATCCAGACACACAGCTGTAAAAAAAAATAAAGGAGGGTGTGGAAGGGATGGTTAGTGATGTTTTCAATCTAAGAAGGAAGAGTAGGTGTTAAAAGAGTTTAGTTCATCAGAATCAGCATTTCCAAGTCAGTGTCAGTAGCTAAAGAAAAAAAAAAAAGATCATTATGAATGGATGGGGAGGGAGCCATGCTCAACATGCAGCACGTGACAGAAAGGGTGCAGGGGGCTTTGCATCACACACATGCTGGCTGGGGACGGCAGGGGAGTCCCAGTTACACCCAGTCTTCAGCAACTGATGGACAGAATCATGGCTCTGGGAGTCTCTGGAAGTCTTGTAGTTACATGAGGCAATGATGGCAGAACAAACTTCTCTGTGGAGCATTGAAAACTGACTTCTGCCATCCTATTACAATTGCCCATGCTTTATCTGTCATAAGCCTCCACACCCAAGCCCTGAAGGCTCAGGAGCCAACTAACCATGGAGGATGGTGGACAGTCCCTGTTTTACCTACCTTATTTATTCAGTGCTGCTGGACTCCATAAACACTGTCCAGTTGAACTTAAAGGTGGATGGAGCATGCAGCATATATTAAGTGCATCCCAGGCAAGTTTTTTATGTGGGTATGGAGAGAGGGCAGATAGAGAACCTTGGATTTCATCCATTGTTGGGTATATAACTGCCTAATGTGAGAAAAACCTCCAGCTCAAAATTTTTGAATTCAGGTCTAATTCACCTTCAGTGCTTAGTAAATTTCAGGGAAAGGAAGTGATAACTGTCCTTCACAAGGGTTTATTTATCTCCTCTGGAAATTTTAATTGTCCTCATCTCTGTATTCCCTTAAACTTTATTATTAAAGGCCACTTCCTACTGCTGCTGGTGGCTCTCCTGAGAAATTCCTGATCCTTGCAGATGGCAGGAGAGGATGGGTCATGGATGGGAACATAGTTTGATGAGGGGTAATGATAGCTTTAGAATTCCATAAGGCTCTCAGTGATTTTTTTTTTTTTTTTTAGTACTGATCACAGTTTTTATTGATGGACAAGATCACTGCTAAGGCATGCATCTAGGACAACTATAGAAAACATCTTCTAATATTTCTTGTTTTGTTTAAACGTTTAGAAAGAGTTCTCTCTTTGGAGGAGTAAATAAGTTTCTATTTTAATGTTGTGCTTTGCTTCATTCTGAATTATAGCATTTCACAGAAATGACCAAACCTGTTTTAAAACATAAGCGAATGAGTTCCAAAGCCAATATCCAGCATCTGCTCACAATTAGCATCTCAGGGGGGAAGGGCCAGATCTTTTTCCAGAGCATCAATGTATGGTTTGGATATGAGGTGTCCCCCCAAAACTCCTACACTAATGCAGAAATTTTTGGAGGTGAAATGACTAGATTATGAAAGCTGTAACCTAGTCAGTCCATCTTTGTTTGAATGGACTGACTGGGAGTAATTGTAGGCAGGTGGGGAGCAGTTGGAGAAGGTGGGTCACTGGAGTATGCCTCGAGGGGGTTCTTCCCTGTGATCTCTGCTTCCTGGCAGCCATGAGATGAGCAGCTTTCTTCCTCCATGATCTTCTGCCATGATGTTCTGCTTTATCTTGGGCCAAGAGCAATGCATTTGGCCGACCATAGACTAAACCTCTGAAACCATGAGTCAAAATAATCTTTTCCTTTGCTAAGTGGTTCTTATTGAGTATTCTGGTCACAGCAATGAAAAGCTGAGTAATATAATCAGTCACTGAGCAGTCACCACAAGTCTGAAAGAATTCTGCTCCTGCTGGTTGCCAACTTTAGGGAAGTACTAAAACTATAGTATTTAGGGTGGAACTTGAGTTTAGAAAATCTGAAGTTTTTTCCGATATTCTCTGCCCTATGACTGACAGATCAAGATAATTTTTGAAGGTAGGTCAAATCTTACTGTGTACAGCATCAGGTGTCCTTCTGGGGATGTTCCCACCATATTTCCTATGATGTAAATATCAAACGGTTCTTTTTGGAAACGAGGTGGCTTCTGTGCAAGTTCAGGAGCCTGGTTGTAAATGGGACTAGAGCAGGGCTAAGCTGCCATACCTACAAAGCAGAAGTCCTCAGAGATGGTACATAGTAGATGTAGCATGAAGGAGAGGGAAAATACATAGGGCTAACACATGTGGGGAGCATGACGTAGAAGCGACAGGGAACAAAAAAACATGCGAGACGAGCTGTTGATGGTTTTGACTGTGTGGATGTCGCCCAATCAGTTCTCAAGAGAAGTGAGGTTCAACGGGAGAACCCCTTGCATGCACGGGCACACTGGGTGGTTATTGGTGTTAGTTTTGCTTTTGTGGTCAATGCAGCCTGTATGTATCTCAGGGCGTGATGTGAAGTAAAAATTTTCAGTTAAGAGAGGGGGATGCATTTGACTCCCAGGGCAGGTTCTGAACAGGCAATTTTAGTTAGGGAAGCTGTGAGCAGAGGCTTCCTTCTTCTCTCTTTATGGTAAGTGAGAAATGTTTTTAACGAGGTTGTGACAGGCACAATATTAACTAATTATTTTGTCACCGCTATGTGCTTAATTAGGCTATAATTTTATTTCCTTTGCTGCAAGGGTCAATCATGTGCTTCTTGATTACACGGAGATCTCCAGTCATGGTAATTGCCAAGTGACTTTTGCTTGATTTGTCCCCCCTGCCTGGGGGAGGGCCACTCTTGAAAAGTGACACCTCAGTAATCACAGCCAAACTGCTCTAATGCAAATTCCTATTTCAGAAAGTCCTCAATTTGCATGAATTGTATGAAGCACTCTCACTGGTTCTGAACAAATATAACCTTTGCAATGGAGTATTTCTCTCTGTCTCACTTTAAGATTGCAAACATTTTCATGGGACTGTGATTAATTTTAGAACAATGGTGGGGAATAGAACTTCTGAATATAAAGTTAAATAACAATACTACAGGGCTAGTTACAAACATGTTTCTGGGAAATATTTTTTATGAACTCTCTGATAAAAATTCAAGTTTGCAAACTGTACTGTGGCTAACGTGGCTTTCCTTAGAGAGCAGCTGGTGTGACCAAATGTCTTGAAGCAAAATATTAAACCAAAGACAGTCACATTATCTAATTGCCACATTGGACAGTTGTAAGGAATGATGAATTCTGGGTGTGAATTGAGAACAAGAGGAAAGCTCTCAAATGGCTTCTTTTAGGATATCTGAAGTGGAAAGAAATGAGTGGACCCTTGGTGCCAGGCTGTGGTCCCAGATTTATTTCACTAATCAGAATAAAGAGTTTTACCTTCTGTTCACCAGCGTGGACGACATCATCAGCACCATGCAAGCCACATGACAAAGTCACATGATACGCACGCACATGATTGGTTGAAAGGAAAGTGGAGGAGGTCACATGGAAAATACAAAAAAATTAAAAACTGATGTAAACAATGGGTAGGGAGAAAAATCAACAACAAAATCACAGACTAAATAAAAGGAGAAATCAAATTAAATTAGCAGCATATTTAAGAAACATTGGGAGGACAGTAAAACTGCCCAGAAATAGGAAAATAATAAATCATAAAGAGCATTTGGTTAACAACACCAATAAGCATTAGATACAGCTGCAACACTGCATATTAATACACACTAAGGAACATGAACACTTGTTCTGAAATGGGGAGGTGTTTCTGTCAGGACCCAGATGTCAAAGTCAATCCAGGAGACTGTTAAAGGAAAAGAACAAAATCAAGTCATTATTCACAGACTCCAGAAATGTCTCAGCATCCTTGGGAAACAAAGGCGATGATGAAACAAGCCAAGGGCCATCAAGGTAAAGTCCTGAGATTGTTAAGGTGAAGACTCTAAGCCCTGGAAAAACAAAAGATCGCATTAAATGAAGAGAGGTCATTTCAGGTTTCCACTGGTGAACAAGGGGAGGGAACTTGGGCTGGATGGGGCTGGGTGGATACAGCCCAGAGATGCTGGCTTTGAGGGTCTTGTCTGGCTTCCCTACCTGCATACCCACAATATTGCTGACCTCTGCTGAGACTCCCCAAGGTCAAGACACATATAAAAGAAAAGGCCAGAGCATATCAGGGAATGGGTTTCCTTCTGGCAGCCATCAGGGAATGGCTCTGTCAACACTAACCTGGAGGAATTGAACCTCTGGCTGAGTGAGCTGAGAACCTGGCATTAAAGAAATGCCTGACAGCATGTGGATGGAAGTTATATCTCCAGACCTTAGGCTGCACTGATAGAAAATGAATGTGATATTCACAATGTAAAAAAAAATACTTCTCTATGTTCATATATGAATATACAACCAATGTAATTTCACATCATGTACAACCAGAAGAATGGGAAGGTGTATGTATAATATGTCCATGTGTATATAATAATATGTCAAAAAATATTCTACTGTCAAATAAACAATAGCCTTCTCATTTGGATTCATCTCTCTTCCTTTCAGTCCTGTGTTGTGTCCTCCATTCCAATTTGGGACTGAAGGATCTTGACCTCTGAAAAGGCATTTTGGGTTTCCCATCCCAACTTTCACAGGCTTGGGGAAGATTTGGTTATTGCAAGTTGAAGCTAAGGGAGAAGAGGGAGATCTATACTTTTTTGCAAGAGGCACACAGCTGGTTAAAAATAATCAGAGAGAAATTATTTAACCAAGTTCTATATGGCCTGCCACTGTAAGCTACCAGAATGTGCACTTCGTATTGTCCTTGGTTTCCACCGAGGGTGTCCTACAGGTGCCCAAAGTTTCTCTTTGAATTTTATTTAGGATACTTTTATCCACTCATAATTATAAGTGAATCTACTCACACATGCAAAACCAGGAGATGTTATTTATTTTCACCCTTACTGGTTGATGATCGATGGAGTTTTGCCTGCTTATAGCTATTTTGCTGTTAGTTCCATGCAAATCACAGATGCTACATTTTGTCTGGGGAGGAGTCTGTCCATGCTAAATATAGGCCACTACCCAATTGTGGCTGCCTCTACTTTATCTCAGGATGCACTGGAACCTATGATTTGGGTCAGTAGACAAGTGGTCCAAAATAAAATGGATTCAAACTTTCTTCCTTTGAATGTCACAACTAAGCATATTGTCTGTGGGTGGCAATGGTTGTTTAAAAATTAAACATGACAGGGGAGAAACACTTCATTCCTCTTTTAGGAAGAATCTGGAATCAAGGTTGCATTTCACTGATAGAGAAGACCAAGCAACAGGGAGATGCGTTAACTATGACACAGGTGCACAAGTACATCACACACACAGCTTTCTCCTACTGTGTGTAAGGGGGGGAATAGGGACACATACTGCACCAGACCGCAAAAGGCCAGGAGGGACACTGTAGAAGAAAGGGTGCTATTAGCTGCATTCCTTTACAAAACGCAAAAAGAAAACAACCACCAACAAAGAAACCTCATCATCCGAATTAAACCCACAGCTCATTGTCACCCACTCTGCTCTGCTGACAAAATGAAACCTCAAAAGCATCAGGAATTAAAATTCATCACAGCACACACACGAAGGGAACACCAAGAAAGCAGACTCTTAGCTGTGTTCTGCAGTAGAAAAAAGAACCATTTCATGCATCACACAGAACCAGGAAACCCTTTTCTTCTCTGTTCAATGTCTCAGAAGCCTTGGCCCAGGGAGCAGGAGCTGTACTGTGCATACCTGCTTTCTGCCCTTTCCCTCTGATTCGGGATGAATGGGATTATCTTTGTGTGTGTGTGTGTGTGTGTGTGTGTGTGTGTGTGTGTGTGTGCGTGCACGTGTGCACGTGCGCACACCCAGAAATATTGTAAAACTTGAAACCTCCATCTAGCTTCGGTGTTTAAACACTACAAACATGCACATACACTCCTGTAGCCTAGCCAGAGGATGTAGGTCTTCAACACATCCAGCTTCATTTTAGAGCACCTAAAGGCCAGCTTGGAACTTGTACAGTAGTGATCAGTGTCATCTTTACACAATGGGAAAAAAATCATATGGTCAGGCTCTTAACTCTACTGTCAAGGGTTGAATTGCAGCACTTTCATCTGGATTTTCAACCCAGAGGGAGCCTGGGTGAGGTTTCTTCGGTCCAGGTCCATCATTTTCTAGAACTGCAGAGGAAGCCTGCAAGAGACAGAAGGAAGGCGCTCTGGCTCACTTCCTCAGAGTGGACTCTGCACAGTGAGACAAAGGCAGCCATGCTGTCAGAGGCGACTCCTTCCTTCTCTGCACCACTCTCCACCTTCCTCTAAGCAGCTACTTCCTCCTATTTCTTTCCTCTCTCTCAATCGTTTGGGATTTCTACATTAGTGTGCACTTGTGTGCATGCACATGTGTATGTATTTTAGAGTGAGTGGGCAACAAAAGCTAGGAAGGAGTTGGCGTTCTTTGCTCAGAGTTTCCCTAATCCTTTTCTATTTTTAATGTGAAAGTCAATTTGCAAAGGCCTCCTCAGACACAGAGCATTCTACAAATAATCACCCTGTTCTTTTGAAGATGCTTGGTTTGCTCCCTAGGCCAAGCAGATAGCATGCTTAGGAAACCATTCTAGGCAAGAAGCCTCCATGCATTGACAACTATTGCTTTTAATAAAAGGGAAAAACACAAGCAGTATGGCAACCCAGAAGTTGGCTATCCAACAAGCAGCAATCAGAGGTGCAGCTGAGCTCAGCTCAGCTCTGTACTCACTAGACAGTACTGAGGATGTAAGGGCAGGAAGAGGCCAGGTTGCTATGAAATGTGAAGGACAGAGAGGGTAACAGAACGGTGAAGGGAGAAGGGAGGTAAAATCTTAAGTCTATATGTATATACATGTATGTGCACAAGTATTTTTAAAAATTTAATTTAACTTCTTTTTTGGGGCACCAGGGGTTGAATCCAGGGTCACATAATCACTAAGCCACATCATCCCCAGCCCTTTTTATATATTTATTTTGAGACAGGGTTTCACCAAGTTGCTTAGGGCCTCACTATATTGCTAACACTGGCTTTGAACCCATGATCCTCCTGCTTCAGCCTCCCAAGGGCTGGGATTACAGTGTGCACCACTGTAAATGGCTACATATTTTATATATGGGTATCATAAAGAAAAGACAGAAATGATGAAGGGATATTCTTTCACTCCCTTCTTCCCTAATTTATCAATACTAATTGTAAATATTTTTAAAAGATTATCCAAAATTTTGCTGACAAAAGACTCACAGCAAGGAAAAAATACACCCCCTTTTATTTCTTCTTCTTATTATTACTATTATTTTGGTGCCAGGATTAAACCACTGAGCCACATCCCCAGCCCTTTTTATTTTGAGATAGAGTCTTACTAGGTTGCTTATAGCCTTGCTAAATTTCTGAGGCTGGCTTTAAACCTGCAATCCTCCTACCTCTCATCCTCCCAAACTGCTGGGATTACAGGAGTGCACCACTGTGCCTGGCCCCCATTTATTCTTACTATCAATTTCAGCTGCTACAAGTTGGATACTCAGTTTTGAATGTTTTACATTTTTCTTTAATTTACACAAACATCTGAAAGGTAAGTGGAATCCGCCCGTCATTTTAGAGATGACAATCCTGAGATTTGGGGAGTTTGAGTGACTTATTAGAAGTTGTGGAGCTGTAGGCAGAAAGAGCAGATTGGGATTTGTGTTTCCAAGGCCTGCACTCCTTCTGCTACAGCACACTGCCTGGGATGGCACCGCACATGATTCTGAGTCAAAAAGAGAACAGAGGGCATCTGAGCTTGGAGCTTGAGCCACCTTTTGAGGCTGAGCTCAAACGTCAGTGGCTTCTGCTGTACCAGGGAGAAAAAAATCCAGCTGGGCAGGGCCACCCTGCCTGTGTACCTGCTGCTGTGTGCTGCTCTGAGTCCATGCTGGCATCCCATCCTGTATTTGCTCAGCTGGTGTCTTACTTTCCTCTGCCTCCTCCCCCTTACCTCCCCCCCCCTCCAACTAGGATAAAACTCCAGAGTAGGAGACCCAGAGCTCTCTCTACCCGTGGGGATCCAAAGGAACAAAAGATCAGAGAAGCAAAATGGCATGCCTGGACATGAGTCAGACTCAGCCAGTGGCACAGCCTGAGGCTGACCAGTTGCTATTCTTGCTGGGCCAGTGGTACTGATCAGGTGGGCAAAGCAGAAATTGATGAATGCTTTGATGTTTGCTGCTTACTTTAGGGGGATGGATGGAGGCTGACCACAAAAAATTACATTTTAGAGAGTGAGAAAATCAAGACTCACTTGCAAAGGGTTAAATAATTTGCCTAATCACCTACTGCCAGTCACACCTGCATGCAAACACTGTTTATTTTCCAACAAATATTTATGAGAAATATATGCATGTATGGATAAAGCAAAAGCTGTAGGCTTCACTATCTAATTTCAATGTTTGAGTCCAACTATGCCAATTAAAATAAAAGGTAAAACACAGCACCTCAAAGAATTTTGTACGACCCTGCAGAGCAGATATTTTTCTTTGTAAATTCTTTTGGCTTCTCCAAATACTAGCTTTGGTCTGGCCCACTGGGAATTCTGGAGGAGAGGTCTGGCTGTGGCAGCCTTAGGGAGTCTGTCTGCAGAGTTTCCTGTCCAGAGCAATGTTCTCCCCTTTGGGAGGTAAGAGAGACCCTGTGTCTGTTTCTCTTTCTATTTGCTTCCCTATAACCTGATGAGGCCTTTTGCCAACAGAGTTGAATTATCACCTGGTCAAAAACATAACAGTAAGCAGAGGGTGGAGGCTGGTAGAAAGCAACATGCAGAGAGATGGATGAAGAAAACAATACTCACTAGCTGGTGAAGACAATGGAACAAGGGTAGAAGAGCTAGCTGGAGCCGCTAAAGAAAGAAAAATAATGGTGAATAAAAA
The DNA here is from genome assembly GCF_052094955.1 of Ictidomys tridecemlineatus. NCBI lineage: Eukaryota > Metazoa > Chordata > Mammalia > Rodentia > Sciuridae > Ictidomys > Ictidomys tridecemlineatus. The sequence continues at coordinate 96,702,024 of NC_135480.1, read as the reverse complement.
AACAAACAAAAAAGGGGAAAACAGATAATGGAAGTACATGGACAATGAGTGAAAACCGGAAGAGGCAATCCTGGGGTGTCAGTATGAGGAACTGAAGCAAATTAAAGTTGGGAAGGAAAACACCATGCTTGGAACAGGTGGCCAGCAGACCAGCAGAGCAGGGTGCTCCCTAAATTCAAACCATGAACCTGAGCGCCTGCCAAACCTGCTGTTCAGGTAAGGGAGCCAGGAGCAGCTGCAGACCTCAAATAAAAATGAGGCTGAAAATGAATAGCCAATTCAGCAGGACCAGCTGCCTCTACGGGATCAGAGGGACAGCAGGAAAGTGAACCTGGACCTCAGCTTAAGGTAAACATTTAGAGGAGACAAAGACTCCAGTTTTTTAAGTCACATTCTACATAGGTGTTTATACATGGGAACATATTTCTATATATGGCACATACTTAGAGCAAAACCTACATGCCTCACTCTCTAATTTTAATAACTAAATGAATGGAGATGCTTGTTCTACTTAAGGACGGGTTGAAGTTCATATAGATGATACTAAAACACCACTCTCCTCCAGAAAACTCCCTATAGAATGTGACTATTTTGATATTGCTATAGAAAGTGATGACAATAATGTTCAGTGTTTTTCTTGTAATCCAGAGAAAGGGAAGGTTGAGACTGGGCTAAACGAGTAATAATAACCAACTTTTTGCATGAAGGATGGTTAGCAGTTGTGCATCCAAGACATGGGGACACTGAATGGGTCTTTAGTTTTTCACTGGCAAATAGTCAGAATTTGTCTCAAGACAAAGTTCCCTTTGAGAGCTAGATGGAATTTTGGAAAAGCATCAACACATCAGCAACATTGCCGGAATGCCCATAGTTTACCTTTCAGATGGACACCAGATTAAACCAAGACACTGGGATCAGAGCAAGGCAGGCTGCTAACCTGTCATGACTGAATGATCTGATTCATTGGTTCCTTCAGGCAAAAATATATCTCTAATTCTCTCTCTCTCTCTCTCTCTCTCTCTCTCTCTATATATATATATATATATATATATATATATATATATATATATATCTCATTTGCATAATTGTTAGTATTATTCTGGTAAAGGAATGGCATTTTACCTGCTTCAATCACATATAGTACAATGCATTTCATGTATATTTGCATGTGCCAACTAGGGGACAACACATGAAAGCAAAAATCTTGAGATGCTTCTTTCAAAAAGTAGAGACTTCTATGCAGTCTCTATACCCTGAAAGAAATAGTCTATCTTGCTTCATGGTCCACAGGCCAATTAAGAGGTAACATTCAGGCAATGAAATTCTCCAAGTGTGTTGTTCAGTCATGGAGAAAATGATTCATAATAATTTCTAGGTAGTTCTGACAGGAAAGCAGCTTCTCCCAAGGCAAACAGTGGTTATAAGCTTTCCACCTGAGTCTCTTGACACCATACAGACATTTGGCTTAAAAATATGTGAAATGGGAACATTTTCCCAGGTTAGAGTTTTATGTGTAGCTTCCTCACTACCTTCATACACATTTCTGAACTGCATACAAAGAAACCTCCAAACTGGTAAGCCGTGTTTTCTATCTAGCCGCTTGGAAACAGGAGGCCTTCATGTATTTATGACTTTTGCTAGCTTGATCTGCTCTTCCCTGGCTTTGATATATCCATGGCCCTGAATGTGGACAAGTCTATTAAGGAGCCAAGAAGGCAACCCCATTATTGAGATATCTCAATGAACTTCAAGTGATGAGTTAATGCTGAACATTGACCTCAACTACACCTCCCAACCCAGGGGTCTGGCAGCCAACACATCTGTCCAGCATGCCAGCCCCTATTGGCTTTGTGCTTTCTCTTCTTTGGGGCTGAGAGTACACTCAAGGCCCAACTTCAAAGTCATGGGGTTCCCCTGTACCCTTACAGTCTTACAGGATAGGTGTGCACTGTTAGTGATTGAGATGAGCCAGCATCAGAAACCAAAGCCATTAGTTCTTAGGTTCCATGCAAGCACACAGCTAAAAGGTTGGTGATTCTGTTTGAGTGCTTTCAGGCAACCTTTGTGCCTTCCTTGGAGTGGGAATCAGAATTCAGAGAAGGTCCTTTCTAGTTCCTAAAAAAGGGAGTCTATCACAGTGGTGGTATCATACTTTCAGGATGGTATCCTTTCTCAGGACAGGCCTGGGAAGCAGCAGGATACCCCTGGGGCTAAGCTTTCACAACAGAAGCTCTGGGAATCTTCGCAGGGAAAGGGGGGTGTAAGGAAAGACTATAGAAAAGTCTCTGCAGTGAGAGTGTGATGTTCCCACATGTTCATCACCTCACCCTGCTAAATGCCTTGAAGAAAGGCACCCTCAACTTGTAAGGCTATGCCTGCTTCTAATTATCCAAAAGAAGTTTGCTTTTTAATTCTCTAAACCATAACTTCATCTGATTGAGAACAACGACTTCTGTGCCAGGGCTGGGGTATTGTCCACCATTTACTTAGAACGGAGAGATGATGCCACCATCCTCCAAAGGGATTCTTGGAGTCTTGGTTAATTATCCATTTTCATACTACCAGACAACAAATGATGAGGCTGAGAGAGCTCCTTTAAAAAAAAAATTAAGAAAGGAAACTAAAAATTTTAGTTAAACCTTTACCTTTTCGTACTGACTTTAGAAATAGCCTCCGCTATTTAAAAATTCGTGTTTAGAAGGTCTGAGGTGATAATGAATGAAAACCACTGTGGCTTTTGAAGTCCAAAACACAATTACTCCTAATTCAGTACTGAGACTTCAGTTATTGGTGAGAAATTCATCAGCAGGCCTCATCCCAGCCTTCCCCTCTTCAATGTAACAAAGCTGGCACTCATTAATTGATCACACACAGAGGAGAAGCAATGCAAAGGTGCATTTGAAAGACCAATGGAGGGCCAATTTAGGGATCCAGGAGAAAGGAGCTCTCCCACCCAGAGCTGCCCCTTCTGAACTTGTTTCCGGCATAGCTGCCAGCCCAGGACATAGAGCTGTGAGACCTACCTGACAACTTCATTTCCCACTCTGATGCTTCCCTCCCCACCCCCAGCTGGTGCATTCAGACATCAACTTGGCTGAGATAGGAGATTTAGCACTTGCTCAAAATCTAACACCCACACTGAGCTACTTAGTTTTTGCTGTTGCTGCAATATTTCTGAATACATTTAAAAAGATATGTTTCCCTGAGTGCCTTTCAGGAGTCAACAGCTTTTTATGAAAAGAGTATGCCACTTCCTGAATACCTTTCTTTCTGGGTCTTTCTGGTACAACTTCTCACCATTGCTCTGAGAGATCAGTCTAGGAAAAAAGATCCAAGCCTTAATGAAGTGACGTGTGAGGGTGTCTACGCAGGCCAAGCGGGTCAGAGCATAGTTCCACTCCCCACTGCAGCAGACTAGCTCTCTGTTACTCTGCTCCCTGTGTCCTATGTTCATGGCTTCCATGATTAGGGTGTGAAAATTCTTTCCAGGTCTTTCTCCCTTGAAGGGATTTTCGAGTAGTGGTCTGATGAGACTGTGGTCACTTTTCTGGAATCCTGGCTACAGGCGAGGTGGTGCTACTGTGTGTTGTTCAGGGACCATCTGCAGACTTTCGCCATGCTTGGCTCAGCAAACATTATCTTTGCCACAGGGTGATCATCACACACAAAAATTAATAAATATATACAATTTCAAAAGACACGGAAGTTGCATGCTCTAAAACAGGTAGAGTGTTAGCCTCTTGGAGTCACCTACAGACGTTAACAAAGGTACAACTAGACTAAGGTCAGTGTGGTTAGGGCCCAGACAGTATCATCTACTTCAGCCTCTAGGGGACAAAAAAAGGGACCAGAACTAAATTAAGAACTAAGACTAGCAGATGTTAACACTATGGAAACAGGTAATGAGGTATGAAGAGGCACTTACGTGGAGGAGGGCTATCTGCATTTCCCATGGATGGAACACAGACGAAAAGAAAAGCCAAGAGACAGACCCAAGGAAAAAAAAATAAGATGTAAAAGAAATGAACAGAATCCGCAGAGCACATGGAGCTGGAAACTCAAATTATCAAATTATTTCAAAATGCAGAAAGAAGCAATCCCTGCAGAAGGAATGAGACAGCCTTTTCTACTTCTGGGAAGAGGCGAGGGGTCCCTTTGCAGGCCCATGGCTTCCAAGGCAGAAGCAAAGGATTCTGCCACGTGCATTTTGAATCCAGGGGCCAGGGAGAGCCCAGAGAGCTCTGTGGCCACTCAGGAATCGGGTTCTAGAGCTTCTTCTTCAGCTGGACAGACTCAGGAGCCCTGCAGGGCAGCAGCTCTGGTCTGTAGCAGAGTGTGCCAGAGCAGGGCTTGACCAGAGTCTGGCTGCTATGGGAAGTGAGGGCAAAGCCGGCAGGCATGATTTAAGGAAAGAGGGAATGATGGCAGGACACAGAGATGCCCTGCACAGAACCAGGAGAAGCAGCTCTCTGGAAAGGGCCTGTGAGGAGGGAGACCACGAGGAGTGCTCTGGATAGGGGAGGAAGGGGGAGGGCGAAGAGCAGAAGAGTCAGGGTCATGGCCGTCCTCTCCCCTTCTGCATAGCTGGGACTTGGCTCCTGCTCACATGTCCTACATGTGATCTAGTATCTCTACGGCATCAAAAAATCCCACCAAGGATTATATGAACGGTCACTCTGTCTCCTTCTTTAAAGTCACAGGGTGCTCAGGGGCTCTTTGGCCCTGTGTCAAAAAGCAGATCTCCCAAATTCCTCCACACACACTGCTGGTATTCTCCCCACTCTCGCCAATTACCATGTCCGTGGTACCCCCCTCCCACTCTCACCATGCCTGGCTATTATTCTGTCATGCTGGACCAACTACTAGGGAAGTGTCCCTGGCCCCTTTGAGAAAGAGGATGAAAGGAGTGTGTCAGCCACCACTGAGAGCTAGAGAACTAAGAGTTGGGGCCTCCATGAGCATCTGAAAGATAAAGGCTATCTTGTAAACCAGGCCAGCTCAGGGTCCCCAAGAAGAAGGTGGGCACGGGGAAGAGGCAGGACAGCCGGCTTTACTTACGGACTGGCTGTGTCTTGAACCCGGAGGCTGCGCTGATCTCTCCCAGCCCCTTGCCATTGAGGGCCGCCAGCCGCACCTCATATGTCGTCTCAGGCTTCAGGCCCACGATGGTGACGATGCCCTCCATGTTGGCTGTGGTGAGAAGAAGGGATGGATCACAAAAGAGTAGAAGCCTCCTGGTGACATGAAACTACGGAGAACAGTCTGGCAGGTCATCACAAAGGTGAACAGAACTGTCACTTGATTCAGCAGTTCAGCTTCTGGGCGGACGCATTTATGAAATCAGGGATTCGAATAGATACCTGCACACCCACGTTCACAGCAGCAGTCCTCACAACAGCCAAAGCATAGAAAACAAACCCCAATGACCGGTCACAGATGGATGATTGGACAAATGAAATGTGGTAAAGATGGATAATAGGATGCTGTTCAGCTTTAAAACAACGGATGAAAATCGGAGACATGGCATAACGTGGGTGAATCTCATATCATGTTAAATGAGATAAGGAGACATGAGAAGGGATAGGTATTTTATGATTCCACTTCTACAAGGTAATGAGGATAATCAGCTACCCAGAGAGGGAAAGTAGAAGGGTGGCCATCAGGGACTGGAGGGAGGAGGGGTCAAGGGGAGGTAGTGTTCACTGGGTAAAGAGTTTCATTTTGGAATGACAGAAAGGTCTGAAGCTGGACAATGGAGAAGACTTCATGCTACTGAATTATATACACTTAAAAATGGTCAAATGTAAATTTATGTTATGTATATTCTACCATAATAAGTCAAAAACCTAGAACCGATGTCTAAAAGAAAGACATTTTTAAAAAGCCTGGCATCTGTGGTAACATGGGACCAAACTGCCACAGAGGCAGTGTAAGATTTCAGAGTGAAGTTAGGAAGCTAAAAGGACTCTTTTCTTCTCCAATCCCGGTTACACAGTCATTCCTCTCAGTTCCCCCACCCCCACCCCCACCATTCCCACAGGCTGACAGTGTGATGGAGCTTCATGGTGGAACTAATCTCAGTAGAAGTGCAATGGGCCTCATCTCTGAAAGGCTGTGACACTTGATATGCCAGTCCATTCCCATTTCCACACCAGTTTCCACACACCAGACTAGGACTACACATTCCTACAGAAACACAAGAGATTTCACTGAGCTCTCTCAATTCAATCCCAAAAGGGGGACTGAGATGTAAATATACTCCATCTTCAAATGGAAGGGCTCAGACCTTTAAATTGCAGTAGCCTGGGGGTCCTTTTCTTCATCTTTAGCTTGGAAAGATACCATAGAATTGATTTTGGAGCACATTTGTCTCCCTGGCTCTGCTTATTTGGTTATTATCATAATTACATGACACTCCCTAGGTACAGACACCCACATAGGACTGGCCAGTGGCAGGTAGAGACCCTGAAGTCGCATAAGCAGAGCAGGAGTGCAGTGCACTCATGTGGTTGTGCTCAGCACCCACACAGGGTTTCTGCTTGGAATGCCACCAAGATGACCTCATTAGTCCTGGCAGGGTCACGGGAACTAAGCTCTGAGGGCCAGCAATTCTCTATTGAGATATGACCATGACCTCATTCTGGGCGGGACAGTTCCTAATTCCGCAGGACCCCAGATGGGACGGCAGGTGGTGACATCTGGCATGCTTCAGTAGGTAAGAGTGGCGTGCAAGTGTGTGCCCCCGGATGGAGTAGCAGGGGCCATACAACTCTACAGGAGAAGCCACGGCTCTGACTCACCTTCTTTGGCATCATACCACTTGACATGCCATGCTTCTTCTCCCAGCGCTCTCCATTCAGCCTTGTATTTGAGGATGGGCACTCCACCTGTGGCCTCTGGCTCATCAAACTGCACCTGTGCTGTGCTGGAGTATGGCTCCACCTGGTCGATGGATGGTGAAGATGGGGTATCTGTGGAGAGGACACATATGGAGACCCAGGTGAGCCCAGTTTGGCCCAGGACCACAACTTCCAATTCCAAAGCATGTCTCTCTTATTTCTGCTCACTCTTAGGAATCCTGTCACCTGTTTTCTGTCCCCTTCCTCTATGATTCTCTCTCTGTACATCTCATATTTAGATCCTTACATCTCCAATTGCTTCCTGATCATCTGGGTTTGTTGGCCCTGGCTTTCTTTACCCCACTAGACTGGTATTCTTGAAGTATCCTGGTTACCCTGATAAGGGTATGGGCAGTGTGGAAGCCACCACGAGAAGCACTTACCTGCTTGAACAAGGATGAATTCCAAAGACTCTTGTCCGATGCGGTTCACTGCAGTACAGTTGTAGTTTCCAAAATCATTTTCAGAGTCTGGGGTCACCTTTAGAAGGAAGGAGCCTTTGGGGTTACAAGGGCACCATGAAATGGCCACAGATGCAGATCTTTACTTACTGAATTAAATTAGACAAGAATAGAACTAGTAAAGCACAAGTCATTAGTACCAGCCCAGCCTTGAATAAGATAGGAGAAGAGCCCATGGATCATGGGAGAGGCTTTTTTTCCAGGCCCCAGTCCCAGTCTAGCTACATGGAGCACACGGATGCAGTTGAGAAAGGTGACCAGGGGTGAGACTATTTCTTCTCCAGCCAATGGCTCTCCAGTTCAGGATGTGCCAGAGAAGTGAGACAGAAAACGTGAGTTGCATCCCAAAGCCTACCCATCATCAAACAGCCTCGTCTATCCAACCCTTTGCCCCTTCCTACTTACCTCCAGATAGCTGGCAGAGGGAGTGTTGTAGATCTTGATATTGCTAAAGTTGGAGCTTGGCAGTAACTGGCCATCTCGGAACCAGGAGATTGTAGCACTGGGGTAGGCAAAAACCTCACAGGTGATATTCACCTGGTTCCCCTCCCAAGTGTACACAGCCACAGGGCCCTGTAGCTTGGGGGAATCTGCAATAAATGACAATGACTATCAGGGCGACCACCACTATCTTGGAGTCCCCCATTCTGTCTCCTGGCACTGGGAAGATAGGCATGCTCTGAAGCAGACCTAGCACATGGTATAGGATAGGTCAGGATCACGTCAGTATTCCTGTGCACATGCACTGCATAGGAAGCCTCAGAGCATACAGAAGGCTTGTAAGAAGTCTAGGGATGGTGTGTGGCAGGTGGCTTTAGGACAGAACTCTGAAAGGGGCCAGGGAACATAGCAGAGCTCGGGGGTAAGCTTAGGTCTTGGGTACTATTTCCCTCTCTCATCCTGACCCTGAAGGGCTCTTCCCTCCCCCAAGTCTTTCCCCAGTTATTCCTCACATTGCACTTCAAGGTACATGGACTGGGAGTCCTGGCCGATGGTGTTGCTGGCAGTGCAGATGTACTCTCCAGCATCTGTGTACTGGATGCTCTTCAAGGTCAGGGATGACACGCGGGCGTGGCTGCGTACCACCATGTGCCCATCCAGAGTCTGCCAGGAAGGAAAGGGGAGCATCAGAGTCCGAGACAAGGCAGAGGGCCATGCAGCTATAGCTATAGCTACGGGAGACTAGTTCATCACCTATCTATGATGAATCTCACATCCTCTCTCCTCTCTGGGCCAACATTAAGTCTGACTTTAGGTATTACCTAATGGGGGATGTTCCGTGAGCACTATGGGAACTTTGGTGTATCCAAAACAGGAAATGGGACTTGATTATGTCAAATGACCTGAACTGTGTGCCAAAATTGGTTTGGGGCAAGGACAGACTAGGTCCCACAAGACCACTTTGGGATGAGTGAAATAGAGGTAAAGACCCTGGCCAGCAGAGGTCTCAGCAGCAATGGCCTTGCCTTGGGAGATCCTGGAAATATGCATCCCTGACCTTTCCTTCCAGGTTTCCCACCTCCAGCCCTATGTGCATGCTCATGAGATAGGAACTTCAAATGTGCTCACTGAAAGAAAGTATGCAAGAAAGCCATTCTCTGCAGATGTCTCTATTTCCTGGATAGTTAAAAGCTGAAATTATCCATTAAAAAAAAAAGTCAAACAATTCAAAGCTCAGGATCTGCAGAGATAGAATTGAGGGTAACAGGATCCCCTCTCTAAGAAGAGTGATAAAGAGAGCCCCAGGCAGATCTGAGATCCTTGACATCACAGTCTCCATTTTCTAGTTCTTAATTCTGCTATTGGCTTCCTGAGTCACTGGAATGACAGTGATCAGTCAAGAGAATAGCATATGATCCTAATGCAATGAATACTGGGATATCTCCAAGGGTTTTTAACTCTTGACATTCTAAGTAAAATGGTTGCCGTCTCTGAATGGGTGTAGGCATATGGCCCAAGTCCAGATCCTCCAGAAAGCTGGTAATCTGATGAAGGGGTCAGACTCCTTGAAGGCTGGGTCACCCTCATTTCAGGGTATGATATTCTGTAGAAAATGACAGGACAGTACTCTGCATCTGGTATCTGATGGGCTTGTCTTTAGAGAATGAAAGAACACCTGGCTTCAGATTCTTTTAATATGCTGGTTTGCAAACCTAAAGTCCAGAATTGTAGTGTCTTATGGCAGCCTGGGAAGCCCAAAAGCCAGGCACCACTGGCCTTGCTCAGTAGATCTAGCACAAGAAGTTCCTTACACTACCATTAACAGAGCTAGTCCTTTTCAGTCATCTAAGCCCCATCACATGTCATATCTGGAAGCTACAGCATGTTGCCGGTAAGAGGAAGAAGGGCCAATGAAAATCATCACTGCCTCCTGCTATGAGCATGTCCCCTTCCTGAGACCAATGCCCTGGTGTTCCCATTGGGCCAGCAAATGTAGGAAGATGCTTGATTGAGAAGCTGCATCCCAAGAGATGGCACACACTAAGAGATGCCAGCAGACAGGTGTGGAGCACTTCCTAGATAATCAATTTGTTGGAGATACTGGATCCTGGGACTCCTTTTCTTGTGGGCTGCCAGTGCTTACTGATCTAACCCAGTGGATATTTTTAAATGCCAAACAAAAATCTTTACCTGTCAGTCTGCATTAGGGCCATGGAGGGCATGAAGCCATTCCTGCAGGGACCTCTAAAGGCTGACCTGATCTGCCTCTCACTCATATTTCCCCCTATACCCAGCAGATACAGGGGACTTGAGGTCCATCCCTGGCTTTTCTGGTCATCTCAGTGATCTCAACCATGAGATGAACTATGATTCTTTGGACCCATACTGGACTTGTCATTATGCCCTATGCCATAATCCCCAGGAAGCCAAGAGAACAATTCCATGTGAAAGATAGGGAAAGAAAGTCATATAGGTAAGAATGGGACAGTGATAGCAACAAAGCAGGGGGATGAGCAGTCATTACTTAGAATAATCTAGAAAACATTTAAAAAGAAGCTTAGAAAATGGTTACAGGGACAGCTGTACTTTTTTTTTTTTCCCTTTCAATATGGTCTCTTTTCCCAGGTTTCTCTATATGGAAATTTCTCTTGTTTAATGATGTCAACAGACCAGAAGGCAATCCTCTATAGAGAATTCTTATTTTGTAGGGGCTCACTGCAGGTGTGATGGTGGGATTATTTGCCAGATGCCCAGTTGTCCCTTTGAGGATATGCAGATAGGACTCCAGTGTGATTGGCCTCTCTCTCTCTCAATTGTTTTATTCTGGCATCAGGATAAAGCCCCAGAGTGCCACCTATAAGCCATCCAGACCAAAAGCCAGGCTGACTGTCTTGGCTGCCCCAGAGGGAGCAGATGAACTCTGGGCAAGAGTTAAAAGATCGTTATGGAAAAAGATGCCCTTAAAAAAATCCATGAAGGGTGATTATAATTTTTCTTCCCATCAAAGCATTTTTGTCTCTCTTCTTATAGGTAAAAGTGCTAAGGCTTTTCAGAGCTTATTAGAATGAAAGTGGCCATAACCCAGACCTTCTTTTGCTCTCATCTGGGCTTATGGTTTTCATCTCTGAATGAGGTAAATAGGAGAGAATGAAACTTCTGAGCCCCTCGGGTGGCATTCACTTAGAAGTCAATTATGTCCAAAGTGCGACATTTCTGATAAAGACACTTTTGGAAAACAGAATCCAGTGTCTGCCTTCTTGGGAGTAAATCTATTATTTTCACTTACAATAACAATTCTTTTCCCAATACCACAAGAAGGGGAAAAAAAAATCTCTTAACAGCTCCTTAGGGCTCTCTGATAAATCTTAGCTCCTCCTCTTACCAGGTCTAGGTCAGAAGGACAGGAGGAAGATGTACAAGGCAAAGCAGAATGAGATCTGCAGCTACTTAAGACTGGCTGATAATTAACCCTTCTTCTCTTCCTTCCCCAATCCCAATGGGTCGACGACTTCTGGGCAATAAAACACCCAGCCTGTGACCGCACTAAGTGATTCTGGTGCCTCAGGAGTGAAGCATTTCAGTGTGGACATGTACTGAACCACAGTCCCTACGCCATCGGGGAAGGTAGGACACAAAGAGAGCTAATAATGAACTGGATTTGACAATGGCAGCATGTTCATGTGCAGAAACTAATATCAGTGCCTGGGGATAGGCAGTCAACTTTTAAATATTTAGCAGCATTAAATATTGATAACCATGACCTGAACACATGAGCCATGTGCTCTGAATAATTATCATTCCTGAAAGACTAAGAGGATAGGTTTACCAAATTAAAATACAGAATCTATAGGCTCTTCTGTGTTTATATTCTTATAGAATCGAAGACTCATTTGGAGAAAGAAGGCAAAAGCTATTTTAATAAAATGTATTTATAAATTCGATCCTTGAATGTCATCTAAAATAGATAGGTTTTTATTTTACTATTTTGGTCACTTAATCACAAATCAGGTTCTAAAAAAAATAACAGAAGTGATCATAAGGAGGGCCTGGGAGTGTAGCAATTAAAATCTAAAGGTTAATGTTTAGCCACAGTTTTCAAACTAAGTCCTACATTACCTAAACCAAAGAAAGTAAGCAAAGAAATTTCAAAGGCTAAATGCTACTGACTTTACAAAACATAAACCCATTTGTACCAAATCATTTCAATCTCATAAATTTAATGCTCTATAAAAGTAACAGACATGTTTAGCAATTTGGGAAAACCAATGAGAGATGTCATTTGTGTAGCTTTTGAGATGAAATGTGGTGTGATAATCTACCAAGACCGATCATTATAAAATAAGTGAGCAACAAGATGAGTTGAGCTGGAAAGGAAAGGGCTGAGCAGGTTTTAGATCACTAACTCTGTGACTTTATGGTCCAAAGCCACATCTACCATGTGAGAATAAAAACAAAAAATTCATTGTTTCAAAATGCCTGGCCTGGGCATTGGGGCAATTTATTTCTATCAATGTAATTACCTGGATGTGATTTTACCAGCACCAGCAAGAGAATAGGATCCAGTTTTAGAAAATAATAAGGATTTGTTCATCCACTCCCAACACAGCTTGCTTGCTCATCCTAAAAATGACACTATTGCTAAGTAATGTCTACCACTATTGACCTATTCTTTAATCTAACTAAAGTACTAATTAGTTTAGCGTGCCTGGTTATTAAACTGTAATGGTAAGTTAAACTGCAATGCTTTCAAAACTAAAGACTGGCTAGTGGTCAGGTAAGCTATACCTCTTGCTTCTCTGGTCGAGTCCACGAAGCCTGGAGAGAACAAGATATAAAACACAACAAGAAAGCAGTAAAATTTTACAACATGTTGCTTTAGAGAATTGATGTACCACACTGCATTCCGTGCACATGCAGCTTCCTCTTAATTCAGAACTTTTTCCAAGGCCCACTTTCAATGGTGTGTTTATTACCCAATTTAATTTAGGATTTAGCTTATGTTCAGCTTTTTCCCCCTTAGTACGTTAAAATTATACGTTTGTATAATTCAATCGTAAAGGCATTCCTAATCTTTGGTAGACACATATACATATACCAGCAGACATATTAGACTGCTTATGTTGCAAAACATCTTAAATATTCTTCATAGTACTGGATGACACTACTGGTTCTAACCACATCATCTAGAAATATTTAAGAGAGTAAGGTTTCCTCCTCTGAATTTTATTAGACAGCATATCACAGATATACTAATGCCATTTTATGCTCATGCACTTTATAATTCTTTGCATGCATTCTATTAAAAGTGAATTTTTTTAAAAAAGGGAACAAATAAAGGAGAGGAGAGGCACATTAGGAATGAGAGTTATGAAGTCTTTTGAGACTGTGGGTAAGGAAGCTTAAGGATGCTGGGAAGCTGTGGTAGGGCTCCAGTCCTTAAAGGCAGAGAATGCCCAGTTGGCACAAGGGCTCAAGTATGGACCATCTTCATCCAATATGGCATTCACAAGGAAGTAACCCAACTCGCAGCATAGAGGTTTGGGGCATTTTCCATTCTCATCTAGCTATTTTTATGTAACTAGCACTTGGGCATTTACTCTGCTTTTTCTGTTTTCATATTAGGAGTCAAAGACATCATAGCTGCATTGTTCTTTTTATTAGGTGGTGTGGTTGCCTGATTATCCCTGATGTTCAGATGGAAAAAACATACAGAAGATGCTAGAAACACAGCAATGCAATCAGGGAATGCAAATGAGTTAGCAAACAGTAAGAGTCTACTAGGAGCTTTGTGAGAAATGAGGATGGAAATACTGGGTTATGTCACATGATGTTGGAATGAAGGAGGAAGTGAGAATAGAGGAACACGCATAGACCAAAGTAACAGTGGGCCAACACGTCAGATATAGTTGCCAATTCCACATCACTAAAAAGCTTGTTTGAAACATGCCAGGGCTGTATCATATGGAGTTGTTTGTTTTCAAATGTGATTATTCTGTGTGTTTCTCCCAAGTCATTATGGTTCTGTAGCTTTTAGAATAAGTGGTTGCTAGTGACACGATGCTTCTAGTAGCCTAACTCTTACCTGTGTGACAGTGAATGACATAAATGTCTTGGACCTAATAATTTGGTGAAGGTGTGGCCCATATCAAGACACTCTGATATGCAAATATATACACTGAGGAACTAAGTTAGGGTACTATTAGTAATACTTCAGAAATTGTTAGTCCTAGGTTGTTTTAATATTATTTACATTTTTTTGTCTTATGCCCAAGAAGCTTGCAGGATTATGTATACAAATTAAAGTGAAGCATCTTTCTAATTATCCTAAGCATTCCTTATTGTACATTTGCCCACACCGGAGATAAACCAGACTCTGACTGCTTTATGTTGTCACTATTTTCAGTAGTTAAAAGTAGGCTCTGGGCTTTTACCAAATGAGAAATTCTTCCTGGAGAAAAGAAAAGCTTCAGCTTCCAAAGAATCCAGAATTTCAAAAGGTCTCATTTGTGACATACTCTATCAGCATAAGATTCAAAGCTCACAAAAGGCCCTTCATTTTTTTCTCTCTTTTTTCATCTCAACACTTCACCTCTCTCCATTACTTAATCATGAAGGCTTCATACACCTTTCTTTATAATCATTTCAAGGTGTAGAGGTGTTCACATAAGCAAATGATGGATTTTTTTCCTGCCAGGATAGAGTATGAAAATCATCATCCCTGTATTTCATACAATGTATAAGTGGTGCCTGGAATTTAGTAACACTCATTCAAATACCTGGCAGGCAATGTTGAAGATAAATCTGTGTAGGATGAGTAATGAAATGATGCAGATGCACAAACTTTCTGAAATATCAATCACAAAGAGCTTCACATATATCATCCAATTGACCTATTATGAAGTTCACTTTTTTGTTCAAGATTACAGTGACCACTAAGTAATGGACCAACTGTCAGACAATTGATCTACCTTAATGATCTGAATGATCCAAACAATTAGACACAGTCTAGCTATTATTGTTGAACTCAACCAACTCAACTGGCTAAAACCTAATAATTATCATTCTCAAGTCAGTGATCAAACTCAATTCAGAGATATGATCAAAGATAGGGTGTGACATTAACTACACTAGGTTTTGCTTGCCCCATTCCTCTTCCTCCTCCTCCTTTTTCTTCTTTTGAATTTTATGTTCAATGTATGGAAATGCATTCTGCCAAAATACATTCCTTCTTTTTTTAGTGAAGAACACTGATATTCCATTAGCAAGTCACTAAGGGTTTATGGGTGATGCATAAAGACTTCTCTCACTTGCCTCTTCTCATAGGAAAGGAAATATCAGACTGAAGCAGTGATGCAAAAACACAGAATAGCTTTAATTTGCTTATGTACTGTATTATAAGAATCATTAAGGCTTCCACAAAAGTCATCAGAATCACAAGAGAGCCCTGTGACTTCGTGGCACCAGTTACTTCACCTTCTAAGCTACCTATAGGGAGGGTAGCCATGCCATGGAGGCACTCTAAGGGCTCTGAACTTGACCTTGTCCCATTAAACATTTTTATCAGTGACTTGGACAAAGATGTTTCAACTAAGTGTTCACACTAACTGGGAAGCACTAGCTATTACCAACATTAGATGACAGCTGCATTGGGAAGGCTACTGAATTAGCTGCCCTTGGACTTATGCTTAGGGCTGGGGTCCCCAATGACAGCTCTTGCCTAATTACTTTTAATATACAAATATAAAATAGGGGGGTCCCCATGCACTGAGATGCTCTGACTCTCAGATTTCTAAGGACACTTCTGATGAAAGTCAGATCTGTCTGGTTGGAAAGACTGTGAGGAACAGACATTCTCAAGCCAGGGGATATTTGACAATTTAGTAATGATTAGAAGTGGCTCCTGACATTTAAGGGGGAGAATGCCAGTGATGCTAACCATCTTACATTACATAGGACAGTCCCAGTGAAGGAAGGGTCTCCTAAATTGCCATAAATGACCCTACTGAGAAAGACTCGGCTACAACATATATATACAAATTTTTTAACAGAAATAAATATAAAATTCTGCATTGTTGGTTAAGCAATCAGTTGCATGAGAACAGGATAGGGGATATATGGTTTAAGTGAAGTTCATATAAAAAAAGACTTGAGCATGTTAGTTGACCACAATCTCAATATGAGGCAACAGAATGAGGACACTGCTCAAGGGCTAATGCAACTTTGACTGCATAATGGTGTCCAGATCCAGAAGGCAACAGTCCTACTGAAGTCTGCATAGGTCACACTGGGCATGGGACTAGTGAATTGAAGCCACTTAGTACAGGACAACTAGAAGGGTGAAGGATGTGAAAGCCATGACTGGAAAAACAGTGAAAATGGCTGGGTGTGTTAAGGGAAGAAGGGCAGACCAACTAGAGGGAAGTCCAAGTGCTATTTCAGTGACTCAGATGAAGGACTGAGTGGCAGAAGTAGGGAACACTGGGTACAGGAAGAGACAAGGAAGAAGTCCTTCTGATCATCAGCGTTGACCAATTGCCCTATGGAGGACTGATAGTGTCACCATTTTAGACAGGGTCCAGAGTGACTTTTCTAGCAGGGATGCTAGAAAAAGGAGCTGGTGAGATTTCAGGACGTGAAAAGGTGCCTTCTGAACATCCATGGTTTTGACGTGCCATGTAATCTGACTCAGGCTTTTACTCTACCATTAGATACGACTGACTATTCTGACCTGTCTTGTGTATCATCCTGATTTTAAAAAGAAAATTGCTTTCTCCCACTCCTACAGATCAGGGAGTCTAGTAGTCTCAATACCTAATTATATATAATGCAACTTTAGTTGGAGAACATGAAGAGGACTGCCAAAATAAAAGTAAAGTTTATTTTTGGAAATCTGACCTGCAGCTAAGTATGCTGTAAGGTGGATATCATACCTCTTTTATGTCACTATTTAATGGATAGAAATGGCAAATTTTATTATAGAGGATTTCATTTAGGACAATTCCTATTAATCTGGTATGTTACATCATAGGCTGATCTGGAGGACTTGTTCTAGACACTGGCTGATTTGAGCTCCAGTAATGTCACTTCAAGTAAATTTGCAGATAGTCACCAGCAAAGGAAACCACAACACAGAGCATGTGGCTGGGCATGAGTGATTACCTCAGACTAAGACTGTTGGTCTATACTTAAAACTGAATTGTGCAAGCCTGGTACCTGCTAGGCCTTTGTTGGATTCTTTCAGTCTCAATATTTAGTAAATGTGAGTGGGTATTAGTTTCTATCTTTTATCATTATATAAAAATGAAATCATAGGTTCAAGCCAGACCTGACAACCTATTAAAGAACCTGAGATAGGCACGAATCTTAATAATCCTTCTGGTCTGATTTGGATGTTGAGCTATTCCTAGAAAAGATAGAGAATTTAAAAGCATACAACTAAGAGAGATATTTCTGTCTTTCACTGTAGGACAAAGACATAGGCTGGCTCACTCTGAACAAGTCCACTGTTAAGCTGGGTGCAGAAAGACCTGCCAAGTATCCATCCTATTGATCAAACCCTGAAATGTATATTTAATCTGCATAACACACAATGGGAGCTGAAATCTTAGCTAAGGGTTCAATTCCATTGTTGATAAAGAAACTATTCAAGTAAACACCACATTTCTTCATCTAGCTGGTTTTTGCATATCAAACAGCATATGTGAGTTTCAAAAATATTTAGCAGTTCTTCAGTTGAGTTTTTGTTACGTTGAATTCAATTCTGGATGAAAAATTGCAAAAAAAAGGGGGGGGGCTATTTGGAACAGCAATCCCTGATCCTTTTGATTTAGCTTTGTTTTCTATTAGCAAGACAGAATTCAGTTCCTCAAATGCAAATTCCAAATTTAGCTCTGGTATTTCACACTCCTCTTTTTGGGCTGTAGCTGAGTTTATCCTGTTTAGGGATTTCCTTTCAGCAGGCAAAAGAGTGAAGAGATCTATCATTTTTGACATTCTGGTCAATAAGCAATCCATTTTAAATGTTCTTTAAGGCTAAGGCCATTACTCCCGAACAGGTAACAAAGCTTTGGTCCACTAAAATGAAGCCCATTACTACAGGATATATGAGAGCAGGTTGGACAAGTGCCATAAGAGGATTGAAGTTGCTTCAAAACCAGGCTTTTTCCTCCTTCTGGTTTCAGCCCACTCAATAACGAAGGGCTGCATAATGGGGGAAAGTCACCTTAATTTTTATATATTGTCAATAATAAAGAGAGCTTTCCGGTGGCCTATAAATCCATGTGCTTTAAAGCTACATTTTTTAGTCATTTAAATTTCCGAGGAAGTTTACTATGATGTTCTTAAACCCTTGGTGAATAAATTGCAGAACCCAGGTACCAACATCATCATCATTTAGAAACTGCTAATTATTTTTGCCTTTAGAACAAAATGAAATCCAAATGTGACCAAGAATACAGGCAGACACAAAGGCAGCCAAGCTTTTGTGCATATGGTGCATATTCAGCATGAGTGTACAAAACATGAGGGAAAAAATAGGCTCATTTTGGTCCCTGTTACATTCAGGCGACATATCCTTGGGTACTCCAGAGATGATAATATTACCTGGTATACAGGGATCTTGCTTCTCCTTGTTCCTCAAAGATCCACAACCCTGGGTTTGAACATCACTATTGCCTCCTTTCCAGAACATCTAACTTAACCATGCCCACTACCATAGCACCCCTGCCCATCTATTCAAGGAATTGTGCCCTTTTCACTGCAAGGGATGTTGAGCAGGCCATGTCCGGGCAGGCTGGGGGAGGGAGGTTGCAGGACCTGACTGTGGCCTCTGGTGACTATATACCCCCCTTCTGGCTCACCAAAGAGAACTGGGCAGGGCAGACTCAATGTGCATCAAGTCTGTGTTCCATGACCCTGAAACTCTTGGGCAACAGTATACCTTTTCTTCGCTGCTGATGTTTCGGGTGGAAGTTCTCCAAGTGATGGAAGGAATGGGGTCCCCCGAGGCTTCACAGGTAAGAGTGACCTGCTCCTCCAGTTCCATGGCTGTCTGATTCTCTACATAGGTTATTTTGGGTTTTGCTGAAAAGACAAAACATTTCTATGAGTTTATACGATTATTTAGCTTTCTGGGTTTAAATGATGATGTGTACCCCTTCAACAAAGGTTATCTATTTACTAAGTGTAAAAACCCATTCTGGGTATTGTAGAAAACACAGAATAGATTCCTGAAGGGTTCAACAAAAGAGGCCTAAGACAAGACACAGATCATAGTAATAAAAACATATCCTGTGTAGTGAGGTAGAGCAACAGCAGCAGGGACCAGGGAACAGAAGAAGATGGTGGCCCTGGTCTAAACCTTAAGAGTCAGCTTTGGGGCTGGGTCATGAGATTTTCAGCTAATGCCTATGGGGTGAAGATGGAGTCATTCCAAATGTAAAAATCTGCTTGACTTAAAATGAGAGCAAGACATGTGAAGAGAGAGCTGGGAAGAGAGGAGTGCAGCCCGCAGCAGCAGAGAGAGGCAAGGCTGTATTGTTAGAATTTCCCATTTTGGCTGGTGGAGGCCCATGGACAGCGTTCAATCAGGGCAGTGCCAAGATCATTTATACTTCAAGGTTAATCCACAGAAAATTCAAGGTGGTTTAGAATGGAGAAGACCTTGATGTAGGGAAACCAATTTGGAAGCTCTGGCAATGACACAGATGTGAGGTAACACTGAGTCCTGAACCTGGTAGATTTAGAGGGAATGGAGACCAAAGGGCAGCTTTGAGAGATGGGGAAGGAAGTTTCAGAGGAAGTGGAAATGAACAGATATAGGGCAAGCAGGGATGGAGGCTAAATGGCTCAGTTCTTAATGACTAGGAGGTGTTAGCATTAACCCAAGTAAGAATGCTAGGCGAGTAAGTGTCGGGGGCTGAGGATGGCAAGGAGGAGTTGAGATGAGTTCATTTTCCAAATGTTTGGGTAATGCAAGAAACACAAGCATTCCAAAAGCTGAGTTAAACGTTAAAACATTAGAGAAAATTGAATTTTCCCACTTTAAAACAATTATACTCTGAAATTGCTGAACCTTCCGTAGAAGAAAAAAGATATAATACTGCACAATTGTAACTTATTTCACTAATAGAGACAAAGGCCGGGCTAGAGAGATGAATGAAAAGAGCAGCAAAATCAGAATTATAGATAATTTTTGAAATAACTACATTTTCTTTATATTTAAATTCATGCAGGAACTGCAAGTAGAATAGTTGACTACTGCCTGTGTTTACCCTCCAAGCTGAGGTCCTTGATGTTTTGATAAACAGAAGACAATGACAGAGCTATATTTTTTTGTTTGTTTGGAGCAAATGCCTGCTTCCATATAAAATCTATATAGCTCAAATATCCTCCTGAAGTTAATCTGTACTGACAGCTTGCTTAGAAAATTCTTTTTGGCTAGCTGGCACATAAGGACATCTTAATCCAATGTGGCCAAATGATCACAAATTTGAGTTGATGGAGCCCAGGTGAATGAAGTCTTCCAGGAGGAAGATTTTGTGTCTATCTTGATAGATACGAATTTGCAGGAGGTTACAACTTGGAAGGAGTAGGTGCTAAGTGCTGCCGAATAGGAGGTTTTAGAGGGTGAGAAAAAACAAAGCAAAATAATGTTAAAATAAAATAAACACAAAAGTAAAGAGGCAAGTAAAATAAAATTGACTCTCCTATACTGTCAAAAGCACCCTAAAAAGTAAAAGAAAAACAAAATAAAATGTGGCCAAACAA
Source organism: Ictidomys tridecemlineatus (assembly GCF_052094955.1). Lineage (NCBI taxonomy): Eukaryota > Metazoa > Chordata > Mammalia > Rodentia > Sciuridae > Ictidomys > Ictidomys tridecemlineatus. The sequence continues at coordinate 96,681,455 of NC_135480.1, read as the reverse complement.
CTGAATTCTCTAAACTGAACAGCTATTTGGGGCCTGGAGATAATCCTAGGTCGGCTAAATTTCTGGCCTCTTGAAACGCAGATTTTGAGATCTAGACAGTGTTTGCTGACCTTCCCCTGACCCAGAGCACTTTGTCCTGGCAGCAAAAGGTTAACAGAAGACAGACAAAGGTCAGTTGACCTCTATTAATATTTGGTCTTGGTGGCTCCATTTACCAGATGGTTACAAAGGGTCCATCGTGCAAGACCTCAGAGAAAGACGAACTATATTTTTATTAAAAACATTGTTAACAAAGGCTAATTTTGTGTAGTCTACCGAGGGCTGTTGGAAGGATGCAACACTGGTTGCTTAATCCCCTCTTAGTTCAGAAGCAGGGCCACTGTCAATACAGAAAGTTTGGAATACTGTTTTGGAGTAACAGGGATGCTCTCAATATTTGCACTGGGACAATGGGCAAACAGAAACAGATGTAGGTTCACCCTGCTTAGAATCCCTCCCCTGGGATTCCAGCACTGAGAGAACTTCTCTCCAGGTTTTATCTTCCAATGGTCCTTGCTGCATCTTAATTATTAACTTCTGTTGTGGGTCCTTGGCTTTTGGATCCTCCTGTGTTGTCCAACTGCCTCCCTAGACTTGGTGTCTCAGGCTGTTCCACTGCATCTCTCCTTGGCCATCCTGTGAGTTTTACAAGCATGTCCATTTCTCTGCAGTCTGCTGCTAAGAGTCAGCCTTGTCCACTCCAATCCCAGTCCAGGCTCTGGCAACCCTAGCCCAAGAAGGACCCTGGGGAGACCTGAGGCCACTGCTTTCTTTGAACAGAGACCTGAACAGGCTTCTGGGGAGGTGTGACCAGGTACATCTTCCTTTAGGCCATCGCTGGTCCTCTTCTTTCACCCACAAGTGCTGCTTTAGTCACGGGGGAATCAGCTAAGCAAGGCTGCTGCCCACCAGTGAACTTGGCTCAGTCCATGGCAGCATGAGAACTCAAGAGCATTAGCATGAGCATAATAACCTGCAGAGACAAAAATACTTCTTCATAAGGGCCCATGAGAGAGGAGCAATGGAAACTCACTGCCAGATTTCAGGATGATAAAATTAAAGGAAGGTGAAAGCAGCTTCTAGCTGATAATGAGGCAATGCATGTTAGAAAAGATTCTTTTTCTTATGGAAAAAAAGATGTCATTTGGACATGATTGCAGCAGTGTCTAATTTAGTTAGGTCCCTTATTTCTGATTTCCATCCCCTCCTGAAGCTACAAGACTACTGACTTCATCCTTACGATCTAAGCTACAGGTGTTCTTTCTTCTTCCTCCTCATTAGATTCCACTACTGATGAGGAACTGGCCTACTTCTCCCCAGTAGTGGCCCCTGATGGCAACCCAGAAGGAGAAGGAAAGAGAAAAAAAAGAGTAAAGAAAGATGGTGCCCTAATGAGCTGTCCCCTCCCCTCCTGGTTCCCTTGCTCCATATCAATGGGGGAGAAGAAAGGAAGGGAATTTAAGAAGGTGAAAGGGGATGGAAAGAGGTGTATATGAGGTACCCTTTACTTCAAGGAGGCTGTATGAACTTCCTTGGGATATTCCAGAGGATTCTCATTTTGGATTCAACACAGGTCTATGATCTCCTTACCTGCCTTTTTAGGAGCCAAGCCACCTTTCCTCTGGTTGCTTTGGTCTGCCTAATCTCCACTCTCCCAGTTTTAGTCTTTGGAAACTAACTGTGTGTGTGTGTGTGTGTTGCAGAGGGGTATAGGCATTGAGGATTGAGGGTACAGAATGGGAAGGAAGACAAATCTTATTTGGCCTCCTGGCCCATTGTGTTTTCCTTGCTCTGATTCTTCATTCTATCATGGCCCCTTACTCACCTCCCATCCTTCCTTTCCTGGGGCAGCTGCTGACACGAGAAGACTTGGGGGAGGAGCCAAGAGCTGTTCTCAACCAGCCACATTAGAGCTCAGTGTGTAGAGAGTCTGTGAGGAGCATGGTGGTGAAGACAGCACCTCATCCTCATGTTACTCACCATAGCCTAGGCAATTCAGATGGCGTGATTGCCACTGGCATATGGAATTGGGCAGTAGTAACCGCCATTGTTAGTTCAGGGAATGGATTTACAAGCCAGCTGCCTTGATTTGAATCCTGGATCCTTGGAAGGGGCACCTGATTTCTCGGTGCTCACTTGTAAAATGGGGATAATAATTAAAATCTACCTCATAGGGTTGTGATGAGGATTAAAAGAGCTAATTTATGGATAGTGCTTCATGATGCTTGGCACAGTATAAATGCTTATTTGGGTTGGGTATTATTATTAATACTTTAGAAGAGTAATGTCCCAAAGCATTTCCTAAAGACAAGTGATGATGACATGATTTCAGGCTCATCTTCTTGCCACATAAGTTATGCTTCATTCCCATGGATTAATGCCTGGTCTTTGACTTATTCAAATTCTAGTGCCTTCTGTATGCTAGCTACTGTCTTAGGTGCTGGGGCCACGTCTGTGAGCAAAATAGACACAGCCTCTGTCCACAAGCAGCTGTCATGTAACACCATGATGCTTTTTCTGCCTCTGCGGCTGCACAAGAATCCTGAAATGCTTGCCCTGCCCTCCTTCACCTGTAATTCCCACCTACAAAACAACACATTGTTTCAATGACTTCTCTCATTTTTATCACATGAGATCAGAGATCATTTTTTCCTATAAAACTTTGGATATATTGGTATTATGATATCATTATAAGGGTTTGTCATTTAAAATTTCTGCATTGGTCATCTACACTAGCCCGTGAACCTACTGATAAGAAAAGAATCCCTGTCATTCATCTTTGTAAACTTTGGCTGGGCCTACAGCAGTCACCTGGACTGACACTATCTATTATCATTTAGAAGCTTGTATGTTTTTCTCCTTTGTGCTTCTTAGAGTCAAATTCTACTCATCTCTGTAGCTCCTTTGTCTAGCAGCATTGGTGTTCAATAAATATTTGTTAAAAGAAAGAAAAACAAATGCATCTGTCTTTTCCTACAATATGGAAAAACTTAATAAGATCAGAGTGACTGGGGAAGATTAGTCTGAATTAGAGAAAAAATTGCCCAGAATGTTTTTTTTATGAAGTTTAACTTTCACTCTCAAGTACATACAGGTACCTTGAACAAACCAATAACTTATTTCTAAACCCAACCATCAGAGATGAATAAATAAATTTCATCTATGATTATGCAGGACCATTTGCATATAAACACTTGATTCTCAACTGCATGTTTACATATTACACAGTTCTCTTGATCAGGTTAAATAAGCAGTCCCAAGGCTGGTTCCCAGATACACATCTCAACTACCTGGGAGGGACAGATCCCAGAGCTGCCCCTCAGGCACCTGTACCCCAGCAGCACCATCTACAGTAAACCAGCTTATCGGTATTTTTTTAAACAGATAAGCAGACAAAATTGAGACCTATCAAGGTAAATATCTCATTGCAACAAATTCATTTTTCAAGGTCATGTCAAAATGTATTTCAGTTCTGAAGTACATGGAGGTTTGCTGAGTTTATAAAGACAAAGTGAGGGTTCTTTTTCTGACTATAACAGTTTCACACAGACCAGTGAAGGCAGCCAAAAAGGTGAGGCGGGCTGCCAGTCATTCACTGACATTTACCAAAAGTCTGTTATGAGTCTGGTGCTGCTTAGGGCTCCAGGGACATAGTGCTGTGTAAAACAGGGAGCTCTCTGCCATCTTGGAGTAAAAGTGCTAGTGGAGCTGGGATATTAACAAATCCCAAGATAAATACATAAATGAGATTAGTTCAGGTATTGATAAGTTCTTAAAAAAGTCACAATTAAGTGATGAAAAAGATTTTTGGGGTAAATCAAAGTGGCAGCAGGGACCGGAGAGCCGTAGTAGCCAAGGCAGTGAAGGAAGGACTCATGGAGAAGGTGTGTTGGCACTGATATCTGAATAATGAGGAGGAGAAGACAGCTTTGAGCAGCTCCCAGGGAATGATATTCTAAGCAGAAGAAATCAAATGCAATGTCCCAGAAATGGGGAGCAAGCCTGGTTTATTTGAGGGACAGAAAGAAGGCTGGTGTGGTTGGAGAGCTTCCTGTAGGGAGCAAAGAAAAGATGAGGGTGGAGAGAAAAGGCAAATGCTTGGTAGGTGTGGATTTTATTCTGGGTACAGTGTGAATTTTATTCTGAAGGATTTTGAAAAGTGCAATGGCACTTAGGCCATGCTGGCTGCCATGAGGGAAAGACACTGAAGGCGACTAAGGGAGAGAGGCAGGGAGATGGCTATGAGGCTATTGAGCTGGTGAGGTGAGCTTGATGGTGGCTTGGACTAGGGCTTGGATGATGGGGCTGGTGAGAAAAGGCTGCCTTTGGGATATAATCCAACTAGAGTGGACAGGGTAAGAAGAACTGCAGCAGAGCAGTGATCTTGACCCGCACTGTGCTTACCAAAGACTTTGAGGTGTATAGATGCATCCTGCTCGCCGGCCTTGTTCTCAGCAATGCAGACGTACTCGGCTTCATCGTTCTTGTCCACCTTCCTGATGGTCAGCTCAGAACTGTCATCGCTGAAGATGTACTTCTCGTCGTCTTCCTCATTCTCTATCTGTTCCCCATCCCTACAGAAACAGAAATGCAAAGGACTATGATTTTGACCACAGAGAGAGTTAAGATGTTTATTTTAAATTAGTTTCCATAAAATGCAGCTTGAGCCAATGGGAAAGGGCCAGTTTTCACAAGAAGGGAGGACACCAATGTCTACTTCCACGTATACCTTTGATTCCTCCACTGATCCTCTGACTCTGCCCCCTAAACTGTACTCACAAAGGCTTCAAAGAGGCCTCCTTCTGGACCTGCCCCTTTAAGATTGAAAATGAGGCAATAATCCAATGCCCAAGACAAGAGGACCTTACAGAAAAGAATCTATTCTTCTTGGAGATGATATTCCCAAGAAGTCCGTATGCAGGTCACTGAAATGCCAACATGGAGTGGGCCCTATGATGCCCCTTCTCTTCTAGCCCATGACCCAACACACCAGCCAGTTTCTTACTTTGTCCAGCTCATGGTGGGCTCTGGGAAGCCTTCAGCATCACACACCAAGGTGACAGACTGGCCCAGGTTGGCAGTGGCATTCACAATGGTCTGCCTGGCCTGGACGGTGGGCGGCACTAAAGGAAAGAAAGATGTTAGGCATGGTTGTGAAAACTTGGGAGAACCCAATGGCTGGAGAAGAGACACTTCAGGGGTTCCCAGGTCAGGGAGTTTCTGCCTGTGGATCAAGAGAGTCCTGGGTGGCTGCAGAATTAATGTAAAGGATCAAAATTTAATGCACCAAATAATTAATGGAAATGGAATAAAAAGTTTATCCACAAACATGAGTTATTGTTTTTCAGGCGTTTAGAAGCTATATTATCACATTTTACTCACGTTAACATGATATTCGATTTATAGTAATTATTTGTCATTATATATGTTCTTAGTCAATGCCCACTAAGTAACTACTACAGTCAGTAGAATTTATGTGAAGAAGGATTCTCAATACTGGAAAAAAACTGGAAACTACTACCATTTTGAAGTGCACCAGCTCAAAACCAAAGAGTGACATTTCTTTGGAATTGTCATAAATAACTTTGTGCACAAACTTGTTTTTACCAAAGGAATGAGAGGGGGAGAGTTTGGCAAAAAATGCATATCAATAGCCAGAACAATTCAGACATGATTTACTTATTTTCTTAGTACTGACATTATAATTTCCTGTAAACATCTTGTAAATGTCAGATCGATTCCACGGGCGTGTTTATTTGACTCTGCAAATTAAGATTAATAAGCCCATGGACCATGATTCTGACTATTCTGAGACCTGAATTGATTGTAATATTTTCTCTTCACATTGAACCAAGGGGACTAGCTTCACAATTACTGTAACATCAAGGACAATGAGGATGAATATGAACTTATTAGTAAGCATGAGAAAGTTTCCAATGCTGTAAGGCAATGAAAGGCATTCAATAACTGCACTGAGCACGCCCATAAATGAGGGGAGACCCAAAAGGCAAGTATATTAAAAATGAAAAAAAAATACCCTACAAATTATGCTAGGGAAGGCATTCAGGAAAGATGGATGGTTGAGTCAGGACAGAATTTATTTTATAGAACAAAGAGGAAGTTATAGGATTTGGGAAACCAAGGTTGTAGCCATGGAGAGAACAGGAAGAACAGATCTCCTCACCATTCACAATGACCTGAATGTCCTTGAAGTTGATCTCCCCCCGTGCCAGGATTCTGCCCTCACAGCGATAAGTGCCCTCATCTGTTTTCTTGATTCCCCGGATCTGCAGGTAGTTGTTGGACAGGACTATGAATCGGACTAGAAGAGACAAGAGGCAGGTTCATCCAAGGATCAGTCAGAGAACTTTGGAATCTGCAGGCAGGGAGCTGAGCCTCTTTCTTATTTCTTAACTTTGCATTATAAGGTCGGTCTTTAGGCTCAAGTAAAACCAATGTGTTTGTCGGTGTGAAATATAACAGAGAGCAAAAGTGTATTGGAAATGTATATTTGCTCTGGGGAGAAAATCGTGTGCCTGAGTATACCAGCTAGGGATACACCAGGAAGCTGCGTGTGGGTTTGGGGACACCAAATCTGAGTTTGGATGAGAATCCTTCAGGGACTGGGAGAGGTAGAAACCTAGATAACTTGGTGGCCAAGGGAAAGGCAACTACCAGGAAATTGAAGTCTCACCGTCTTTTTTCAGGATGACATCTCGGCCTTTGTGTTTCCAGATGATGGTTGGGGGGAGGGAGCTGACCACGTCACACACGATCACGGCATCTTCCCCCTCCCTGAACTCCTGTGGGGTTGGTGCATTCTTGAACATGAGCTTCTCTGGAAAATGAGTAGGAGAGTGAGGAGGACAGCAGGTTCTCCCACAAGATCCCTTCCCACTAGAGCCACGCTGTCTGGACTTGAGTCTCAGGCAAAATTCTGCCCATATATACTGTTGTACAGGAGGGTGTCCCACTCAGTACTTGGTCACAGATATGAAGGAGAGCAGCTAGCCCAAAGGTGGTAATGGAGCGGGGGATGTCACCATTGTTTAGCAACCAATATCTACTGAGGGCTGAATTTTTTACTTTGTTCAGATCAAGGATTTTTTTTCCATGTGGGATGATGCTAATGAAGGGTAATGCATATTCTACAATGAGAGGTGACACCAGTCTTTTCTTTGTCTCTTATTCTTGTGCCTTCCCCCAGCCTCACTCCATCTTCCCTACAGCAGAGAGAATTCTGAAGAACAGAAGGAGAGCACACTTAATGGCAATAAATACTGTGGCAATCAATATGGTTCCATTAGCTGTCACCCACAGTGACTTTGGCTTACGGGACAGAAGTATGATAACAAGGTAATGAGATGCCACCTCCTGACCGGGTTTCAGCGGCAGTGGGAATGGTGTGCACTGAATGGCATCCAATGTTCCAATAGTGATCCCACACCTACTTGGGCTTTTGAGCTCTATAATTAGCAGGGAAAAGTGGAATAAGAAGGGAAAGCCTGAACTGTTCACCCTTCGGTCAACACTGGGGGAGGCACAGAGGAGTCCATAATAGCTCTCTGGAAACTGTGTAATTTGAATTCAGAAAACAGAAGTCAGTAGAGGGTAGCTGTGACCAGTGGGAATCAGGGTTGTGGGTTGGCCAAGGACCAACCGAGAATGTACTGGAACACTGAGCGAGGCCAGAAAAGACTCAGGAAGAAAAAAACCATGGTGTCAGGCCCTCACTGGTCCCGTTATGGCCATCTCATGCTTTCTACTACCCATTCATGTGTCTTGATGACCAAAGAAAAGAAAGAGAACACAGAAGAGAAAGGCCCTTACGGAAGATCTTCACATTGACGGTGGCCTCGGACTCGCTGCCATCCTCACCAGTGACCACACACTTGTAAATGCCGGCGTCATCGATATTGGCGTTGTAGATGGTGAGGGTGGAGGAGGAATCGTCGTTCCACACCACCGAGATCCGCTGCTGGTTTGGGCTGAGCTTTTCTCCGTTGGGGGAGAACCAGGAGATGTCCTTATCTTTGGCATCTCCTGCCACTGAGGAGGAAGAGATTATATTCAAACCACTGAAGTAAGAAAGACTAAGTTCCCTTCAGAGTGACAGTGGCAACACAGTAATGGCCACTGAATAACCAACCAAACAATCAAGGTTGGATGGCCAGGCAGCGATGTCCATTTATGTCAAAACATGGCTCAGATCTCCTCTGGCTTCTGTGCTTAATTATTATATACATAAAACCTCTTAGCGTATTTGGAAAGCTCAACAATCACTTGTTCTCATATTGCTTTATAGTGGTCCTATCCTCCTATCCTTAGTGAGGGAAGACAAATTTGCTGAGAACCTACAATGAGCTGGTCGCTAAGCTAGGAACTTACATGCCTCAAAGAATGGGAAGTAAATTAGTTGGTATATCTAAGATCTGAGTTAATCTGAACCAGTTGATCAGCCTGTGCCCTGCCCCCCTTTTTGGTGCCAGGAAATGAAGCTTAATCAGTGCTTAATCAGTGACCTACAACTCTAGCCCGTTTTATTTTTTGAGACAGAGTCTTACTAAGTTACTTAGGGCCTCCTAAGTTGCTGAGGCTGGCTTTAAACTTGTGATCCTCCTGCCTCCGCTTCCCAAGCTGCTGGGATTACAGGTGTGCACCTTGGTACCTGGTGATCAGCTTATTTTTGAGGGATTCGATTATGAAACAAGGATGAGACCCATTGTCTGGTCCAGGAGTAAAGATTCAAATCACTTAGAGTCTAACAGCTATTGTACCCACTGACATGGTGGCCCTTTCAGCATCTCTTGCCTCAGCCAGACAAACTCATCTTAAATGCTGCAAAGAAGCTGGTCAGAATCACCCATGCCTCCTTTCCCTGAGAGGGGGAGATGGATGCTGGGCTGGAGCAGGGTGAAGGGCTCTAGGCCCGACTGGTCGCAGCTTTGCCCTGTTCCTGCACAGCCCGCTTCTCAGCCCCCTTCTCAGCCCGCATCACCCAGCCCTGTGCAGATGCTTAGTATGGAAATGAAGTCTTCCTTTCAGAGCCCATCATGTTTTCAATAAATATCGCTATTTGCAAGATGTGCTGTGGGCTCCACGGCTGCAACTCCAGATCATTGAAATTGCTGTAATGAAGGCAAAGCTGGAGGGAATGCATCCGGCAGCCACAGCCACCTCATCCAGTGCAGATCATGCTAGCAGTTAAAGGTCTCTCCCTGCTGAAAGCTGCTTGCTAAATGTCACAGTTTACACCTAGCTCAACTCCTTCTGGTCTGCCATGTTCCGGATCCCAGTAGTATCTGAGACCTAATTTGACATTCTTCCCTCCACGGGATGTTTCCTGATAATCACTGGGAATGGGAATAATGGAATTGTTGGAAATGGGAGTTATTTCCTAAACAAACAACAAGGACACTACTTCTAATATATCCCAGGGCTCTGGTGGGGGTTATGGGACAGATTATCAGCATTCACAATAGACCTGGAAAACCCAAGATAGATATCCTCAAACCCAGAGAGATATCAGTGTTCAATCTACTTTCAAGAAAATTGTGAACCTTCTTGGATTTTCAAGGTCTCAGATTCTAAGAAATGAGACTTAAACTGATCCAGTGAAGCATTATTTCTAAGTCAGTACTGTTATCTGGTGTTGTTTACTGGGTGAGGACAGGACAGGACATCTGAGATGACTTGCTATCTGAGAGTTGTACTGATTGTCTTCCTCCAAAACTCTTGGGTATCCTCCGATCATCAAGCAGAACTCCAGGTGACGTATAGCACCACACTGGGGCAGCCTTTGAGAGGAAGAAAGGGGGTCTGAGAGCCCTCCTGGATTTTGAAGGGTCACACTACTGACCGTGGAGCAGAGCAACACCCAGAATTCTAGGTGTGGGTGCCACCGGTTTGCCACTCATGGGCTTCTGCTCTGTCTCATGTCTCATTTTGGCGGGGGGCTAAGGGGTACTGGGAATCGAGCTCGGGGAACTAGACCACTGAGCCACATCTCCAGTCCTATTTTTGTTTTTCATTGAAAGACAGGGTCTCACTGAGTTGCTTAGTGCCTTGCTTTTGCTAAAACTGGCTTTGAACTGGTGATCCTCCTGCCTCAGCCTCCTGAGCTGCTGGGATGTCTCATGGATTTCTGAGGCAAGCTCTGAAATATAACAGGACACAGGAGGGCACTTGCCTTGGCATAAGAAGAATTTGGATTCTCCAACGCTGATTTCCCCTTGGCTGGGAACAATATCCACCTGCAGAGAAACTGAAAAAGACAAAGTCCAGTTTAGACAAACATTTGAAATTTTGAGAATTCAACTCAGAGCTTTCATTCAAAAACCAGGTTTAAGGAAGTGTGAAAGGTGGAGGTTGTGTGGATTTTGAGAACTTGTCACCACCAAAGTACCCTCACACCACAGCCAGTAGTGGACACAGCCCAGATCATTCACATCTGGAACTGCTATGTCCTATGAGATAATGCAAGGTTCCTTGGGAGACCTGGGGTGACCTCTGCCTAAATATTTTTGACCCTTGAGGAGGCTTATGGTCTACTCCAAATAGCAACACTCACATAAACAGCAGCCCAACCAATCCCTTTTTGATGTCAATCTGAAGTGTCCCCATAGCTGTGCCAAGAGCAGAAAGCTCACCACACCAGAACTATACCCAGGGGTTTCTTGCAAATTCCCCAGGCCACCATCTTTAATCACTGTGAAGAGAGGGTCAATGTGAAGATTCAAACTGGTTCTGAAGCAGGGGATGCAAACAGATGCCCATCTTAAGTCAAGAAACTAGGACCAATATGTCTATTTCTGTAACAGGAAACGACATCAAACATCATCTCCACAATTAGTCAGACACAATTCCGAAATTCTGTAGTCTATGCCCTGTGGAATTCCCTGTATCCCCTAACAGCTTTTCCCTGAATTTTTATTTGAATATCTGTATGTTCTGTCATTCTCCTGCTCTGATAAGAAAATACACTGCACCAGATCTTACTGATTCCTGTATTCAGTCTGCTCCTCATTTATCTGCTCAGAGCAGATAAATGTTCCTCATGAAAATACAGTTATAGGATAGGAGAAATGCTTTTTTTTTTTTTTTCTTTTTTCATTTGAATTCAACTTCCCTCTGCCTCTCCTCCTCCTAAGCAAATGTGAAAGCCAAAAGCTAACAGACATTTGGTTCAATGCATGGAGCTCCTCAAAGCCAATCCGAGGAAGGGGTCTGAGCAAAACAGGCTGGATCACAGAGACTCAGTGAGCCCTTCCTTCCAACAGCCATTTTCTGTTCACAGTCGAATGGAGGCAAGGCTCGTTGCCATGGCGACTGACTTGCAGGCAGGGCTGCTGTGGCTCTGGGTCTGCGCTCATTTGAAGAGACTACAGTTGTGCTCAGCAGAACACAGAGATCAAAGGGCCTGTTTGGGGTGGGAAGGGAGTGTGTGGGGGCAGCAGAGGATGTGTAGCCTTCCTAACCATCCCACTAACAAACAAAGCAGGTAACGAGAAAACACACCCAGAGCTGAAGCTGCAGAAAGAAAGGGATGATGTGGCAGAGCCAGGAACTGAAGAAGGGAAGGAGACAGGGAAATAATAGGAAATGGGGCGTGGCAAGAGGCAGGGAGAGGATGCTCAGGGCAAGTGGGGGGGTGCTCAGGCCCTTCTAAGTGCTCGACTGGAAAGAAATACTACAGCGATCTGGGGCCGGCTAGTCTCACCCTCATTCATTCTGTTACTGATGACCCAGTTGGGGATCAGGATTAAAATTCTTACTTGACAACAATGAAAGGTCTTCCCCCACTTTTCCTGACTGTAGCCCTGGTGCCAGGGTTGCCCTGGAACATAATGCTACCCAGAGCTGTAATGTCCGCAGGTGGAAGCAAGACTGGCCCTGGAGTGAGGTGCCACTAAGTCCTACAAGGGGAGATCCAGAAAGAGTCTCAGATATACTGTCCTGCCTCCTTACGTTCCAGATGAGAAAGAGAGATGAAGTGACTTCCCTACAGTCATTTCTAGTCAGGACTGAAGTACCCTAGAGCCCAGGCCTCCTGGCTCCCAGGTAAGGGTCCTGAGTATGCAGTGCTGCTTCTGGGCAAAGGGAGAGAGGTTTACATTCAGTGTAACAACCAATCTGGGATCCTGAGTAACAACCTTCGACTTCATTATACCTTAAGATGCAGAGCAAGACCAGCATTAATAAGGCCCTATGGTATTTGGGGGAGCCCAGGGCCTCAAAGAGAGGGCTGCAGAACAGTACCACTCATGCTAAGGCCAGCCAGGACCTCTTCTATTGCTTTCCATGGCTCACATTCCACAGGAACCATAGGCCTTAGGAAGCTCAGAAGCTGTGAGTACCCCATCCCTCGCCTGAGTAATGGTCCTTTCTGGAGTTTAAAGGGGCATTCTTTAAAGAATTAGAGGCATATTTCTGCCTGGAACGATCCCTGGCCCATATGCTGAGCATTAACAGCCAGCTTCAACACATGGATCTTGTTACTGCAGTGGAGCCTCCCTGCTTTGAGAAGGATATTCTTATCCTGAGTGAAAAAGCAGACTTCAATTTCTTAAAGCTCTTTTCAAAAAGAACATGACTCTCCAGGGGCAGCCAAGCTGAAAAGTTTTCATACCCAAATGTGGCCAGGATCTATCTCTGGGCCACAGGGAGAAATGAGAATCAAGCATTTCAAAGGAATTCCCAGCTTAACGGGATCCCACTTACACATTTATCACCACAGAAGTTTGAAAAAGAAGAGGTCTTCCACTGACACTCCTGGGCTTTTGCACACATGGAAAAGAGTGATTCTTCCCTCAAAGCACCAGACAGGGCTGGACCAGAGGAGCCTCAGACGCTCTGCAAATCAATGCCTGGATGTTTTCGATTGTAGCACAATGGCTGATTATTCTTCTGCAAATGCTAAACCTTGAAATATTAGGTTTAATAATGAGAGATGGAAATCCTGATCTGAACTCAAAACTCCTTCCCTTCACTTCTTGCTTCTTCTTTTCACTTCTCTATGACAACTTTCATGGTTTTCAATTAAAAAAAAAAAAAAGCCTATCTCAAGTTTCACCTTTCTTTGTTGTACATGGAAGTGAAATTTCCTAACCAGGCATAATACATGTCTTTAAAGAAACTATGAAAACATTTCTTCCAAACAGACTATCTCATCTCTTGCTTTCCATTAACATGGTCTGTGTATAATGTCATCTTAGCTGTATCCAAAGATCCTGGGTCGTCTCAGGTCAGATCTGGCATTACCCAGTGTTATGATTTAGATGTGAGGTGTCCCCTAAAAGCTCATGTGTGAGACAATGTAAGAAGGTTTAGAGGAGAAAATCAGGTTATGAGAGTCTTAATTCAATCAATAAGTCAATGCCTTTGATTGGATTAACTGGGTAGGAGCAGAGGGTGGGTAGGGGGTGGCTGGAGGAGGTGGGTCATTTGGGACATGTCTTTGAGATACATATTTTGGATCTGGCAAGTGGAGACCGACCTACCTACCTCTCTCTCTCTCTCTCCTTCTTGATCACCATCTGAGCTGCTTCCCTCTGCCACACTCTTCTGCCATGATTTCAGTCTCATCTTGAGCCCTGAGGAATGGAGCCAGCCTTCTATAGACTGAAACCTCTGAAACCTTGAGCCCCCAAATAACCTTTTCCTCCTCTACAATTATTCTGGTTGGGTCTTCTAGTCACAGCAGTGGAAAAAGCTGACTAAAACACCCAGCTGTGACCACATCACCCAGTTTGTGCTTAGCCCCCAAGCTCACCTGCAGCAGCATATACTCTCGGGTGTACAAGACACTCTTTTTATTGCATCTGATCTCACAACAGTTCTTAGAGATAAAAAGACTGATAGAACAGTGTTTCTTTTACAAAAGAGGAGGTCAAGGCTCAGGAAAATGAACATAACTTGCAGAAGGTTCCTCAGCTAATATACTACACAGACAAGAGTGAAAATCTATTCTAATGCTCCAGCCCATCCCCCATGCTCTCCAACTACTACCAGTGTTGGATTTTTGCAGCTTCTGAATGGGTTTATTATAACCTGTTAGTTGTCATTTGTTCTCTTTCCAAATCATGGGCTATGAAGAGTAGAGTCTTTGTACAAAAATCTTATAACCAAATTCCTATCATCATTTCTCTCCTGATAAACTGTAACTACCTCTTTATTCAAAGATAGTGAGAGCACTATAACTCCATTTTACAGGTGGGGAAGTGGAGGCTCAATGCCTATGTAATGATCAAATTCAAACTCAGGTTGAGCAGAGTAAAAAGCCCCAGGCACTTCTTCCACACTATTCTAAATCCTTAGGAACACACAGAAAAAAAAAGGTATGTCTTAGGAGAACTTAACGATTTCCCTCTCCTCATCTCACTTAAAAAAAATAACCCTGTGGGAGACTGATAGCTTTTAAAATGGGTTTTCAGATTAAATGTCTTTTTTAAAATTGATAAATGTTCTGAAAGAAATGCTGTCTTTTTCAGCAAACAGCTTCAGGTGTAAGCAGAAGTTTTATAACTCCCGACTCCCTAGCAGAAGTAGGCTATAAAGTCTTAGTTGCTAAAGAAAAGTGAATTGAAATTTGAGTTCATAAAAGATGCCAAGGTGCTTATCAGGAGAGGTGGAATCTTGTTAAGGCAACAGAGAATTATTATTCTGATTTCAAAAAATAATTCATAGATTTCACTTAAACCTGCAACTTCTTGTAGCAGTTTAATTTTACTGGTTTTCTTTTCAGATTCTAATGTGCTTGAGGAGGTAGGAGCTGAGAGAAGAAAGTACACTGAGATCTTCCCAGGCGGACTGGAAACACTTTCATGTTGAAGTTATAAAGACACTAGCCAGGAAGACACACTGCAGGTGCCCTGGGGGACCAGGGCCCAGGTTGGCACACCTGAAGAAGGTGTCCTGGTCACCAGTTTTAGAGATGGGTAAACCATCGAGCATGGGTTGGCTTAGTGACGATGCATGAGATGAAGGAAATTTCTAGAATCTAGGCTTTTTTAAAAAAAAGGGATCAAATTGTATATCAGCATACATAACCAGGTTAATGGAGCTGTGTGGCTTTATTTTTCAAAGTATAACTAAGTGCTGAGTTGCTTTAATTTGACTACACTGTAAGAAATCCAGATGTGTAGCCTGGGGGCACAAAGAACTAGATACCCCCACCGGCCTGTAATACTTTGCTTTTAAGATTAGCAAAGTATTTGGGGAAGAATAAAAGGCCCCTTCACTGCTAAGCCTACTGAACTCTATGAATGTAAAACAGAAGCTAATGTGGCAGTTCTGCGGGGTGGTCAAGGCCTAGGACTCTGGGACTGATGGTTTGAGTTTGAATCTCAGCTTGTTGCCATGGATTAACTGTGTGATCTTAGCCAAGTTATTTAACCTCTTACTGTCTCTTTTGCAAAACAGGGAAAACAGAATCATCCTCATAGCGTTTTGGAAAGATTAAATGAATTAATATATGTAAAGCACATAAGAAGTACTTACTACCTGTTGTGTATTTTTATCCTTACCCTACAGTAACAACTTTTCCTAAAGAAATCATTTCCGTTGTTATTTCTGAGGGAGGGAATGTTTTCCTTTATGCTCTAAAATAAAATAACCTTTCGGATCCAATTTATAGTCAGGTGGCTATTTCTACTCTCTCCATTAATTTAAGATATTTTATTTGTTGGTCAGAACTTTACATATATAAAGTGCTGAACTAAATCTGAACCAAAAAAAACAATAATGGGAGCACCAACCAATGCCAGTGCTCTAGACACATCCTTTCCCCTGGGCCTCAGTGTCTTGTCTATAAAATGAGGATGATGATAAAACTGAACTCATCCTGTTGGACCATGACAAGAATTAAAAAGGAAAGAACGTGGTTAAAAACTCAGAATCAGGAATCAGGGAGACCTGGCTCCAAATCTCAGCCCTGACACTTGGTAACTGAGTTGTCAAGTGAATCTCAAAGCCTGAATTCTGCATCTGTCAGTGAACATAATGACCCAGGGATCTCATAAGGATGTTGACATGATTTAGAAAGGTAACAGATGGAGTGTCAAACACAAGGACAAGCTGGCTTTTTGTTTTCTTTTTTAATGCCATTACTGGTAGTACTTTGAACTTATGGATATATACATATCTCAAACAAAATCCCCAGGAATGCTTGTAGCAGTAGGAATGAGGTAATAGAAACTTCCTGTATACTACTAGAGTCAACCTGTCCAAAATCTATTATAGTATCTGAGTGGATTCATATCTGCCTGTAAATAAGCATATCTGTATACACATATACTGAAAGCTATGCAAATGTGAGCATAGGTATTAATAGAATAACACAACTTGTCAGATTGACACTGTTGCATGAAGTAGCTGAACTTAAGTAAACAACTCATTTGGAGGAAGAAAAATGAATAAATTATTAGGAATGATAGAAAAGTCTCACCCATACTTGACATGTGAGTCTTACAGTTCTGGCCTGAACTACTATTGGCAGCAGCTGGGTAGAAGAAAATGAGGTAAACTTTTAACTTTCAAGGATTAACCCAAAAGTTACATGCCACTGTAAAGGGACTATAAAATATATGTTCTTACAGACTGTGGCTTCAAGATCTGTAAAATGGCACCAATGTGGCAGACCATATTCTAATGGCCACTGGGAGTATCGTCATTGCTTAATGCTGGCTCCAGCAGCAAATGGAATCATTTAGAAGCCACACTTAGTGCTTCCACTTCTTTGGCCATCTATCTAAATCCCGAGAATTCTTTCTAATCCCCATTTAAACTTGAATACTCAGAAGTAATCTAGCCAGGTGTCAGGTTCAATGGAGGTAGGTTTATAATCAAATCTCTGGGAAGTCCTCTGTGTGAAGTCCTCACAGTACTGTGGACCCCTATGCTTCCCATAAAAATGTAAGACAAGCTAGAGAGAGAAGAAAAATGCCATAAAATCTGGGGTCTTTCCTGGTTGTGAACACTAGCCCATAACTAATGTGAAAGAGCGGAGTGTGAAGCAGAGGAGGAGGGATAGATGACTCTTGGTGGTGGTGTTGGAATCATTTTTATGCCACTTGAATGGAGAACCTAGAGCTTGTCCTAGGCTAAAGACAAGCCATACAGACAAGCTGCAGATAGAACACAGATATCCCTAAATCAAATTCACTTGGAAGCATCACAGAGTTCTTTACATTCACATATGAAGCAGATTTTCAAAATATATCATTTTAATAAAGCCACCCAAACTGGCCTTGTCCCATGTACAAAGTCAGGCAGTGATAAGTCCTGGTACGGTCTCCTTTAACCTCTCCAGATCTCATAATTCTTCCAGAGTGTTAAGGCAGAATATCAAGAAGGTTGATATGGCTTCAGAACTCTTCAGCAGTCCACACACTATGCTACTATCTGCGTAAGTGTGTGCTAGGGGGATGGAACCCAGGGCTCTGTGCATGCTGGGCAAGAGCTCTGCCACTGAGCTACATCCTCAGCCCTTTTTGCATATAATTTTGAGACAGGATCTCACTAAAGTTGCTTAGGTTGGCTCTTAAACTTGTGTTCCTCCTGCCTCAGCCCCACCAAGTAACTGGGATTGCAGGTGTGTGCTACCACACCTAGCTGCTACTATAATTTATACTACAATATTATAAGAAAGAAAAAGCTATTATCACTACAAACTGAGGATTACATGATTAATCTGATAGCCCATCACCCTAAATACTCTACCCTATGGAACTCTGTTAGCCAAATAGCAGAAGCCAACTTGCCAGAGGCAGGGACTCTATTTTTTAGCATAATAACTTGCATGAGCTGCTGGGAATCAGGAATCATTGGGTGCTGGCTCTGTTCCATGGGTCTGGCTTCCAATTAGAACACAGAGCCAAGCCAGATAACAGGGTCAGCCTTCTTGGCCTCCCAAGTATATCGGGTCAAACTATTATTTTACTAGGTCCAATTCTAATAATCAGGTGCTTGAGTACTATAGAAAAATGTCAGTGTCTGTAAACTATGGTTGCTACCCCCCCAAAGTACCTAGCAGCTAGAAAATGTGACTACTTCTATGTCACATAGGATCCTGGGATTCAGGTAATAGAGCAAGAAAATCTACATGTTGGTTCATCTGCTCAGAAGTAATACAATCATGCTGTACCCAAGTTCCACTCCCATCACCAACACCCATCTTCCAGAAAGAAGGTACAAGGCTTCTCCTGGGAGCACTTTGGAGTATCTTTAGTGGAAAGTCAGAAGAAATGACTCAAGAGACACCAAGCAGGGGCATGAGCCACACAAGATCCAACATCTGAAGAATCAGTCTAAGGCCAGGATAGGATTCAGTCTTCCTGATGACAAGGAGTATTTGTTTATTTGCTTATTTGCCTCAAAAACAAAGGAGATGCATTCAAGATTTAACTGTTTTCCCTCCCTCCCTTCCTTCCTTTCTTTTTTGCCGAAATAGCACAAAGTCAGAAATAGTTCCATAGAACCTCAAAAGAGCCACCTTCCAGGCCAGGGCCTTTCCATATGGCACTAGCTCAGTCACCTACAGTCCATAGCAGGTGAAGGCAGGGATATTTTGCAGCTCCTGACCCTGAGGAGCACACCACTGACTGTGCAAGTGTGCATCCAGAGTGTTTAACCTGTTTTATCACATGGCTTCTCAGTCTTTTGTTACATTAGCTCATCACCAGGATTAGAGAGTCAGCTAGTTATAAAGGCTGGGGCTGGAAAGGATAGGATGTAACATCTTCAACTCCTTCATTTTACCAGGAAAACCAGGAGCATGCCACAGCAAAGTCTGGAAGCTGTGGGGTTGGCCTCACATGCTGACCTCCACCCAGTGCTGCTTCTTGCTTCTGTGTCTCATTTTCTTCATGTATCCTCATTAGCTATTTCTCTTTGCTTGGTGTGCCCTAGTCTCACCCTCCATCCCCACAGGGCAAAGACATCAGGTGGAGAGAATCCCTCTACTAAGCTCAGCTAAGTAAGCTGCACAAATGGTGTGTTCTCAGGTCCTATGACAAGCAGATTCACATAGCCCAGCAGGTCCAGCACTTTTTTAAAAAAATATATATATATATATAGTTAAATTTTAGTTATAGGTGGACACAATATCTTGATTTTATGTGTATGTGGTGCTGGGGATCGAACCCAGTGCCTCACACATGGTAGGTGAGCGCTCTACCTCTGAGCCACGGCCCCAGCCCCAGGTCCAGAACTTGAGAGTACTTTTTAACAGAAGTTTAGGCTCCTCACTCCCTTTTCTGGCCTCCTTTTCAGTTCTTTCCTTTTTCCAATTAGACCCTGATGATGGGCCAGAATGTTGCATGAAGCTGAATTACTAAAATATAGGGCAAGGACGTATATAGATGTTTGAGATTCAGCTAAGGTTTTCCAGATAAACAAAACACAATCCATCAATCTGCCCTGATAAGCCAGGGCTTCTTGGTAAATTGCTGCTTGGTATCTGATTGCATCCAGGATGCCCCTGACAATGCAATCTTAGGTCGCTTTCTCAAAACCTTGCCTTGACAAAATGACTCATTGAAGTTCTTTTCTTCCAGCCATAAAAAGGTACTGATACCAGGCAAATCATCTCCCTCCCTCCCAACAGCTTCTGCTAACATGGCAAGAAGCTGGAATTATATCTTTCAATATTTGTCCAGCTGTTGTTTGCAGATGTTGTATTCTTTACACTCAGAAAATAGAAATTTAGAGAATGCTAGCATGCAACTTCATCCTGAGAATTTGATATTGCCTGTGTCTTTCAAAAATGTCCTTATGTGTTGATAGCTTTAAGCACATCTGGGCTATTGAAGACACAAAGCATACAATCTCTCAAACAACCAGGTTAAATTTGGTTTCCATCAAGTGAAAAACTTCACACTCTCAAAGATATACATGCAATTATTATGTGCCAGTCCTGTACTAAGCATTTAATTCATTTAATCCTGCAATCCGAGAAGATACTTACTGCTATTATCCTATTTGATGAATGAAGAAACCGAAGAACCTAATATAATCAGAGCAAGATCACAACCCTACTAAATAGAAAAGCCAAGATTTGAACCCAGGCAGATCCAGGTCCTTGATGTTAAGTATGTCATTACCTAGAGTCAATCTCTAAAGTCAACTTTGTTGAAAAAGGGCTGGTTTTCTGCTGGATGAACTGGCAGACAGGCACAAAACACCACAGATTGGGAAGCACACTGACTCAGACCCTGGACTGAGACCCTGGGCCTTGTAGGTGTTCTGAGCAGGAGCTGGAAATTGAGGCTCCTGGAATTCCCAAGCCCAGCTGTAGACATCCACCCCCACCATCCTCACCACCAGAGGCTTGGCCTCAACACCTCTTAGCTCAGTGCTCAGCACTGGAGGTGGCTACAAACAGGGACAGGACCAGAGGAGTTGGGTTTACCCCATCTTTGGGGGACTTCTGATCCTCTAATTAGGGTTCTGGATAAGCCACCTCTTCCCTTACTAGAATGAAGACATTCCAATTATTGTTTGAGCACACATACATTGTGAATGCTTCATCCCATTACTGAAGGGGGCATGCATAAAATGGATTATTCACGCGGCTGCTCAACTTGTGCTCTGTCAAAGTAGCCATCCATCTGTAGAGTGCCCATGGTAAAGAAATTCCTGCTGGAGACCATGTTCTTTCCTACTGGGTGGAGGAGAGTCCATTCTCCAGCCCCATAGGCACCATCACCTCAATCCGATGGTGCCCAACCTGCTGGGTATACACAATTTCCAAGGAAGAACAGAAGGAAACCCAATCATTTAAACAGTGATCCTCTGAATACCATTCCTGTTCCTTTGGGAAATAACCGTAGCTTTCCTGAGTTAGGGAACCTGTGTGAAAGCCGTCCCTGGCATTCACAACTCCCATCAGTAATCAGGGCGAGAATTGAAGATTCATTAAGTTTCCACCATGGCTTCTAGGAACTGAGAGCTCAGTGTGGCCCAGGGAGTGTACAGGGCAGAGGAGAAGGGGCCACAGCAGACAGTGGCCGCAGGGTGGTGCTGGCACGTCTGAAATGCATCCTCATTCTTTAAGTCTGTGGTATTTCATCTGCCTACATTCGGGGCCATCCATCCACAGAACTAATCATAATATTACTTTTTCATTCTGGGCTTAAAGTCCTTTGGCTGCACTTAGGGTGTCCTCCTGTCTCCACACAGTGTAATTTCACAGATCCAGAGAGCCCCCCAGCACTCTTACAGCCACAGGCTGGTTCCTGATGCTCTTTACTCTGGGTACTTCTACCCTGTGGCTGCACTTGAGATTGCTATTTGTCTCTTCTGACTTATAGGGAATCAAAGGTTTAGGTCCAGTTTTTTGGGTGAGTTGAGGAAACTGTCCACAAGAGAGACAAGAAATGGGAGAGTGTTATAGTGTAGATATTAGGTATCCCCCAAAAGCCCATGTGTGAGACAATGCAAGAAGGTCTAGAGGTGAAATGACTGGGTTATGAGAGCCTTAAATTAATCCATGCATTAATCCCGACAGAGATTAACTGAGTGGTAACTCTGGGCAGGTAGGGTGTGGCTGGAGGAGGTGGGCTGATGGGGGTGTGATTTATATTTTGTCTGTGAGGAGAACTAACACTCTCTCTCTCTCTCTCTCTCTCTCTCTCTCTCTCTCCCTGATCCTCACATCTGAACTGGCTTCCACCACCACACACTTCTGCCATGATGTTCTGACTCGTCTCAGGCCCTAAGGAATGGAGCTGGCTGTCATTGGACTGAGACCTGTAAAAATATGAGCTAAAATAAACTTTTGCTCCTTAAAATTGTTCTTATCAGGTCTTTTGGTCATAGCAGCAAAAAATCTGACCAAAACAGAAGTACAAACCAAACAGTCCTGTCCACTGGGACTCCCCCATGTGCTAATTACACTCCTTCCTTTCTTTCTGCCCTAAAGAACTGCTCATAAGTTGTAAAAGCCAAGCATGAAACAAGATCCTTAAAAGCTGAGCATGGACCGAGGGCCTTGTATCTATTATAGAATTTTTTTTCCTTAGGTTTTGATTCTCAGGAGAGTTTTTATTCAAGCAACCATTATTAAGCTTTTCTACTAAGACACCTCCCCTCCCCCAACCCATACCAAACTGTCCTTGACAAACTCACTGTGCTTCATGGAACAGGCAGGAGAGCCTTTGAATCCCAGCCTGGGGAATCAAAGGCAGGAACATTAAAGACAGGCCCCGTGGCACCATGTCATAATGTGCTTTGATGATCAAGGACTAAAATCTGAGGGGATCCCAAGGAGCCAATTCAAAGGTCAGGGACAAATAACAAGGCTCACCCATGAGAAACAGGCATAAACCAAACTTATCCGGATGGTAGCTGAATCTTCTTTTAGGAGGAATTTCACAGAAGTGATGCTTCTTAACTTACCCCTCAAGGTGACAAACTCTAGTTATGAGCAACTTTAAAACCAAGTAAATAGCTTATTCCTGAATCCTCACTATTGCTATCTAAACAAAGTGAAAAACCTACCAAGAGACAAATTCTCTTTAGGGGAGGTTTGTGCAACTTCCTTTCATGTTCAGGAAAACCTCTTTTCTGGCAAAGTGAGTTTGCAGAAACTACTATGACCTTGGCCTTGCAGTTCCTGCACTATGCCTGTAAGGGACATTTGCGGGATGCAGGGAAGGAACCAGAAACACACATGCAGACACAGACACACACAAATACCCACACTGACATACACAGATGTTCAAACACATACAAACCTAGACAGACACATGCATGCACGTGCACGCGTACACACACACACACACACACACACACACACACACACACACAACCTTTTTCACACCATCTCCCTGAGCAGCAAATTCTCCTATAGAAACGAATTATCTGAACGTTCAAAATTATGTTCAGTCATAGTCACCAGGCACAACTGGGTTCCTTAAAAAGAACCCAGGTCCCCAGCCACTGAAATTTCCTTCTTTAAAAACGAAATCAGCCTCAACAAGTAGCTGAACTTGGGGGTGAGAAAAACTGGACTAAACAACAAAACCAAGAAGTCCCAAGGCTATTATCAATCCAAATCTAATTAACTCGATGGAGCTCACACAGGATACTGTTTTATGCTGAGAAGACTAAATTTCAGTTCTCTTCTATCCCCTTGACAAACTCCCCCAAACTAACTCCCTGACAAACATCCCTAATGATTAGGCCAGTCCCTGCGGTCACTTCTGTCTTGCAAACAGTAATGCTTCCATCGGCTCCCAGGATGGCTATGTAGTCCTCGTGGGGATGACTAGGTAGCTCCCTCCCAAGTCTGGTTTTCAGTTTCTGATCTTACGAGGTGGGGACAGTTCCAGATGTGGCTGTGGGGAGCCAGTTCTAGGCGACTGGAGTCTCCCCACAGGCCTATCTTTTGCCTAAGGGCATCCCTACCTTTGCTCCCCTTTAGCCACCTGTCCTCACATTTCCCGATTCCCGGGGTTGCATTCTGAGTACAGTGATATGCCACATAACGACATTTTGGTAATTATGAACTACATATATGATGATGGTCCTCTAAGATTATAATGAAACTGAAAAGTTCCTGTCACCTGGTGGTGCAGCACAACTCATTACTCACACATGTGTGGTGGGGCCTGTGTAAGCACACCCATGTGCTGCCAGTCGGACAGATGCATAGTACATGCAATTAGGTACAGTGCATAGTGCTTGATAAAAAACAGTAAAGTGACTGGCTTATGTACTTGGTATGCTGTATATTTTATTATTAGAGTGTACACCCTTTCTGCCTATAAAAATGGGTTGTAAAACAATGTGCCATGCTATGCGCATAGTGAGCTCATATATCTCATGCTTACTGTGTCTCTTGATTGCATCAAGATGCCACACCCCATGATTGACCTATATCAACTCAATTTGTGAAAATATACTCTATAATGCTTGCACAACAACAAAATCTGCTAATAATGTATTCCCCAGAATGTATTCATGCCATTAAGTGATGCATGACTGTTCTATAAGACTGACAAACAGAAGTCCTTCATACCCCAAAGCAAAAATACCAACAAACTTTGGCCAAAAATAAAAAGTACAAAATACATATGAATATATGCCCCATTCACGACATATCCTTGTTTTATACAAGACCCACTGCCTTTATTTCTGCAAACAAGTCACAGCTGTCAGCATCACTATTTGGCCTTTAACAATGCCAGTATCTTCTAGAAAGCTATTAAACAGTAACAACCTGACAACTGAGACTACTAAAGGGCTAGAATTGCTAGAATAAATGATGAGAGGAAAAAGAGCAGAAAATCCCAGCAGCAGTCCTGAAATTCCCTCTGGGACCACGAATCTGCCTCTGCATCTCATCTGCTCTCTGGAGGTACAATGATCACTCACTCCCCACCCCTGTTTTACTTTACGGGGTTTACACATAGCTTTGTTTCATGAAGTATTTCTTACTGAGTCCGCTCAGGTTGGTTGACACATTCTGCATAGCCTACATGGATTTTTAAAAATTAATTAATTATTAATTAATTTTAATTGGGTATATATGACAGAATGCATTTTGATTCATTGTACATAATTGCAGCACAACTTTTCATTTCTCTGGTTGTACACATTATAATGTTGCACCATATGTTCATCATACATGTACCTAGGGTGATGCTGTCTATCTCATTCCACCACCTTTCCTGTCCCCACAAGCCCTTCCCATGCCTTCCTTCCCTTTGCCCAATTAAAGGATTGGCTTATTTTGCTTAGCATGATATTCTCCATTTCCATCCATTTACCTGCAAATGCCATAATTTTATTCTCTTTGAATGCTGAGTAATATTCCATTGTGTATATATACCACAGTTTCTTTATCCATTCATCTAGCTATTTGCTATAAACATTGATGTGGCTGCATTACTACAGTATGCTGATTTTAAGTCCTTTGGGTATAGACCAAGACTTAGATAGCTAAGTCAAATGGTGGTTCCATACCAAGTTTTCTAAGGAATCTCCATACTGCTTTCCAGATTGGTTGCACTAATTTGCAATCCCACCAGCAATGCATGAGTGTGCCTTTTCCCCCACATTCTCACCAACATTTATTGTTGTCTATATTCTTGATAACTGCCATTCTGATTGACATGAGATGAAATATTAGTTTTGATTTTCATTTCTCTAATTTGTAGAGGTGTTGAACATTTTTTCATATATGTGTTGGTCTAGTGTATATCTTCTTCTGAGAAGTATCTGTTCAGCTCCTTAGCCCATTTTTTTGATTGGGTTGTTTGGGGCTTTTTTTTTTTTTTGGTGTTAAGTTTTTTGAGTTCTTTATTTTATTTTTTTAGGTATTGTACCCTTATTTTTTATGTGGTGCTGAGGATGGAACCCACACATGCTAGGCTAGTGCTCTATCGCTAGGCCACAACCCCAGACCCTTAAGTTCTTTATATATCCTGGAGATTAGTGCTCTATCTGATGTGCATGTGGCAAAAATTTGCTCCCAAAATGTAGGCTCTCTCTTAACCTCTTTAGTTGTTTCTTTTGCTGAGAAGAAGCTTTTTAGTTTGATTCCATCCCATTTATTAATTCTTGATTTTATTTCTTGTTAAGGAAGTGGGGCCTAATCTGATGTGATGAAGATTTGAGCCTACCTTTTCCTCTATTAGGTGCAAAGTTTCTGGATTAATTCCTAGGTCCTTGATCCACTTTGAGTTGATTTTTGTGCATGGTGAGAGATAGGGGTTTAGTTTCATTTTGCTGCACATGAATTTCCAGTTTTCCCAGCACCATTTGTTGAAGAGGTTATTTTTTCTCCAATGTATATTTTTGGTGCTATGTCTAGTATGAGATAATTATATTTATGTGGATTTGTCTCTATGTCTTCTATCTATTGGTCTACATGTCTATTTTGGTGCTGATACCATGCTTTTTTTTTTTTAAATTATAGCTTTGTAGTATAGCTTAAGGTCTGGTATTGTGATATCTCCTGCTACCTACATGGACTTTATCAACACACACATTAAGACCTACAATCTGCATAGTGTCAGTTTCCAAAGTCACAGAACTGTGAGTTCTGTGCCTGGTTCCCAGCCAAAGAAAGATAAGAAAACTCAAGTTTCCTCCTAAAATTTCCTGGAAGTTACAAGGTTGAAAATCAACAGTCAAATCCCCCAGACAACAACAACAACAAAAACAACTGTCAAGTCAAAGTCAAGTCAAAAGCCTCTCTGTCCTGCACTTTTTTCCTTAAATCCTTGGGGCAAAGGTATCATTGTAACCAAAATGGGTTCAAGTCTAGAGCTTGTCCTTGTCTTGGACCAACATTCTTTTATAATTTCACAGGGAGAAAGACCCAGAGACCACAGCTTGAAGTCAGGAGGTCAGATTAGTGCAAAAATCTGCTGGAATCACAGATATTTGATCTATTCTTGCCTCTTAGCAAAAGGCCTAGTTGTTCAGCTCAAAGAAGAGACTTCTGAGATCTCACAGCCCGGAATTCCCTAAGTTACCAGCTACAGCAGAAAGACCTGCAAAGGTAGGGAAGGGTCAAGAGAGACCTAAGATCTGCATTCTGGAGGAAAGTCTCATTAGACTAAAAAGAACAGGCAGCGCTAACAAATAACAAATTAGTGCAATGTGGGTTGTGGCCTCTAAGGAGCTTCAGTAAGAAGCCACCCACTACGCTAGTTCTGCTGCTTCTCACACTCTCTGGAAACCACCAACTGGGATATCAGCTTCACGCCCATGCTGTGTGTGAAGAGCCTCCTCCCTGCTGTTGTATGATCTGGACTCTGAGCCTAAGAGGATCCTGAAATAAGATCTCAGCTTTGCCTAGGAGCCCTGGCACAGACTCGGCCAAAGGGAATATGGGATGTTCCTTGTGGTCTTCAAAAAGTCACACTTCTGGATTTCCTCCCACAGAATATCAACTCAGACCACTGAAGGGCTGATCTGGGGGTATTTCCTGGTCTTTAACCATCCATCTGGCCAAGGATTCTAAGACCATGCACCCATATCAGGAAGGGACTTGAAGGTGAAGCAGCATGAAGATCACACCCTCCTGGGGCTTCCATAGAACACGATGTGCCTCTGCCATAGCAATTTCTGTGTTGTAATTTGAGATACTGGTGTCTGTTTGAATGACAGGATTCTGTAAAGACCGAGTCTTTGCATCTCCAATACCTGGAACACAGTAGGCCCTAAAAGATAGTTAATGTTGAGTTCATTTTGTGACAACTGTTTTGAGAGTCACACCAGTCTAAAGGTTCCCAAATGCAGGGGTGCAAGCCTCAGACCAATACAAGGTTACCTGCTTAAGAATTAACTGGAGAGCTTGTTACAAGTCAATTTCCTCCCCATGTCCCTGAAGATTCTAATTAGTACCTCTGCATCAGGGACCCTGTGGTTCTGGTTTTAAAATGCTGGTTGTTTCAATATGCAGCCAGGTTAGAGATCATTGGCTTAGTCAGTAATCTACTTGAGATAACTAATGAATTGCAAACAACATCAGACCCAGTTAAACTCTTCAAGCCCCTGCCTGAGATTATTCATCTTTACAATCATGTTTATGTTGCCCTAATTGTGCCATTTATCATATTAAGCAATGTGATATAGCTCTGCAGAAACTCTGGTCTTGTGTGTTTGCTTTCAAGATCGTCACAGCACCACTTCAGGAAGTATAACCCTATACTCAAAGCCAATCATGATGGTTCATTTTACGTTATCAGCTTGCCTGAGTCACAGAGCACCCAGGTATTTGGTTAAGCATTACTATGACTGTGTCAGTAAGGGTGCTTCTAGAGGAGATTGGCATTGAAAGTGGTGGGCTGAGTAAAGCAGAGTGCCCTTCCAAATGTGGTTATCCTCATCCAATCAGTTGAGGCCTACATAGAATACAAGGCTGAGTAAGAGAGAATTCTCTCTCTCTCTCTCTCTCTCTCTCTCTCTCTCTCTCTGCCTGTCTTTGAGCTCAGACATCAGTCTTCTGCATTCAAACTTAGATCTGGACACCATCAACCCTTCTAGCTTTTGGAGTTGAATATAGACTAGAACTACACCATAAGACCTCCTAGGTCTCCAGCTTTACTGACTGTAGATCTTGAACTTCCCAATCTCCATACTAATTGAACCAATTCATTATAATAAATCCCCTTATTTGTAAACCTCTACATTTATGTTAAAAATATATATATACACACACATGCATAAATATGACTACACTTATACATATACACATATGAATGTATATATAAATACATATATGCACACACACATAAACTTGTATACATATTGAGTATGTGAACCTTCTATTGGTTCACATACTAATACACACACTAATACATCTAAAGGTAGATATATTTTGCAGTCAAACTGGACATAATAATACAAGACAGGAAGTTACAATTGGGTACCACTGCCTTAACACTCATTTGACATTTTTGGTTCACTTAGTCCAGGATGACAACATGGATGCTACCAATGGAAGGTCTCAATCAGTGTGAATTGATTGCTCTGCTAAGTGGGTGAGCCTGAGATGTTCCCTGTATGAGCCATGTCCAAGAGTAATCTGCAGGCCCCTAGTTGGATGTAGTATGAAAAATATGTTCCATAAGCTCAGAGTAGATTCTTGCTACTAAAGAAAAAAAGAAAGGTATGAGGATGCATGAGAAAGCAGACACTCTCTTCCTAAAATGACTTTGGGGTCTGAAATTAAAAGTCTTCAGAAAATGTGAATTAGCTATAAGTCATAAAACAAGATGAATTACTGCTGTAGTATCTTCAAAATGGCAGTTAAAAAGGCTATCCAACACTAAATGGCAGACTTTTTAGTCTAGAAAGCTTTCTGTTCTATGGAATAAGGAACTACCTGCCTCTTACTTTTATTCTATTATATTGATGAATTTCAAACCTCTACAGGAGCATTAATAGGATTCTCAATCCCCTGCTGAACCTCATAAAAGAAAACTTTCAATTGTTTCAAACAATTCCTAGCGGAATTCATCTTGCCTTCAAAGCTTCAGAATCCCAAGGACAAATGCTCCTCTTATATTAAAAGAATATTATTTATTCTTAATAACTCTATGCTTGTTCATTGATTTTTTTTCTCTTCCTTACAACATATGCATCACTTTAAAAGAAAAAGCCACTTGGTGATTCATTATCTCTTCCTTGGATATGAGACTTCATAACCATGGCACAAGGGCAGACATCTCTTTCCCCCAGAGTTATAGATCTTTCTGGCCATTCAGGGTAGACCTCTCTGGATTATATGCCCACAACACATTGCTTAGGTATAAAAATAGAGGAGAAAATGTAGACATAGATTTTCCTATAAATTCATTTTTGTTTTCCCTATTTTAAATTAAAGAGAAACTCAAATCATATAGCAGTGTCTATCACTACAACTCCCCCTCCTGAGGATACTGGTCCACAGGATCAAAAGTGACCCGCTGTGCACCAAGTGGGGACTTCATTTCTTTTCCAAGAAGCTAGTGCACATGAGCACAGGGAAGTCCCTGTACTGGATTGAATATGGGTAGTGTCTCCCAAAGTTATGAGGCTTGATTCCCCAGGAGGATGATGTTGGGAGTTACTGTGGACCTTTAGGAAGTGGAGCCTAGTGAGAGGTCTTTAGGTCACTGGGGTAGATCCTCAAAAGGAACTGTGGGGTCCAAGTCTCTTCCTTCCCCCCCCCTGCTTTCTGGCTCATAATGTGAGCACTCACTCTGATAGGTACTCCTGCCATGATGTGCCCTCCTCATCAGAAGCCCAGAACCATGGCTAACTTTCAGCCTGAACTCCAGAACTGTGAGCCAAAATAAACCTCTCTTTACTTCATGAATATCCTGTGTCAGGAATTTTGCTACAGGGACAGAAAGCTGACTAATATAGCTTCCAACCAAAAATGAGATGTTCTGTCTGGTCAAATAATATGTAGCTGAAAATTCTTGGTTATTAAATGATAAATTGAAAACAATATTTAAGAGATGACCCAAATAGTAAATTGGAGGAAAAGAGGAAATAAGGGAACCACACCAAGAAGCCAGACTGTAAGCTACCTAGAGCAAAGTGAGGTTGTTTCTGTAATTTCAAAGGGTCTCATACTTGATTTTATACTCAGCAGGTTCCAATAAATGCTCTCCACTGCCTGACAGCAACCCTCCTTTCATTTATGTCTCCTCTCCTGAGGCGAATATTGTTTCTTAAATAACTTTGTTTAAAAAATAATAATAATGTATTTCAGTGGAAATGCCTGGGATAATCCCAAAGAGAAAATGGTGAGGTCCCATGGAAAGAGGATCACTGTGCTTACATGGCAGAAAGCCCAGATCCTGTTTTCTAATGACTTCTTGGAAACTTGGGATAAAATCAGAGGCAAAGGTTGCAAAGTAGGAAAAGAGGTTGAAAAGGAACCAGAAAACCAGGGTTTTCACTCTAGCCTTGCCTCTAAAACACCCACAGGGGTTCAGGTGGGTTACTTTATCTTACCAGATCTCAGTTTACTCATTTAGAAAAGAAGGGGTTGGACTCATTGATTCTTAAAGTCCATTCTGCTTCCATAGTCATGTAGCTGGGGCCAAACTGAGAATTTATCAAGGGCCTCCTAATTTCCCATCTTTCATTTGGGGCTGGCTTGTACCAGCCCTGCCAGGTAGGGCTAGGACAGATTTATCTAGTTTGGGAGCAGATCTTGGCCCAGCAGAGGGCCCACCCCTCCTGGGCAAAGACATGGGTCCTGGAACACTAGGAAGCACTCATCTTGCCCTGCTCCTCCTGGGGTGGGGCTTTGCTCCCTGGACTCTCTGCTACTGGCTCAAGTTCTGGTCTAAACTAGACAGAATGCCCAGAATACCATGTTGCCATCCACTGTGTCAGCCCGGAATCCTGCTCCTACTCTGAGCTCCTGCTGCTGTGGCTCCAGCCCCAGTGGCTGCTGGTTCCTCTTTGGTGAAGCAGAAATGGCAACACCATCTGCATCCTGGAGTGGTGGTTGAAGAACAAGGGAAATGACACATGAAGGGCCTTGGATGTAGTAGGCATGCTACAAATGGTAATCATCATTATTGCTAATAACCATAATACAAGGCAGGGGGAAAAAAAGCAAGTGCCAGACAGCTGCTCATGACATTGGAGTGCCCAGAAAAGCAGCATCAGGGCCAGGCTGATGGAGATAAATGAAGTGAATTTGCAGACCCACTTTCCACACCCCTGCTTGACCTGTACTTACAATTCTATAAGCTGGCTGCTGTGTGCACCCCACCACCCACCTTCTCTCTTTTGTACTGAGGATATAACCCGAGGGTGCTTTACCATTGAGCTATATCCCTAGTTCTCTTTGTTTTCGGTTTTTAAAAATTGAGATAGGGTCTCACTCAGTTGCTAAGGCTGGCCTCAAATTTGCAATCCTCCTACACCAGCTCCCTGAGTCACTGGGATTACAGGTGTGTGCCACTGCACCTGGCCTGTGTGACTGTCTCGCGGCGCTCCTGTTGTCCCTGGACATATCACCATCTGGTAGGAAAGTGGATTTGGAGAAACAGAGAACAAGACAGATGATTCTTCTACCAAGGCTTTTCCTCCCCTCGGGGTATAGTCAAAAAGCTTGATGTTTCTTCAAGTGTTAAGCAATCCCTATGGACTTTAGGGAAGAGATATGGATAACTCTGAGGACAGTAAGTTGTGTTTTACCAAATAACATCATTACAAAAGAGGCTATAAGGAAACCAAGGAGCTAGAAAGAAATTGCCGTCTTGATTTGTCTTTTTTCCCCTTTGGATTTATGCAGTCATAAGTGACTTAAACATGTATTTCGGGTGTACCCCTTGGGCCTATTTTGAAGAAGACTTTTTGAAACTAAAGTAGCTATGTGGTCTCATCCAAAGAATATTTAAACTATCGAGGCCAGTATATAAAAAATGGAGTATAGACGCTTAGTCTAATTCCAGGTAGTTATCTATTGATAAAATTAAGTCATCAATGTAGAATCAGAAAGATTGGGCCAATCAGGCATTGCAAGACTCCTGGGGGCTTTTGAGATCCAAATTCGAACACAGCAGCCACCAAGCCATTTTATATAACCTTCCTACTTCTGGTAAGGAGAGGAAAGACCACCTGGGTGAAAACCACATGCTAAACTCCTTTCCTAAGAAAAATGGCCCATACTTTTGTCAGCCCACTCCCACTCAAAGCAGGTACTCAGGCTCTGAGAATCTGTTTCTGCCAATGCCAAGTGGCTTCCATCCCACCAAATAAAGTTCAGGAAGTCAAACTGGCTTGAGCAGTAACAAGTGGGCTGCTCGGAACCAGAGGCTGAAGGTGCCTGAGAGGATCCCAGGACTCTGTCATACCACACACACTCAGGTCAGATCTCAGAGCCCTCCCTTTTAATCAGTGGCAAATTCCTCCAAATGTATTCTCCCCATCCCAGCTGTAGGCGCTCATCTTTAAGGCATTAATGAAACTGAGAAAATGACAAGAAAACCCAGAAGTAGAATCAGCACTGCTATTCCAGATCAGGGATATTTTTATTCTTGCATGACACTGTACTGAGGAGTAAAGAGAATCTGCAAATACAAATGAGGCCCCATCCTAGACATAAGACTCCTATCAACAAGAAAGCACTTAACTCCAGCTGGGATGCTGCTTCATAAACGTTGTCTCTGGGACCCAGCATGGTCCCTGCACACTCACTGATCGTTTGTGCTTCATATTGACCTGTACCCTATATAGATGAGAAGACTAAGACTTGGAGTGGTTAACATTATACAGCTAGTTCATGGGGAACTGGATTTGAGAACTTGGGTTTGTTCCACTCTCAAAGTCCACGTTCTTTCTTTGTCCATGATGCTCCCAATATCTCCTGAGGTCTCAGAAGGGGAGACTGATTTCTTCTACTTTTTCTACTGTCAATACGAGGAGGAGTCCAACCTCAGGCTTAAAGAAGGATCATTCGGAAAAAAAAAAAAAAAAAAAAAGCCTTGTAATTCTTTTAGTGTCAAGTCTCCATCTTACTCCTTTTTCCTTTCCCTCTAGAAGTATATTTTCATCCTTTAGTCAATGCTTCCAAAGACGGACTCTTGGGGACAGGGATAAACTCAATCAAATACATTGTCCCCTGCCTCTCAGTGACCTGCAGCACTTGCCTACTCTTTATTGGGACACTGCTTATTGGATAGAAGGTTGAGACTGCTTGCTTTTTCCAGACAAAGGTTATGTGTTATCATTCTGCATCTTCCACAGGCCCAACTGTACCTGTGCCTAGCAGATGAAGTGAGAAACATACCACATAGTTAACACAGGATGGCACCTGCCTTCATCAGTGGTCCTCAAAACAGGGTATCGAGAGAGAGGGGAAGCACCAGCAGGGCAGTTGAGGGCAGCAGATGTTTTCTGCTGCCCCCATGTTGCTTAGGAATTTGGAGTCCAGTTCTGCATGCGGACCTAAGGAAAGTCACAAAAACGCTAGCTCCCCGGTTTCTCCTTTTATATGTTCATAGAGATTGGGTGTTGATATTTTTGACTCTAGAATTGTAAAAAGTTAAACCTTTCCCTATGCACTTTCTCCTATTAACCAAAATTCCTCCTAAAGATACACTGCTACAAAAGCCACACGGTTCATGTTTTCAGAGATATGATTTAAAAGGAAAAGAAATCTCAGCACTTCATGTGAAGGAGGTTTCAGACATCCTCCCATCTCCAGCATTGTTTATGCAGTTTGTTGGAAGATCTTTCTGAAACCTTTTGGTGATTCTCTATGTTTTATCATAGCCCCCTCCCTCACTACCCCAGGCAATGGAGAAATGACCCAAGAGTTGATAGAAAAGCCACACAGAGACTGTCTGGCAGCATTCATTTATTAAGCAAAGCCAGCAGAGCAAAGAGATGGCTAAATCGTATACCTGCCTCTCCCTCACCACTGTGCTGTGGAGTCCCACACAATAGGCCTTTGGAAGCTGCCGGCTTGTCAGCAGCATTCCCTCGCACAGTGGGTGAGCTGAGGCAAAGATAATTTTCCAGGCTGTTTGGCTATCAACAGACACCAAATTGCTTAGCTGAGTAGACATGATTTCCTTCAACTTGTTGCAAAATTCTTAAACAAACCCTGAAAATGGAAATGTGTTCTCATTTTACTTCTCAGCTAAAGGATAGGGAATACTTAGGAATCAACAAGTTGGTGGGGGGTACACACGTAAGTATATGCTCTGATGGAAAACAAGACTAGGTTTTAAAATAGTTGAGAAAAAAATGCAGTCAGCCTTCTGTATCTTAGAGTTTTGCATCTATAGATCCACAGATCAAAAATATTTGGGAAAAAAAATTGCAGCTGTACTGAACAGGTAAAATACAGGTACAATCTATTTCTTTTGGCCATTATTCCCTAAATAATGTGGCATAACACAGCATTCATATCTAAAATATCTAATATCACATTAGATATTTTAAGTAATCTAGAGACAACTTCAAGCATACAAGAGTACTGTGTAGGTTGTATGTAAAAATACACCATTTTCTAGAAGTGACTTGTCATCCTGGGCTTTTGGTATCTGCAGGGGGTCCTGGAACCAATCCCCTGAGGATACTGAGGAATGTCTATAATTTAAAAACAGGATACAGTTTCCTCATGCTTTTCTCCTACCCAGTGACATGCTGGAAAATGTTCTTCTAAAAGCTCTTGGTGGTCAGAGAGGCCTGATTTGTACTATTCACAATTTCTGTGGTATAAATACGTCCACCATGAAATTTCAAGCTGCCAATATGATGTTTCTAAAAGCAGAGCTGGTTTTCACAAGTCAGTGGAGCAGTTCCAACCTAGTCTTGCCCTGCCTGACAATCAAGCACTGGTCCTGGGCTACAAAAGCAAGAGGGGGCCACCAAGGGCCTGCTTCTTCCAGCCTGGCATGAGCTGCAATTAGCTGGGAGCACTTCAGCTTCTCAAGGTCAACCTTCCAGCCCTGAGACCTCACTGTACCCTCCCATGCAGTCATTGTTCCTCAGACTCCAATCCCAGGTTCTTCACTTTTCAGAAACCCAGCAAACATTTTCTATCCTGAGGTCAGAGTGACAATGCCATTGATTCGGGAAGAAACAGATCTCTCTTCACTGAGCTATTCCTCCTGACCCCCATAGGCAGACTTGCTTTGGTTATTCTGCATCCGACAGAAGCTAGGCTCTTTGTGAGAAACATGTAATAGAAGAGCATTAAAAGGTTTGCTAATTGGCTTCCAGGATAAAGGAGCTGCATGAGAGTCCCATGGACATCTGGGAGCAGCCTGGATGCATGAGCACATTTCCAGGCAGGTGGGGTTTCATCCACCCACAAGTGAAATACACACTGTAACTCCAGATCATTTCTGAGGGCAAAAAAGCAAGGTCCTGCACTGGAGATCAAGCCTGCAGTCTCAACACGCTGATTTACCGGGTATGACGCACAACATGAAAAGTGTCTTGTCCCAAGTCCTCACCTATGTCTTTCTCTCCCACTTTTGGACCCTTTTTTGTCCCCCTGGCTTTCCCCTCCTCTTGGATTTACTTTCCTTTACTCCTCCCCCATTTTTTTCTCCTCCCAGACAGAGGCACATGAAGAATTGGGGGAATAAAAAAGAATGGAATTTGTAATGGAAGGACCATATTTGCATTTATTTCTGTAGAGTCTATCTCGTGGTCATTGCTTGGATTTTAAATCCCACACAGTCTTTAAGAACTTCTTTTTAGAGCTCAATCACCCATTTATAGAGTTACTTTTCTAAAATAGCCTTCTTTCCACCCACTCCCCTCTAGTGAATTTCTCTCTCGTTATTGCTGGAGGCATGCTTTTTTGAGAGTGAAGGCAGAGCCCATGGGAGAATAGGAAGGTAACAAGCACCAGAGAGGTGAAAGAGTAAAAAAGCAGAAAAGGAGTGATAACCTGGGGTCCTTTCAAACTCTGGGCCTCTGCACCCTGGCTCAGCATTCTCCAGGTTGGCCTAATCTACCCACTGATAGATTCATCCACCAACACAGGGCCTGACCTGCACAGCCTGCCTGCCTCAGGGGTGTTCAGCTATCAACTCTTAAGAAAAATGTGCTGCTCCATCTCCCAGGTAGCTTTCAACACCGGCCTTTTGAGGACCATGTATCTTGTCTTACTTCCTGGTGGACTGTCAGGCCACATAAGGGAGGACAGCCGCAGCCTCGCAGGGGAAGACAGAGGCTTAGAGAGTTGATGTCTTTAAATCCAATCTGCGTGGGCAGCAGGTGACACCAGGGCCACCTCTATGTGAACCACATGAGCACCTTAAACATTCTAACCAGAGATATGTTTAAATACACAGTCACAGGCAGCCTGGAAAACACGCCCCAGGATATGCTTGAGATAACATTTTGGGATCTTACCACTGACCTCCCTACAACACTGTCAGACAAGAAAGTCTATTGAGAAATTTGGAGAAGATGAAGCAGGACTATAAATTTCAACCTCCCAAAGCCAAGTTTATCATTCCTGGTAAACCCAGCACAGTATATCAATTTCATGACTCTCCACAAGTTAATTTTTCATGGAGGACACAAGTCTCATTCAAGGCTAGCTTTTTCTCAACAGGGTGGGAGAGGAGTGGTCTGTTTTATTTAATGGTACAATGGAAACATTTGGAAAGAATTTGTTGTCTCTCCCATTAGGAATTCGTTAAGCTAAATCTGGCCCCATCCCAATGGCCAGAGAAAAACCACAAAAATTAAACATATAAAAATAACCAAACAATGAGGGGTATTTACAGATGCCTCATATTTTAAGATGTAACTAAGAAAGAAAATTAATCTTTGCAAAATCCATAACACCTCCCTTGAAAACCAGGGACTGTTCTGTGTTTATTGTTCCTGGTGAGTGGGTGTTCTCAGAGGTGGTGTGGGGATAAGACTGTAGAGTAGACCAGATGTTTTTTCAAAATGTTTGATTGCTGGACCGTGGTCAAACAGGGCTTCACCTAATCTCTTGTAAAATACAATTCAATCAATTGTGGTCGAAACAACTTCGATGGGCTCTAGAACAACAGCATCCTTTCTGACCTTGGGGCCATTTTCTTGTACTAGTGCTTCACCACAATTCAAGCAGAATCTAATTTAGAGTAACATAAGGAATTTTCACCATACACCTTTACTTTTAAAAGGCTACTAAGCACTCTCCCTAAAGCTATTAGCCTGCCCAGGGCCATGGTTGATTTTGATCTTTGTGCGCCTAGACCAGGCCCATTCTTGGTCCACATCTGAGACTCCCCACAATTGATGGAGGGAATTGAATGAACACACTCTAATCTCTGGATTCCCAGTTCTGTGTTCTTGCCATTAGTCTCTGATGATGGCATCCTGTCTTCCTAAGACATATTCTAATTTATCAAAAACACCAGGATCTGATGGTTGTTGGACCAGCCACCCACATGCTTCTCATCTCTTTTCTTCACTCACTCATCACTTCTCTTCTACCCACTCATCAACTTCCGCATTGCCTCCAATTGACTTAAATAGCATTTCCATTTTCATTATTCTTGCCTTTTTCTTCTTTCCCTCTCCCCTTCATTTTTCTATATGCATATCGAAATATATGCATAAATGTGCTAGGTTTATAAACATAGGGACATGAGCATTGTACAGACATGGGAACAGTATGACTCATGTTTTTACACAATGGCAATTCATAAGAAAAACATGAAAACAAAGGTGTCTTATTACTTCTCCATATGAAGACAAAAAAACCACGCTCCAAGATTCATCCTATGGGGTGTCATAATGAACAGCTTCACCAGCAAAACCCAGGGGCATACAGGCTAATTCTCTAGGAGCTTAGGCCTGGCCTAGGTCTAAAACTCAACCTACATAGTATATTGAATTATGTTGCTTTTCTTATTGAGGAATGCAGCTGATGTGAAAAAATCCTAAATGAAAAGAGCTTTCTACAAAGTGAATAAATCAATGACACACATGTGACCAGTAGGGCAAAGTTTCCCAACTAGGGCTGATGTACACAATTCAAGTGCTTTCCAAATTGTTGCAAAATGCATGACTCCATTCTACTTCTTGCCACCTGCATTCAAACAGTACACACAGTCGCCATCTCTTGGGCCAAGGGTTATTGTGGGGCTGTCATTCACAAATCAGTGCGACTGGTAAACTCTATTAAGCTTCCATCAACTCTTCGTGTTGCATTAGAGACTTCAGTCAACCTTTTGACAATAACTGTAAAATGTCTCCAGATGGTTAACACAGCACATCAAAGTTAGTATTCAAAGGCTTCAGTCAATTTAAGAAATACAAATTTCCCACAAAAGCATGACATCACCCAGCAACCTCAGTTGCCAAGGCACCTCTGGAGACTTTTATTTTGTAGGGGCTACAGAAAGGAAGCCTTTTGGCCTTCCATTAATGGAACATATCCACACATATTCAACTTCCTCCAATAGACACAAAGGTTTTATAGTTGCTGATGGGCCTGGAGAAAGAGAAAACATGAGCATAATATTTGATGTATTCCCAACTTTGGTGGGTTCTACACAGAGGGAGTCTAACTGGTATTCCCCAACCCTAATCAGCTTTCTCTGATGCTTCCTTCTCTTCATGACCCCTTTGATTTCTTTACCTTTGTGAAAATAATAGGGATTGGTTTCTCTCTGCCACATGCAAGTGAAAAGAAATACTAAGCATATTGCATGGGAAAAAATTTTTTCACATTTCAAATATGCAATAGAGTAAAAATCTGTGCCAGCCAAGGGTGATTAGAGGAGCAAGGTGGAACCATTCCATGCCTCTGGCTCAGGAAGAGCTGGGGAAGGAAGGTACAGAGTGGCTGGCTTGTGTGCACATGAGTCCCTGCATTGCAGGAGTTCTGCCATTATTTGTTGACAGCATTTACCAGGACAAATCATGTGGCAGGGTTTGTTTGTTTTTTTAACTAAAGACTCACACATTATTTTGCAACATGTAAAGAATCTTTCTGTACAATTGGTGCTCCTCTGCACCAACCTATTAAATGAAGTTGAAGTTACTTAGTATTTGATGGGGAAATGGAGTCTTAGCTCTGAAAAAGCAATGTCAACAAGTGTTAAACACCATCCACCAGGCAGGTGGGAAATGCCAAGGGAATGTGAATCTGCAGTCACTATAGGGAAACTAAATCCCCTGCTAGGGTCTTCTCAGTGGCTCAGACTCTGTCAAAAAGGGTGGCAATCTTCAGAACTACATTGTATGTTCACCTTATATATGTTTAAGACTTTCCATTTCTAATCTCCTAGAGGGAAGGAGGCTTTAACAACAATTCCATTGTCTAACTAAAAGCATTATTTTGCTGCACAGGGCACACAAATTTATACTGAATACATACTGGCAAAGGTAACGTGCCATAAAGATTTTTTTTAAAAAAAATCAAGAATATTCATAGGGGATAAAGAATGGTTTGGGAAAGTGAGAGCTAATATTTATTAAACTAGACAAAAACAATACAAATCCAATTTCGGAAACTGACCCTTCTGTACTACCTAACTACCACCTCCACCACGAACCACAGCAACCCACCACCTAGGTAGGTGCTGCAGGGTTGCCCACCTACTGCTGGTGGGACCTACATGCTAATTCCCCCTAATCTAGAAATAAAGGCACTGAGGCTCTGAAGGTTAAATCCCAAAACACAAGCCTCCAACTGGTTGAGAATAAACCTGGATGAAGAACTGCTGTCTCCCTCTGCTCCCATGGTTTTTCCAACATTTTCCATTGTCTCTAAAATCTATGTGTTCCAAGTTACACGCTAATACTGGTCATACATTTTCCACCCCTGCAGCTAAGTGTTCACTAGCCTGAAAAATGTGTCTGGACAAACTGCTGCTATTAAAACAGTGGAGGCCATGCATGCAGCCTCTTCCCCGTCCTGCTTTCCATTCCAGTCCACCCTGCGTGGGTGATTTGTGCTGTCGTGCAGTCCCCTTCCCATTGTACTCTGAGGGCTGAGGTCCAGGGAAGCAATTCAGATTAGACCCCAGGTATATGGAGATTCTTAACATCTATAAATATTCAAATCAGGGCTGAATCTTGGCAGAATTTTTCTAATTAAAATTTCATTCAAATTAAATCAGCCACATTTTGACAGACATGGGAGACAAAAAGCTTTGTGGTTTCGTGAGAGATTTTTTTTCCCTCCCAATTAATCAAAAACATGGCTAATGTAATAAAAGCAGAGAAGAGGCTCTGTCCACACTCCCACAGCAGTCACGTGTGAGCAAAGGAGGGAGGTTACAACCAGAAGCCATGTTCCTGAGTTAACATCATCGTTAAGACTGCTAATACTCAAAAATCGAAAACTCAACAGACCCTGCGTGGAAGCTGGAGGTGCCATGTGCAGTATTTTTAAAAAGTAAAACTTGAAAACATCATGGAAAACTACTCAACATCATTTGCATCTCAGTTCGATCCCAGATTAAACCTTCAAAACACAGCTGCCATGCACAAATTTGCAAATACGGATACAAATTTCCTTTTTATAACAGTCAGACTTGTAAAAGGCAAACAAAATAGACAATGCAGCACTTAGAACATTTCCAGCTAAGAAGTGGGGGGTGGGGGGGTGGAAGCCATTTCAAGATCCAAGGCAAAATACCTACTTTTCATGGTAAAACAGCTTTATTCATTTCCACTTCCTTCACCGAACACAATTTAAACTCCACATAATTTTTGCTATCAACTCCTCTCCCACAGACTGTAACAGCTAAAATGCCAGTCTGTCTCCAACATAATTAAACAAAATGTGCAATCTTCTAAAATCTGTGAATAAACAATATAAGGCAAAATAAAAGACCCAGACAAAAGAACATACCGAGATCAATCCTCAAGTTATAATATCCTGACATCCAGCCAAGGAATAATCACAAAATCCATGGTGGCTCAGAAAACAATAATTCCGGAACACAATGAGGACAAGGCTGTTGGGGGAGGGGTGGGGGTTCTTGGAGTATAGGTGAGGACATTTATTTGGAATGCAGAGGGATGAGCTTTGTGCATTATACAAGACAAGGTGGCTTTGAGACAAGGGGATAAGACCAAAGACCTCAAGGAAATGAGGGATGAGATGTACTGTACTGAAGATTCTGAAACAAACACTAGTGGCTCCAGTTCGAGAACTCCCTTGTCGACCTTCTGCAGTCTAGAAGTCACCACAAAGGTATGGGCAGGGCCGTGCTCCTGCTACAACTGCCTGGGAAGGATCTTCCCCAGGCCTCTCCCCTAATTTCTGGTAGTTCTTGGCTTGAGGTAGCATAACTCTAATCTTCTTTATACTGTGTTCTTCATGTGTAGGTGCCTGTCTCCAAATTTCTCATTTTTAAAAGGACAACAGTCATGCTGGATAAGGGGCCCCCTTATTCTAGTATGACTTCATCTTAACCAATTACTTCTGCAATGACCTATTAGCAAATAAAGCCATTTATGGGAAAAAAAAAAAAAACTAGAGATTAGGATTTTTGACATACGGATTTTGGAAAGACACAATTTAAAGATGAATTATCCAGTTTAGTAGTGAATTATCAGTAAATCCAACTTACTGTTAACTATGGGGGAGAAATATTTGTGAGAGAAAGTTATCCCTTTTCGTTATGGATTTTAAGCCTCATGTTTTGCCAAACTAACATGATGGGATGCACCAGGGTCATCTGGGTTTACTCTGCAAGTTAAGGGCTGTGTGCTTTGGGACCAACTATTTAACCTCTCTGAACATGTTTCCTCCTATGTAAATTGGAGACAATAATAGCTACTGACAGCTTTGTTGTAGGTATTGCATAAGATCACATGAACAAAACACCCATCACAGCCTATGGCACACAGAGCAACCAGCACTCATTAATTCACCCCCTCTGTCTCTCTCCTGTTCCCTCTGAACCCTGTACTGTTCTCTATAGAGAACAAAACACCTGAAAATCAAGTCACTGTATTTTTTCTTTAATTATAATATTACAGGTTTTATAAACACAAAAACTTTGCAACATCAACATCAGCTCAGACTACCTGGGCCTTATTTACAACATTAATAATTATTTTAATGCAATTAGCTTTTAGCCGTGTTGGAAGACTAGCTTAATGATTCCCTCCACCCCACCCTAAAGGGCTCTAATTCATGACTCCCAACATCAAATCCATGTAGCATGAAAGAAAAATGTCTTCTTTTTGCCCTTGACTTTTTTAGTCCCTCTGTTTTATAAAACAAGTTAGACAGAAATAAAAATAAGACCCAGAAAGGTGTCCCAAAGATGAAAAGGTAAAAACAAAGCAAAACAATAAAAACCACCCTATTCTTTCCTCACTGTCCTCCCTTCCCTTCCTAAAAAAAAATTCCTCAAAATTATTCTTCATGTTATTTTTGACCCTTAAATATATAGTTTTTTCAAATAGCAAGAACACAGAACTGTATTTCTATACCTTCTTAACATCTGGCCAGTGTGTTCCCACCTTCCCTTGTGTTTTGGCCTCTGCTGGGCTCTTGTCTCATTTGCATACTTCTGTTACAGAAAACCAGAAAGGATGGATACACAGAGAGAACAATGGGTGCAATCTGAACAGTGGGGGAGAACTGTTTGACAAAATCAGGAGCAAACTGCCATGATTCCCACTGGGAAGAGGCTGGGGCTTGGGTCCGCGTGCACCCACTCTCTTGTCTGCCAGGAAGCCCTGGACACATCTTTCTGACCTTGGCTTCTTCTACCATGAAAGCACAATGTGGGCATCTGCCCAGCCTCATCTCGGGCTGCCGTGAGCTCCCAGTAAGCTGGCAATGCTCCCGTGCTCCGAAAAACACCACAGAAATATGAATATAATTTGCTAGGAAAAAAAAATAGCTTTTGATCCACAAAAGAAGGTGAAGGAATGGAGACACCTGAAAATGAAGATGCGGAAATCAGAGAAAGGTTCTAGACGTGATATTTCATGCCTCTTGGAAAAACAATCAAACCAACCTAGTAATGGAACAAGGTTGTGAAAAATCTCTCCCATCTGACTCTGAAATAGCAACACATAATGACCAGGACAGACATCTTCAGAGCCTGCAGTCACCTCACACGCCAGAGCCTGCACGAGAAGCAGGGAACCCATGACCAGTGGAAACGTGGACTGTCTGTTCTCCTACACGAGGTCAAAAGCAAACAATGAATTTTCAGGAGCAGCCATGGGTACTCGGAAGGCAAAACATAGTACATGCTCTAGTTTTTTTTCCCCAAGCAAACGGCTTCCTCTCTGCATTATTAATGTGGAGCCAACGTGCACTTCTGATTTTACACTGGGGAGAATTCAATCCTAATTGTTCTACCAATAAAGCAAGTTGAAATGATCTGCGAGCATCGTAACGTGAGTAAACAGGCCTATCTAGCTGCCCATTAAACCACAAAAACAACTGTCCCCCGTTTCTGTTTTTAGTATACGGTTGGTATCAACTAGGTCAATCGCATCCTGGGCTTCCCAGCCTTGCTGCTATTTCTGCAAAGCAATCTGGATATGGGCAAAATCCAACAGAGAGAGTAAGAAAGAGATTTTGTTTTCTCCTCTTTAATAGGCACACAAGCACATTTACATTCTGCCTCCAAGTTCATGCAATAAAGGCCTCTTTAGTATCCCATAATAACTCCATTAGAAAGCTTATGCTTAATCACACAGTTAACGTTTTCATGTGGAATTGGTTCCCTGGCCTCCCCCACTAATCTGGATTCCCACCTCCCCAACTCCACACAAGCTAAACATTTCCCATTGATTAAAAAATGCTGTTAGCGCAACTTTACCATCATCCGTGGTTAAATATAATTAACTCAGCGTTTCAACAAAAGAAACTGGATCAAATTGCTCTGCAATTTTTGGTAAAAAACAAGATTTCTTCCCACTGTGTACAGACTGAAACCAGGAGCAGCAGGACAGATCTGAGAAGTTAATAACACATCTCAAACAGAAGTGGAAGAAAGTACATTAATTACCAAGCAATGGATATCAACACTGCAACTAACTGCAAATACACATGCTTAAGTGACGCAGGGTATAAACCCATCTTGGAGGGGGCACGATGTCCCTGCTCTTTTCGTGAGGCATGCTATGTGGGAATGTGCTGAACCTCAGGACTGAGCTAGTCACCACAGGCCGCCAGCTAGCAAGGAGGTTGCCACAACCAGGCAGCGACCATCCGGCATTACCCTCAGAATAACAGTGGAGCTGGAATTCCAAACCTGTGTTTACAAAAGCAATAAAAGTGAACTGAGCAAAAAGAACAAGAGACCCAAAACAAATAGGACCCAGACCACAAGAGTTTGGTTCAAGAATGCAGACTGGTGCACTGTGTATACAGCACCTTCCCACAAAGACAACATTTTCCAAAGAAAAACCTTCAAATACATTTGAATTAACTTGATTACCCAGCCAAACTTGGAAGAAGCCTTGCTTGTCCTATTCAATTCTAAATACAATTTAGAATTCAATTTCATTTCCTTCTAGATATGGAAAAATGTGTACTATGAAATTCTGGCTTCAGAGCCCAGTCAACTCCCGACTTCTCTCTCCAGTTTTCAAAGGAGTTACATAACAGGTGCAAAAAGATCTGGTTCAAGTTTTTAGAGACCAAAAAAAAAAAAAATCAGGCTGTTACACAATAACAACAACAACACACACACACACACACACAAACACACACTGAACTGGTGACACTGGACCTGTTCTAGAAAATTCTGCTTATAACCCAGCAGAGTGCCAGAAATTGAGTTCCACTCACTTTTTGATCTTGAGACGTGTGAACTTCCTGGTGGAGAATGCTCTAAGCACTGGCTTCCGCCTCAGGATGTGTCTGGGGATAGACCTTGCTTCTTCCCACAGGGAGCTTCCTTCAGACCTCTGCACACCA
The DNA here is from genome assembly GCF_052094955.1 of Ictidomys tridecemlineatus. Lineage (NCBI taxonomy): Eukaryota > Metazoa > Chordata > Mammalia > Rodentia > Sciuridae > Ictidomys > Ictidomys tridecemlineatus. Next base: position 96,636,568 of record NC_135480.1, on the reverse strand, counting down.
CTAGCTCAGCCCTCAACATGCTCAGGGGGCTGTCTTCTGCAAAGTTTGGCACTGAAGCTCTTAAGTTGGTGCTGAATGCTGAGTGAGGGTCTGGTGATTTTTTTCATAAAAAATGTTTTTTTCCGCTCTGAAACAGTGGGCAACTTCTCCACGGTAAAGTAGCATCCAACTTCACAGGAGGCCTGTGGAGAAGTGGCCTGAGCCACTATGCCAACATCACATGGGGAGGCTTCTGAAAAGTGGAACCTGGAAGGTGGCTTCCCTCACAGTGTCCTAGACTACGAGGGCTCTACAATGCTGCTCATAAACCACTTAGAACCGCACCCCCCAAGAATGGAAGTGATGACGCTTCAAAAGATACACACACACACACACACACACACACACACACATACATACAAAGGACATTTAAGCCTTTTTCAGAAATGAGATAAATCTTAAGCCATTGATTAACAGAAGCTCTAGGATTCTATGTTCCTGGAAAGGTCCTCTGATTACAGAAGAGGGCACGAGCTTTGTGTATCACAGGAGATGAGATTGCTCTAAAGGAAGAATCAAGACTTTGAACTTCACAGTCCTTGTAATGAGGGTGGGGTGCCCCACCTGCTCTTTAACACGTATATCAACATTTCAGTCTCCTTTAAATGCATGTCAAAATCTATTACATTAAATTCCAAAGAGCCAGAAATCAAATTTTTGTTGACTGAATAAAGGAGTGAATGAGTGAGTGGATTCTGTAAGAAACCATTTCAAAATCTGAAATCTGATCTAATCCAGCTGAATTCATGGACTTAAAATCATTATATTTGTAATTCAGTTTTGGCCATGTAGAAATAGGTATGGTGAAGTTGGTTTATCATAAGTAAAATAGAGTCAGTATTTTTTTTTCCCAAGGATGCCTGTGTTTGTTTGAGACAGAGCCCCAGATTGCCTTCTATTACAAGTTATTTGCCTTGAATCTGAAGATCTAAAAGTTTCCCTCATTATCTAATAAAAACATAGGTCATCTGGCAAGGTTTATGCACAATATTAACCTCCACCGATATCTGTACTATTCCTTGTGCTTTGCCATGCCTTATCATATATACATCAAGTCAATCTTTAAAATAATCTTTGCTTTAAGTAAAATGCACCTATTTGACTGGTGAGGAAGCAGAGACTAAGAAAGTTTAAAATGACCTACCCAAGGTCACACAGTGAGTCCACTGGATCTGCACTGGTACAGCAGTGCCTTTGGCTGGATTACCCAGATGAAGACATGCAGTACCCGCCTGTGGGGTTTTTTATTCTATGATTGTATTTCCTTGCTATTGAGGTCCTTCATTTGCAAATTAGTTTCACCTATCTTACCCCTAGCAGCCATGCCACAGGATCACACAAAGTGGCTGTGATCCTGGCCTCTGTGTCCTCTCCTTGTTTCCATTGCTGCCTTTGTGCTGTTCATCTGATCATTATCTTCTCTCCCAAGGAGGGGGGCATGGAACTGATATGGGTTAGTTTTGGTATTTAAGAGTAACAGCAACAGGGGAGCAACTAAAAAGCTAGGAAAGCTGATGGTGGTTTTCATGCTGGGGATGAACCATCATAGAGGATTTTAGACAGCTGGGGCATCCTCCAACTGGGAGCCACCAGAGGCTTCTTCACTCTCTCTCTATGTGTGTGTGTGGAGGGGTGACAGCCTCTTAAGGATGTGGAAAAACATAACACATCAATACTGGTCTAGTAGGGGTGGGAGACAAAGGCTGCACAGATATCAGCTCTGACTAGATGTCTCTGAAATTTTAGCTTCATGGTTTGAAAGCTGCTTTTTTTTTTTTCTGATTAATCATAGGCCATCACTTCATCTGAGAAGGGGAAATTCTTAGGACTTTCCAGTCTCCACTGCTTGTAAGACAGGTAGAGGCTGTGGCTGCATCAAATGGAGCAAATGAATCTACTAGAAGCTCAGAGACCACATGATTTTTAGCAATGATTTTTTTTTTTTTTTCTGAACGGGTGCTTCTGCAAGCTATTGGTCTTACCCAGTTCCATCTAGGTGGACAGAGGTGGTTTTACTTAAACTTTCTTTCATTTATAAGTTACTACCTTGTAGAAGTTCTCAAGTAAAGAGTAGCCAACAATAGTACAGATTATTTCACAGTGGTCTTCGCCCCTCTTCTGTTTTTCCCTCAAGACTCTGCCATTGTCAGGCTTGACCCTTGGCAATGAGTAAGCAACACGTCCCTGTGATACTACAGTATAAGCAATACATATCTGGTCTTTGATCCTGGTTCCTGACAAAGGAATCCCAATCCTTTGGAATTTCCTGGGTGACAGGAGTATCTTGTGTTGTCATGAGGGAACTCTCGGTGGGCTCCTAGATAGGGGCAGGTCATGATGAGGACAAAGTCATAATTGGAAGCTTGGAACTTTCAGCCTCACCTCCCATTCTCTGGGAAGGAGAAAGGGGCTAGATGTTAAGAATCAATTGATGAAGCCTCCATGGAAATCCCTGAACAGGAGGATTCACAGAGCTTCTGGGTTCTGAGTATGTGGGGAGTCTCTAGAGGGTGATGAGGAAGTTCTACCTCCTTTCCCATTAATCTTCCCCAAGTATCTCTTCATTAGGTTGTTCATCTGTATCCTTGTAATGTCCCCTATAATAACTGGGTCAATGTATAGTATTTCCCGAGTTCTGTCAGTCATTCTAGGAAGTGATCTGAGTAGGGGGTAACGGGAACCCCGATTTATAGCTGGTGGGGCAGAAGTAAGGGTTGCAAACTAGGATTTGTGACTGGCATCTGAAGCAGAGAAACTTTTGTGGAACTGATCCCTGAAGCACTGAGATCTGGCTCTAACACCAGGAAGATAGTATAAGAACTGAATTAAATTAAATTATATATAGGACACAACCTGTCGGCATTTTCTGGAGAATGACTTTGTGCGTAAGGAAAACCTCCCACTTCTGATGTTGGAAGTGAAATATGAAGACTTAGTGTATCACATGAGAAAACAGTTTGTTTTTCTTATTGTATAAGTCTCCTGTAGGGGACTACACCCTGACTCATAATACAATACCAAGAGTAAACAGCAGAGTAGACATGGCAGAGGCATCTGGTCTACCTATAACAATAGCTCCACGTGGGGCATGTGTAGTGCTTCATTCAACATTGCAAAATAAGCACACCCACTCTGCTTACCTCCATACTAACTCTACAGCATCCAATATCAGGTCCATGATGTCAGCAGCATGCAGTAGGGTGCTTGGTGATCTCACTCAGTCGTCTTAAGGGAACATACTAATGGGATGTCCACTACAGTATGTCCTATACTTCCCTTTTGAACCCCTCCCCCTTTTTTTCTTCCTTTCTGCACTTGACTGTGCACACTAAGATATTAAGGAGCTCTCTTTTGCACAGCTTCGCATTTGCCACAACTCCTGGGATATTAATGAAACTTAAGACTCAAAAACAACTGAACCCTGACACTTTCTTCCCTAAATCTTAGCCAGGTCCCAGTAAAACTTCCTTAACTCCATTTCAGAGGTTCATTCTCTAGATGAAGCCCACAACAAGAGGATGCTTGACACGTGGTCTTTTCTCCCTGAACAGAGCCAGGGGGTACTCCCTAACTGTCTCCCCAGGACAGGGCTGAACACACCTCTTCCTTTCAGAATATCATTGCTCACAGGAGACACACTTGTCTCTGACAAAGTTACTTTTCATGATGCTCTTGACAAACTTCCAAGAGTAGAACCTCAGACCTAGCTCTGAACTTTCTGGCTCTGAGGATCAGTTCAGAAGCTGAGCCCATAGGGATTGATAATAGTGACATCTTATTTTCATGGGGAAAGAAAATGGTTATAATTTTAACAAAAACATTTTCAACCTGGTTGCCCAGGTTGTAGAGCCAATACTGATACCAAACAGCCGCATGAGTGATTTTTTTTTATCAGACTTTTCGGCACTTTTGTGGCATTTATCTTCCAGACAGAAAAAGATATGCCACAAACTAAGAAAATTACATCTGTGACTTCAATCCCCAAGGGTTTTCTCTGTCATTCTTTTGGGAGGCAAGAAAATGTCTTCCCTTGAGCGGGAGAAGGTGGGCAGGGATGCAAGGGTCCCATATCTGCTTTCTCCTAAAGTGATGGCTCTGGCTGCCAATCAGAACCACACAGGGAGCTTAAAAAGCATGGATGCCTGAGACAACCATCAGAATGGAATGTGCAGGGACAGGGAAGGAGAGGGCGTCAGTGTTAAGCTTCCCAGGTAATTTTCACAAGCAGCAGCCAGAGCCCAGAGCCTCTTTCCCTGAGAGCTAAGGCAAATGAACTGAACGCCCATTTCCAATCTACACAAGAACTGTGTGCTCGAGTGGCCACTAGGGTGGCGTGTTGAATCATTAATGAGATTGTGTCTCTGTTGCCTCCGCCTTGCGTGCTGCCCGCTGAGAATATGCCCTGTGACTGTAACGACAAAGAACATACAGGGCAGAATCCAATAGCATTTCTGGTGAAGACAAACATTCGGACAGTCCCACGTTCATTTTTTTCTTTCTCCATCAAATCATGGCTATTCCTATATAGCACATTGTATTTATCTCAAAAGGCCATTAAAACACTTTTTTAAAATTTAATTTAATTTTTTTTTACTGTGATTTGTTCAAGGAAGTGACATCATGGGCTGCTTTCCATGTAATTCAGGGGAAAAGAAATGGATTCTTCCATTTCCCTCTGTAGTTGTAGTTATAAGCCAGGAAAAGGCACTGTGAAAACAATCTCTAGGATAACAGCAGGTGTGTTGATCCCTTCCTTCCCTCCTCCTTCTTTCCTTCCTTCCTTCCTTCCTTCCTTCCTTCCTTCCTTCCTTCCTTCCTTCCTTCCTTCCTCCCTCCCTCCCTCCCTCCCTTCTTTCCTTCCTCCCTCCCTCTCTTCCTCTCTCCCTTCCTTCCTTTCTTTCTTCCTTCCTCCCTCCCTCCCTCCCCCACTTCCTTCCTTCCTTCTTTTAAACAAATAAATGACAAGGCAAGGGATATGCTCCGAATGACTGGGAACCAAGCAGACAAAGGGGTTGCTATAATACCATGTTTTGATATTTTTAGCTCAGTTTGCAAAGGCTAAATTACAGTAGGATTCTGGACTCGTTCCTGTAGCAATTGCCTTGTAACACACCATAACCATCCTACGCTGCTCCTTCCCCCATGGAACAACTCAAAATTATAGATTATACAGAAATAAAACCCCACAACTGTTTGTTTGTTTGACTTCAATGTTCCTGACTTCCTAGCATAACACCCTCAAATTCTGAAAATATCTCAAACAACAGTTCACCTGGCACACATGCAAGATTTCAGGTTGTTTGCAGGAAGCTATCCAAGCCAAGGTCTTAGGGAAAAAATCAGTACAGGGGATGGACAAATTTGACCAGCTGCTCCCTGGCATAGAAGGTGCGAGGGAAACGCAGCCTATGGGATTGAGCCCAACCACAGGCTTGCTTGTCCCCTCTCTGTTTTCCCTTAGTTCTGTGGCACCCCACCAAAAATGAAAACACTCTGCTTTCCAATGAACAATGGGCAAAGGAGGAGGGCAAAAAAGACAAATAAGAATTACTTCTACTATATCCTTATGCTTAACAGGAAAGGTGGTAACCTTCCTTATAGCATAATGTACTAACCATGCTTAATAGGCAGAGGGATTTTATGTGTATTTATTGATAATAAATGCATTAAATGTATTTTTTTAAAAAAGATTTAACCTGACTACATGATCAGTTAGTCTCAGGAATAAGCTCTCCAAGGATGATAACAGAATCAAGATAAAGGAACCTAAATATTTTTGGTAACTTAGCAACTACACATTTGGCAGTAAGAATACTTCATCAGCCTCTTACAATTACCTGGACCTCTTTCAGTGATACAGGTTTAGCAATAACAAGGAAAAAAAAAAACCCAAGATTCTGATTTCAAGGTATGACATTCATCATGTTTAAAATGCCATCTTTAAAATGCATGGAGTAGAAATGAAACTTTCTGAAACAAGAAATAAAATTTGGAAGTAAGTTTTTTTTTTAATTGACCTAGAAATTCCCTGTAGTATATAATTTTCATTTTATAAAAGGAAAGTAATTGTCTCTTTGGGTGCTATTTTCATTCCCTGCCCTCTTTTCTCATTGGTAGCATAAATTCTAAGATAGACTGTCTGTGTAGACCAAGATCCAGTGTGATAGGGGATAAGGGAGTTCTTATCCCTTCCCTGTGAGGTGAGTGTGAAGGCAGGGCATGCCTGCTTTCCTGCCTACAGTTTCCAGGGCTTACACAAATACATGCACAGGGAAGTGGGAGTTGCATATCTTAATGCATAAGAAGATATAGTTTAATCCAAACTCTCAAAGAAGCCCCAGAGGAACTGTCAGGGAACAGACAAGGCCCAGAGAGAATTTATGGCTGATTTAACCTTGTAAAAATTCCCTGTATCAGCAGAGTCCAGTGTGCTTGTGCTTCATTGTACAATCTGAAGTGAATTCCTTCCAGAAACCATACTATATAAGCAGAAACCTCATGACCCTCTTTGTTTGGAGCTGGTACAGCCATCTGTAACTGCAAAAGCAATCATTTTAAGTGCTCACAATGAACACCTAGGGCAACCACTGGCACAGTAACACAAGCAGTTTCCAGCAAAAAAGTGCTGAGTGCCAAGTGGGTTTGAGGCTTTGTACTGGCTGCTGTTGGTGGAAAGTAAAACCAGTTCAGAGAAAGAAATGCTCTGGAGTTTCTCTTTTTTGGAAGATCAATAAACATCGGTGTGTCTGATTCTTTCATAATTCCTGCAAACTCTACAGTTCCGAGTTCACTCCCACTGTGCAAGATTTTGGATTTTGTACCAGTGCCAGGAAAATTGAGCAATATAAAAGAGGCCCTCAGACTCCATGTCTTGCAGTTGGAACAGTCCCATGGAAACTGGGGCAGTTGGTAACCTGGAATGAAGCAGAACTAAAGAGGAGGTACAACCTCATTCTCTGAAACACCATTTAGCTCCATGACTGCATTCATACTGTCAACTCCAATGTGGTGAGAGACTGTCCGAGGCTGCGTTCCTAAGCTTAGTGTTCAAAGACTGCCTTAGGAAGCTCAGCAGGGTCTGCCCCATGTGTGACCTCGGGGGCTGACAGGAATAACATCAGCTGCAAGCCAGAGCCTTCTTGCCGCCCACAATCTCCCCAGGCCTGGGGTGCTCCTGGCTCATGGTATTAGCAGGTACATGGGAGGCACAAGTTTCAAGCACAGTGGGAAGGAGTGGGCTACACGTAGTAGTGAATAACACAACCCATGGCTGCCAGAGGCCATTTAAACAATATTTGAAAAATCACATTATTAAAAGCTTCAACTGGATTCTCTTTTAAAATGAACTTAATAGAAAGAATTCTGTTTAATATGTATGTTTTACATGTACAGAAAAAGCCTGAAAAAATACTGAAATTCTTAACTATAAAAGCCATACCACAGATATGTTTTCCTTCACAGCATCTAACAAATTTTATCCTGATGAGAAGTACCTACTCATGAGAATGGTACAGAGGAAAATGGGTAAATTGGAAATGGAAACTTGCTATTGTACATATTTCTGCAGTTGTATATAATCAATTATTCAATATTAATTTATTTCTAATAGATGGCTATACAGAAAAGAGAAATACTAAAACATGCAAACATTTAAGAAATATACCAGATTTAAATAAGTAAAACACAGATTATAACCTGTAACTCTGAACCACAATATTCCTGACCATCAGATTTGAGAAATCATTCTAATGTGAGTTTTTAAAAATGATCTTATCACATGTTAAAAATAAGCTGCAATAAGACATTGATTATATTAGAGCCTTAATCTTATAGAACTCCTGCAGGCACCTGTATATAATTTAGAAAGATTAAATAAATCACTCTACTCAATAGGGGTGCATGCTCTAGCTATGAAATCCCTTGTATCAAAGGAGATGCTGAATTTTCCAGTTTTAGTTTTAGTTTAGTTTAAATTAAATTTAGTTTAAATTTAGTTTTCCATCGGTAGTGTTGGGCTCTAGAGATAAAGGTTATTAGAAATAATGTACTGTGATTTATTATTGAAGAAACATACCCAAATACAAACTTGCTATTCTTTTTTTTTTTTTGTGTGTGTGTGTGTGTGTGTTACTGGGAATTGAACCCAGGGCTTCATGCATACTAGGCAAATGATCTGAGCTACATCCCCAGCCCAAACTTGTTGTTTTAGATAAACACAAGCCATTCAAACCATTAGGATGTTTATTGTTTCAGGTGATGCTGCTTATCTTAATAATTCAACTTAGCAAAAATATTCCCCAAATGACCATCCTTTACTTAATGAATAGAAGAAGCTCTCAATTCCATCCATCCAATGTTCACTTGACAACTCTACATTGTGTGTCTACTATTCACTTAAGAAAAATATACCAAGTACTGAGAAGGAACAAGTAGTTTGAGATGTACCCTTAGAGAGTTCCATATTTTGGCTAGTAAAACCATAACTAAAAGAGATAGGTTTAAAAATAAAATAATATAGTATGTTCACAGTAGAGACAAAGATAGGAACCAGGGGAGAGAAGAGTAGAATTGTGGGACCATCTTAATAGTCTGTGTGACAAAACAGGTGGGGTGAATAAAGTTCTCCTGACATGTGGGATCAGCTAGCCACATTTTTCATGGATCAACATTTTCACTTGAAATAACTATTGATAAACAAATATCCAGAACTGGATATTTGGAAGATATTTCTCAAAAGTGAATGAAGAGAGCTTGTCATTTTAAGAAAACAACTTTGAGGTATTTGTGGTTGATGATAAAATTTAAGCTTTCAAGTAAAAATTAGCACTCTGGAAATCCTCTATCAACACAAGCTTAACAGCTTTCAAATACTTAAAGGCTTTTCTGATGAAACTGTGGTGCCACTAATATACACAATTTTAAAGTAATATATATTATATTATTTTCTATATATTGTATTTTCAATGCTTTTGCATAATTCAGTGAACCCATATTTTCCAAGACCAATAGATAATGTTAAAACCATGCATGAGTTAATAATACATTCAAATGCAAAACAAAACCAAAAACAAACAAAAAAAAATATGGATTTTTAAATTGACAGAGTCAAAAAAAAAAAGCTGATTTGATTTCAGATTCCACATTGCAACTAGATTTTAAGAAACTGCCATTGTCAATTTTTGGTATAGTGTTAAAGAATATCCATAATTATCTTTATAGTCTATTAAAATAAGCCACCCTACATGCTATAGTTTGGAAATGACTTAAGCGTGTCCCCCAAGGGTTCACATACTGAAATGTAATCCCATTGTGAGGTATTAAGAGGGTGGAAACTTAATCTGACCATGGTGTGTACAAGTAGGGCCTTTGGGAGGTGATTATGTTTAGATGAGGTCATCAGGGTGGAGCCCATAGAATTGGCTTTATAAGAAAAGCGAGAGAGACCAGAAAACACATACACACACACACACACACACACACACACACACACACACACAACACACTTGCTGTTTCTTGCCATATCACGTTCTGTGCCACCTTGAAATTCTGCCAGCAAGAATTCCATCACCAGATGTGACCTTGCACCTCTGGAACTGTAACCCAAATAAAACTCCTTTCTTTATAATGCATCCAGTGTGTGGTACTATGCTACTGGCAACAGAAAACAGACTAATAAACTATATATATTTCTGTGAGGCTGGACTTTCTTCAGATATTTCTATGAGAATGGTCTGTCACAAAAGATTGAATGCTGAAGCAGATGTGGGAATCCAGCCATCTTTTATTAAAGCAAATATTTAAGAGAGTTACAAAAATGCAAAAAACATCTCATTTTTTGTTTTGGAAAATTTATTTTTAATAAAATATACTATTTGTGATAACATGATGCTTAATTACTGGTATTTTTAAGGGAATAGTTAAATATTAAAATTTTCTCAGTTTTATTTTCTGTAAGTATCAATTCAGATACGCAAACCTCCAAAAAACTCTCTGGGGTCCCCAGTAATTTTTAGAGGTACAAAGGAGCCTGAGTCCAAAACATGATCTAGACAGCGATAGAAAACAAAATAAAACAAAACAAAACAAAAGCAAACTATATTTCCAAAACAAAATCCCAGTATCTGGCAGGTAAGAGTATTAGGTATCAATAAAGCAGGAAAAAGAGGACCGAAGCACACTGGCAACTGCTGCAAATAGAACCACTATGAACCAAAAAAAGAAAAAGAAAAAATTGTCATGGATTTGGTTTGATGTGAAAATAAGCTTGGAACATGTTTAATTTGGGTGTGGGCATCTGCTCAGCAATCAAGTTTTAATTAACCAAATTTGAAATGCTTTAGGTACTTGGTCCTTTGAAGCCAAGCTTTTCTCTATAGGACCCAATTATGTGAATTAAAGTGCCACATCCCTCAAGTTTGTAAGCAGAATACACAAGCGGGTCTTATTTTGTGTGTTTTATTTTGTTTCTGGGTTAGGGAATCGCCTTTGTCTCTTATTAAGTTGTCGTTGCTTCTCTATAGGGTGACATTGCAATATATATTCCAGACTGAGTCCATTAAGAGTGACAAGGACTGCAAACAACACAGTAATGCCAGAATGACAGGTATAAATCTGGACTGTCCTGGGCAAACCAGCACATACGTTTGCTCCATTTCTTCCTGGATCATCACCTCCAGGTTTGCCTGGCAGCCTTTCCTGTTCCCTGGAGTGCCTGCTGCAAGCCTTCCACCTGGAAATGACCACCTCTTCTGTCAAGGACTCCCAAACCCACCAGCCTGCACACAGAACCTTTCATCTCCCTTCTCTTCCCTCCCAAGTCTCTGATCTCTCATGTTCTCTCTGTCTGTTAATGTCTTCCTCTCAGCCACCCTCAGCACTCCAATAACCTTTTAAACTCCTGTTTCCATTCCTCCTTGTTTAGCCAGCTTTTTCATTGCTGTGACCAAAAGGCTTGATAAGAATAATTTTAGAGGAGGAGAAGTTATTTGGCACTCATGGTTTCAGAGGTCTCTGTCCATAGACGACCAACTCCACTGCTCGTGCCCAAGGGAAAGTAGCACATCATGGCAGACGGGTGTGGTGGAGGAAAGCTGTTCAGGTCATGACAATCAGGAAGCAGAGAGAGAGCTCTGCTCACCAGACACAAAATATTAGTCCCAAAGGCATGCCCCCAGTCACCCACCTCCTCTAGCCACACCCTACTTGCCTATAGTCTCTACCCAGTTAATCCCTATCAGAGGATTAATGTACTGATTAGGTTAAGGTTAAGGTTCCCAAAACCCAATCACTTCATTTCTAAATTTCCTTGCATTGTCTCACACACAAGCCTTTATAGGACTCCTCTTATCTAGACCCTAACACCCCATATACATGTTTCTCCCAGTTGTCAAATCCTGTCTACTTTCGTCACAAACAGAAATGCCATGCTGTCCACATGTACCTCTTCTCCCTTTCCTCAGTGACCCTTCTTTCTTTCAGGCCTATGTGTCACTTACTTGAACTTCAGAACCAATTTTGTAATTGGTCTTCTTCTTTTTTTCCTCTATCAGGCTTTCATGGACACCTCTGCCAGAAGTGAGTATGGAGATAGCTCAGAGGAGACAAGAGAATGTCCTCAACAACCAGAGGACCCAGAGGAGGAGACAGGAGAGTGATGGGAAGGAGAGGAGGGGAACCAGGAGTTCACATGCCAGACCTCCAAAGAGGAGCGAGAACAAGGAAGGAGGTGATGGACAGGGAAGCATGCTAACAGAAGCCAGGATTTTGAGAATGCAGAAAAGAACATTTAATTGGGCAATCAAAGACTGCTGTACTCTTGCAGAGAGAGATGCCAGCTTATTAGTGCGGGTGGAGGATAGAGGACCAACACCTAAGCCCCTGTGTACATCACTACCTCAGGCACACCTTATCTAGAACACGTTCTAAAATTGCTCTTTGACAACTAAAATTTGAATACACAAACTTCTGCTGTTCTTCCTGTTGCTCTACTTCCTCAGTGCCTTACATACTTGCTTTTGGATGTTACCAAGCTATCTAGTGCTACCCACTCTGGGTTCCCCTTGGCTCCAATTTTTTTCTATGCAGTCGAAATCTGGTCCAACATCCTACTTCCTGACCTGGTAGCATCCTTTGCATTCTCACCTGCTTTTTGTTACACCAGAGCTACATAGTCAGCCCCAAAGGTGGTAGTAATCCATCACTGAGGTAAGATGGGGCTTGTAGAGGAAATTCTCCAGCCCTAAGTGTCTACAAGCAGGTATCTCCAGTGGACCCTCAGCTCCATTTAGTGACCCTCCCCTAGGTCATTTGTGTTAGTCAGTGTCTCATCACTCTATAAAGGAAACAAGGCATCCAGGTATGAACTTCAACTTCCCTCCTTCAATCCCAATAAAATATATTAACTCTTTGTGTGGGTAGATATATGCATATGTGCATGAACATGTATATGGATAAACCATATGTGTATATCTGCAATGGTAAATTTTAGCTGACAGCTTGACTGGCTTAAGGAATACCTTGAAACTTGATAAAGCATTACTTTGGGTATGTCTGAGAGGGAGTTTCCAGAGGAGATGAGCATGTGAGATTGAACAAACTAAGTGGGAAAAACCTGCCCTCCATGTGGGCACCATGCAATTCACAGGGACACAGGCCAGATCCAGAAAGCAAAATGGATCCTCTGAGAATGGGGACAAACTCTTTTTCTGTGGTCTTGAACATCGGAACTCCAGCTCTCTGACCTTTGGACTTGAGAACTTAAACCAGTAACACCATTGACTACCATGGTTCTGAGACCTTCAGGCTTGACCACCATCCTAGGGTGTCCAGCTTGCAGATGGTCTGTCTTGGAACTTTATTTTTTTTCAACTTGTATCCAAACCCAGGGACAGTTTTATTGATTCATGTTGACTTCAAGTCACCCTTTCAGATTGTCTTGGAACTTTTCAGATGTCATAATCATGTTTGCCAATCCCCTAATAAGCTCATCCATATGTGTGTGTGTGTGTGTGTGTGTGTGTGTGTGTATCCAGTAATAAAGAAAAAATATATATGTATGTGTGTGTATGTGTATTTTGTCTCTCTGCAGAAGCCTAATACAGTAGTCATGCTTACAATTACTCAGCCCAGCACAATTTTTTAAGTACCCACCATGAGCCACACCTTGCATTTTGGAATGTATTATACCATTTAATCTTCTTCATATGCTTCTGTTGCTATCTCAGAAAAGATTCCTTTCTTTGCATCTGCCCATATCCCAAGAGCCTCTCTCCCTCTTTCCTCTATTTCATTCTCTCTACTAGCTCCTGCCCCTCGGCATGCCAACATGCACAAGTCTCACATCTCAAAAACCCCAAAACTTTCCTCAACCTTCTCTATGTAGTCCTGGCAGTCATTGTTTAATAGCCAGATTTTTGAAACAGTAATTTTTTTTGTATTGCCAATATCTTCCCTCTCACTTGCTCCTTGACCCACTGGAAACTGGAGTCGATCTGCATCATTCCTTGAAAAGTGATAACTAGGATCCTTACTCTTGCTGGAACTGTTTGGGGGACCTGCTCTGTTCTACATGATTGTGCCAGTGGTCTTACATTGTCTTTTGCAGTTCGTTTCAGTATTTTTCCCAACAGTAATTGTGCTCTCCTGTGTTTAATGTCTGTTACTCACTCTGTGCCCCACCACCCATGGCTGAAGACTAACTCAGAGCAGTGTATGTCTACCTTGCTCACATCTGCATTCCCAGATACAAATACATAGTTGGAACTCAATATTTGCTTAATTAATAACTGAAAAATAACCAAACAAAGCCTAAAGGTAAATGCTCTTTACTGCATTTACTAATGATTAGGGTAAAGCCTAACTTTCCAGTGTCACCTGGGTAGCACTGTGGTAGACCCAGGCCTCCCACCCAGGTCCGATCATCAAATCTCTGCTCTTCCCACTTCCCCTGTGCTCTTCCCCTCTATTATCCTCACTGTCACCTGTGCACCCAAGACATGCTCCTAAGTTTACTTGCCTATTCCAGACCTTTCTTCTTAGCCCCAGATTCATATGGAGAACTGTACGCTTTAGATTTCCACCTAAAAAAAACTCATTATCTTTTCCACTCAAACCCATTCTCTTACTCATATTGTTAAAAGTGCCTCTATCATATCATCAACTCACATGTCTAAACCAGAAACCTGGGAAACATCTATACACACACACACACACACACACATACACACACACACACTAGCACTCGCTCAGTAACCACCTTCTGTCAATTCTCCCTGGATATCAATCTGTCCTTTTCTTTGAATGACTGATATTGCCACACCTCACCTGGACAACCAGTAATTGAATCTACCTGATTTTCTTGCTTCTGGCTCAGTCCTCTACAATTCATGTCAGGATCATCTATATACAGCACGAATATGACAATGTCACTTTCTTTCTTCACACTTTGCATTGGCTTCCTATACCAGCTAAAGAGATAATTGGGTAAAGTTCCTAAAATGAGATATAAAGACCTGTACAATTTTGTTCTGCCTATGGCCCCACCTCCTCTTCAGTCACTCCCTGCATGTGCTCCTGCCCTGGGCATGATAAACTGCCCCCAGGCTGCTTCAGGTCACACCTTCCTCTGTATATGCTTTCTTCTGGAAGGGACCCCTTTCTTCATTGCAGTCTACCTCATGAACTCTCATACATACCACGAAACCCACTCTACTAAGTCTTCCCTGGTTTCTTCTTTCAAGCTCCTACTATGCATTATGGTTTCTAATTATTTATGTACTTGCTCATTTCCTGGCTATTCCATATACTTGCCCATTTCCCTGCTATATGATAAGTTCCTTGAAGGAGGGTCCAGAATATTTTATCTTTTTATCTTCAGCACCTAGAACAATGGTTGTTCAATACAGCTTTGTTGATTAAATAAATAAGTGCACTTAAAAATGCTCTGTGGTCTCATATCTGAGCCAATTTAATACAGAACATGAACAAAAGCAAAACCAACTTGGCTAAGGATGGGCCCGAGACTAAGAGCAAAAGCATGTGAAGGTGATGCTTGCTGCCAAGGCAAAGTGCGCTGCAGGAGAACAATGCTGCATTTTTCAGCATTACACGAATATTTTTAGAACATATTACACAGACATGTGTTGGCTCGGAGAAGAGAAGACATGGTGTGGATGTGTGGCAGTTTGTAGTTACCATTTGTTATAAAAAAAGAAATAGAACCTGTAATACACACAGCAGAAAAACACAAACGCAGCATGGTAGAAATGCACCCAGTTCCCAGCAAGCCTTCTGCAGCTTTTATGCTGGCTTTTGTTTGCAAAGGCAGGGCTTAACTGTGACCTCCACACATGGGACAAGTGAAAAGAGTGAGACATGAGCTTGGACCCTGAAGTTGACAACTCTGTAGCAACTTTGCTGCGCCCAAACTCAGGCCAGAGAGGGGCTTCCTACATACAGCTCATTAAAAGGCTCTTTAAGTTTCTGGCTTTCACCCATTTCTTAGTTTTCTCTGGAACTCACTCCAAATCTATACTTAAATGACCCAGTTCTGCGATGTAGCTGGTACAGAAAGGCAGTGCGTTTCAGGAGTGTTCTGTGTAGATGGAGATGCTCAAGTGCCCACTGCACCTCCCCCATCCATTTTCCCACCCTAGGCCTGCAGCGCTGCTGAGGATCCTTCTGGTCTATGGCTAGCTCCAACATCCATTTTCCATCCTTCCCAAGTCAGCTACTGAGCCCAGTAAAGCTGTGGCCTGTGAGCAGATGGGACCTCACTATGTCCTCATTGCATTCCAGGGAAAAGAATAGACACTTAACAACAAGAGTGAAGAAGCTCAGCAAACCAAGGTGGGGCGCCCCAGCCATCCTGGCTCTGTATGAAGAGCTTTCCATGAATGTGGATGACACAAGCAGAAAATCAGGATGAAAGAGACACACAGCAATCCCTTTTTTGCTATCAGCTTAGCTTTATTCAACCGTGTGCAGAGTGTGAGTTCCCAGAAAATGCACACCAATCAGGTAATTCTATGGCTTTTCCTGCACAATGCCAAGTTGCCTTAAAAAATGAAAAATTCATTGAATTTGTCAACAGGGGAATGTCTCCTGACCATATCCAATTGACTAGTCACTTTTAGCCTCCCCAGCAGTGAGCACATTTTCACTTACAGAGAATGATTTTGGGATCATGAAAGATGGTCAATTCGACTTGGCTATATTTTCTCTCTTGAGTTCCCACATGTGCTGCCTGACTGGGCCATCGCTTTTGCAAATTGACAAGAGTCCCTCAGCTTCACTCTCTGTTTTGCAAGAGTTTTTCTATCTGGGATCTTATTTCTTTCAATTTAGTTGCAGCTGACATTTCCAGGTTAAAGCCATTCCCCTTGTCCATTTAGGATTTGAGGCTTTGATTTAAGAGTCAGAGGCATGCCTGAATCATAACCCTGAGGTTCATCATCTCAGAACACCCACATGGCTGGTGATGTCCTGTGAGGAAAAAGCATGAATACCAGCACTGGGCTTTGTTCCCACTTATACAGTTGTGTGTTCAGTGTCACTTGGCCTTGTGAGTCATATCCTGCACCTGTTATTTAGTAGATCAAGTCCAGACATTAGCCAGGTATTCAAGGCCGTCAAAGTCTGCTCATACTTCAACCATCTTGTCCTCCTCTTCTATGATGCCTGACGGACTTCAGGATCAGGCTTGGATTGTCCCTTTCTCCTCACCCAGCACATCTGTCCCTGGCTTCCCAGTCAGTGTGATGATCTTTTATTCTGAATCCAATCAGAGGTCTCTCCTGATTCCCATGTACCTGCAGTAAAAACTGTCCCAAATTTGGGGACAGAACATATTCTTTTATGTACTCAGCCATAGCTGGACTTGTGTATGTTTGTCTTGCCTCCCCAACTGAACTACAAGTTTCCGTTTGGTGGGAAAGAGTCATAAGCTTTTTACTCTTCCAAGTACCTATACTGGTACTGGACTACTAATGATGTGTAAACTGAATCTAATATAGAAACTTGGATCATAAGTAATACTCAATAGGAGACCCCTCAGAGAGGCATGTACACCAATGCCCAAGTGACTCCTAGACCTAGTCAGTGCCACATATGCAACCCTTCCTTTTCTATAGCCAAGTAAATTTATTTTAAATCAACTTAAACCAGTAGGTGCAATTCAGCCCATTTTCTTTCCCAAAAGTAATTCACATTGCTTTATGTCTTAGTTCATATTCTTCACAAATCAGAGATTTAGTAAGAATGAATTTTTTCTAAAAGAGTGATTTATCTTTATATATTTGTAATTAATTTTCACCATAGTGGGACTGATTTTTGTTGTTGTTGTTACCAGGGATTGAGCCCAGGCATGTTTTACCACTGAGCCACATCCCCAGCCCTTCTAACTTATTTATTTATTTTTTTATTTTGATACAAGTCTAACTAAGTTGCTTAGGGCATTGCTAAGTCACTGAGGCTGGCCTTGAACTTGTGACTCTTCTGCCTCAGCCTCCCGAGTTGCTGGGATTACAGGTGTGCACCACCACATCTAGCTGATTTTTTACTTTCAATGAAACAGACCTTGTACTCTCTTTTCTTTTGCTAGTAAGCTAGATGACCAAATAGCTTAGAGTGCTGCCTCAATTCTTCCTACTGCCCACTTTTCAATAATTCCCATCCTTTTAAATCCTTTTATGCAGAAGACTTCCAAATATATACTTCCCAACTTCACCTTTCTTCTGAGTCAATCCCACATCTACTAGGAGAATATCTCTTTTTCAAATAAAATGCAGTATGAAGTCCACAACTCTGTATTCCAAAATTCTATTTGCAAGACTGTTTGAAATTTATAATTCATTTTCCATAGAAACTGCATTATAAATAGTAATTTTCAGTTTGTTCTCTGGCGGCGAAACAAAGTTTAGCTAATCCATCTGCAATGGAAGTAGCAGAAAGCAATATGGTAGCAATATAAGTAATTAAATGAAACACTAAGAAGTGAATGTAAAAAAAATAAGTTTATCCCAGTTGTTAATATTTGAAGAAAAGCACTTTCATTTAGAGAAGGATAGAGAGATAGAAATTGTGGAATTTTAAGGATTCTTTTATTTACTGCCACATAGTTCTAAAACCTTGCAGGTATTGGACTTAGTTCCTCAATTCATTATCACCCTTTCTGAATCTTCCTTCATCTTACCTCTTCCATTTACCCATTTTATTCTATTCCCTCTGGCCCTGTACCTCAACTGGACATTATCCTTCCTCACCTGGATTATTATAATGGTTTCCCAGTTAGTTTCTCTGATTCTAATCTCTTTCTTTATGTCCAATTTGCTGATGCCCTTCAGAAGAATCCTTTCTCAACATCTCTTTTATTGGGTCATTGTTCTGCTCAACAGCATGCCACCTGCCCCATCAAGTGGGACAAGCACAGGCCTAGCCAAGCTGATATAGGGTTGTGCATCTTCATCTGGGAGGAGAACTCCAAGTGTGTCAGGGCCCTTCCAGGATCCAGTGGAGACATTAGCTCCAATCCAAAATAGTGCAGGCACCGGAAAATGACTTTTAGGTTTCTTGATCAAAAGAGAGTAGGAGGAATCTTTATCTTTGAAAGTCCCTGGCTGCTTGATCTGATATTGAAGCCAAAAAGTGAGGTCTCAACTTGGTTATTATATGATCCTGTCAGAAAGGGGCTAGGATGCTGAAACTCTCAGTCGAAAGTGGGGAGGTGAGATGGGCACCCGCTGGCTTCTGTCTCATCTTGTTTGGCACTGACTCCTCTAAGAGGAATGAGGAACACCACTTAATAGGACCATGCAGAATTCTCACAGTAGAGTTAGAGAGCCCTTGTTTGGGGCAAAGCGGCTTCTTCAAGACTCTCGCTTTAGCAAAAGGGGCAATAATGCCCTCTACCCAAAGCTGTTGTGAGGCCTGAGTGTATTTGAAAATGCCTATGGTGGTGTTGGATAATCCATCCATACAGATGGCTATGTGTCAATACATTTAAGATAGAGAAATAAACCAAAGCTTTTGATCAGTGTCTTCAAATCCTGACTTAACTCAGCAAACGTTTTTTCTTGAATGAATGCCTGCTTCCTTAACTTTGGACTGGAATTCAAGCAGAACCTTGTTTTGTGTTCTGCCCTTCATCTTATCTCACTAAGAGGACCTATCAAGGGAAAATAGAATTACTGGTTTAGAATCAGATCCAAGAAATATTCAGGAATTAAGATAATAGAAAAATCCAAATAAGATACACATTCTGCTCTGATAAATTTTTTAAACAACAACAACAAAAAAAAGCCAACAAACAAAACATAACCAGGCCAATACCAGCCCAGGCAATTGATCCAGTGGGTTGGAAGCTGAACAGCAGCCTGTTGTCATGGCGACGCAGCATCCTAATCCTGGGCCCTGGGGGATGCCGGGATTGCAGTGATGGTCCTGTGTCCTGAACTGCCCCAGCCCTCAGGGTCAGGGCTCTGTAGCCTTAGCTCCAGTACAAAGAGACTAGCTCAGGCTTCTCTCAGATTCCATAAAATTGAAAGGAGAGGAGAGAAGATGTTTATTTGCATCCATTTTTGGTGTGATATTCACAGAAATCTGTATTTTAGGACTAATTTGTTATGAGGCATTATATTTATAAAGGATGCATCCATTTTCAAGAGGTTCTCACACACATTACTTGATAAAATTCTGACATTTGGCACAAGTTTGATGGTATTATTCCCATTTTGTAGGCTATAGTGCCTAGAGTGGAGGCCAGGGACAGGTCACTTAAACTCTCTGAACCCTAGTTATTTTTGGCATAATGTGGATAATGTGACTATGTGACTACAAAAAAAAATTGTAAATCACAAAGTTTAAACACTTACAGAGCTATCGCTCTGTGAACTCCTGGCCAGTGTCACTCCTGAGTACAGATCTGCTTCTGTATCTGTTTCTTCTTTTTAGAAAAGATAGCACCACACAGCGCCTAGCGCTTAGGTGATGCTCAATAAAGGATGTGACCTGTCTAGCTCTGTTACATATTTGTAGAGAAGCTGGCCCTGTTTCTAGCTCCCAGGGCTGTTTGGAAACTATGGGAGATATCAGGAAACAATGACTGTAATTGCAATCTACATTTCTGAGTCTCCCATTAGCAGAGTCGCCCCACCTACTGTGCTGAGAGGTGACCTCATTAGAGAAGAGGAACCATCAGTGGAAAACTCAAAGCCTACTGAGCCCCCTGGCAGTTAAGCCTGTGCTTGGGGAAGGCGTCCAGCAGCTGCCACTGACAATGGGCTTCTGTCCCCACTCTCTGCAAAGGCCTTTGCTCCTCCTAGGAGCTCCCAGATTTTTTTGTTTTGTTTTATCCTCAAGCAAGATGGCTGCTGATTGCAATGAGCTCAGAATAGCAGAAAGTAATTAAAAATTCATTTTAAAATCTATCACACAGTTTAACATCTATCTACACGAAGAACACTGCTGGGGTAAATAAGCTGGCATCTTCTTTAGTAAGGCAAGAAAAAAGAACTCAGGCAGACTGTTCATGGTGTAGAAACAGTAGATAAAATAAACTGTATTGCAGCTGGCCTCTGCACAAGTCTTGTAGGCCTTTTCCTGAAAACGCAAGTGGCCGTTACAGAAACCAGCTTTTTTTTTTTCTCTAGGAGAGAATCTGGCATCAGCCTAATGGCCCAACCAGGGAACTTACTGATTGAGACAGTTTTTGAAGAAAATAAATCTCACGTATTCTAAAAGGGACTCCCATTCCTGAGCAATTTTCTTTAAGGTACAGAGCTGAAGAGTTGACATTTTAATGAACATATTTTTATACACCACTTATCACATACTATGAAGATCCTTTCTGAATTGATTATCTAGAGTTTAAGCTAGGCTGTGAGATGCAGATGGACCAGTAACTAGTGATAGAGGATCCTTTGGATTCCCTCGACCCTGCCAAGTTCTTGTACAGCCTTCTTCAGGCCCAGGCCTGCCTGTGCCTATCAAACACTGCTACCAACTCCACGACTGCTCCTGTCCCTAGGGTTTCCCTATCACTAACACCTAGAAGCGAATTCTACTGGAAAATGGACAGGTACTTTCTACAAGTAAGTCTACATACAAAGATGTTTTTCTGAGAAAAAAAAAAAAAAGAAAAAGAAAAAGAAAACAATGGTACTGAGAGCACACTACTGGAAAGAAGTTAACTTTCATTAAGTGATGTGTATGTGCACTCATGAGCTGTTTTCCAGGTCCAAACATCACTTTATTTCAATTTTGAAGGCTGTCTAGGTGGCAATAGGATCCAATGATGAATATAATAAAACAGGTTCATTTAGCAATCAAATTACATTATTATCATTACTACATTACCCATTTTATTCTAAAATTTATGTTCATTTTCAGAACCAACAATCCATTCCACCCATTGCATTCAAAAGCAGCACACATATTTCATGTTTAAAGTAACTTGTCGTATTCCAACCTCAGAAATAAATATGAAATCAATTTACTTTCTCCTTCTCCCCCCAATGCTGAAAGCAAATGTCAAGTGTTATAAAGCTCCCCAATGGTGTCAATAATTTTATTAAAAATTGAGATTTAATATCTTTTCTCATATTCTTGATAGAGGCACGGAAATAAGCAGGGTTATAAAACTAATAACCTATTTTTCATGGCAAATATTTTCATTCACCTGGGGCAGAGTAAACCAAGGCCTTTATGGCACCATTAAGCCAGATTATGAGCGATTTTGATTAAAACCAAAGACACTGACATTTTCCAATCCAAAAAGGAGCAAGAATCTCTAGTGAGAGACCATGTCTATGCTGATGCTTATGACCAGATAAATACTGAAGCTGGTGCCAGGAGAAACCACCTCCAGAGGGTTGTGGGCTTCTGCATTTACACTCAGATGTTCCTAAATCATTGCAAACCTTATACTTCAAGCTCTGTTTCTAAGGAGGTGGAGGCAGGTTGATGAGGGACATTCTGTGTTCCCTGTCACATCAGGATAAGGCTAAGATCCACATGAAGCAACTAACATCCACATGGAGCAAAAATCAAAACATTTCTTTGTATAGACAGGAAAATATTAAAAGCTAACCTTTTCCCTATGTATAGCAACAAACAAGACAATAGCTAAGTAGATCTTTAAAAAGAAAGCTAGGGATCCAGTAAGATGTGGGGTTGGAGGTCACTGTTATCACAACTGGAATTGTCTTCATTAATATAGTTAGGGATATTTTCAGGTTTCTGAGATAAAAATTGAGTTGAAGATTCTAATTTTTATTTTTCTTGCAGTTGTTACAGAAATAAATTCGAAATCACTTGTAGTCTAGTGGCTGGCAATCTTTTAGACTGCTATTTTTGCTTTTTTGATAAGTTGATTATATTAAATATATTATTTAAATTTTAGTAATGTTTGTATTAAGTATAATTCCTGAATTTTACCACATTTTTTCCTTTTGTAGTTTTATATTTAGAGAGACATGATTGGAACAAGCTCACATTCAAATATAAAGAATAATCATAACATTTTATAGCAAATGTCTATTTTGTACATTCTTTGTTCATATCATTGTATGTTTACATTTGAAGATAAGGCAGCTGCTATTTGATATTCCTGGGGCCAATAAAAGCTAATTAGTGGGTGCCAATCTTTTCTAGACAAAATGGTCATGTAATTTGAATTAGAGTATTCATATTTTTTATATTAAACTAAGAGGGTATCTATTTTTCTTAGGTTATAAGTTACAGAGCGAATTGCTTCAAGGTCAATCCAATGTTATGAACCAATTAAGTTGACTGACATAATGTAATAAGTTCTTGATCATGCAGATTCGTTGGAGACCCTGCACTCTAAAGGAAATTGCCAAGGACTCAGAGATACTACAGTGTCTGTGATCATTAACACTTGTCAACACCTGTTATGCACTAGGCACTTTACATACAGGACTTGTGATTTATTTTCATCCTCAATACACTTTGATATAAGCATTCCTATTTTATAATGGAAAAACATAGCTCTGAAGACCTAAGAAGTTTGTGAAAAGCTATACAGGATAAGTTCTGCTGACCTGGAAAATAGAAATGCTGAACTGATCTTTATAATTAAAATTCAACACAACATTGCCATGAGTAATGAGTGGGGTCAGCTCTTTTTCACTAAGGTTGCTACATTACTGTGAATTAAAGGCTTTTAAGCAGAAACTAATGTGTCTTGATTATTCCATTTTTAAAAATATGTAAATCTTTTTCTAATTATAGTAAAACTTTTCTTATTCCACATGGTCACAGAGTGGACTCTTCTGATTAATAAAATACTCTAGTTAATAATATGCTGGGGAAGACTACTAATCTTTAAGAGGTAGAATAAAATCAGATGTGTTTCACATAACTAAGTGTACATGAATTTTGTTTTGATGATCCAGGAAACATGTAGGAGGACTGCAGGGTCATCAGGACAAAGACCAGGGACCATTGGGAAGCAAAACAGCACTACTCAACAGAGGTTTTCCAGCTGCTAGTATCTTGGTTTGGAAGAGTCAAGGCATTTCAGAGACTTCCTGTCCAATTCTATTATTTACAGATGATATGGGGATCCAGAAAACTGGTAGGCTAAGTGATGGAACCAAAGTCATCGAAGGCCTACTGACAGCCACACAGTGACAGGCACACATGGTGACCAGTTTTGCTGTGCTAAGCTGATTCATCCAAGTCCTACTGACCCCACTTATCACAACAGGAGCAAAACAAAGAAGAGAAGATGTGCTATCACTTGCCTTCTCAATGTGTTCATTTCCAAACAACTATGGATCTCTACTTGCTTATGCCTTCTAGGTTAGCTTCTTCCTGGGCCCATTTTCTTACCATTACTTTCACAACATAACTAATACACAGGATTTCTTGTGGCAAATAAGATGCAGAAATGGACAGATCCTTTCCCTAAACAGTTTCTGATTTTTCTTGCTCATTGAATACTGTTTCCACCAGGACTAAACCATGGAGAGGAGCATTCAATTCCAGCCTTGCAATTTACTTTGCCAGTTTAACTAGGGGATGATTAATCAATTATTGACTTAGCTGGCACCATTTCCCTGTCACTTAAATCATATTTAATTTCAATCTATTATAATCCATTATCAGAGCTGAGCCAAAACCCTTGATGCTCTATTTGCTTACGGGATGGTTTCACACATACAGCATTAAGGCACTAAGTGTCCTATGCACATTTACAGATGACAGACTGCCTCTGTTAAAATGTGGTCCATGTGCACACTTCAGATATTTCTATATTTTACAACTTTAACACATCCGGCACCATTTACTACTACCTAGTGAAAAACCACTGAAACAGTCTAGATCAATAGTCTTTTTAATCTGAAAAGTCATCATTCATATACAATGGCTTTAAAATTTTTTTTGGAAAATCATCCAGATCTTTTATTCCCACCTCCTGTGCAACAAAACATCAAAAATCTCAACTGCTTGAAATATAAAAGCCAAATGCAATGTATGATACTTAATTGAGTAGTAGTTTGGGGGAATATATATATATAACATATTTTGGAGGGATAATTGCACTGGGTATTATATGATACTGGAGAATTAGTATTAATTTTCTTATGTAAGAAAGTGGCATTGTAGTTAAGTAGGAGAATGATTTTATTTTAAGGAAAATATCCTTATTTTTAGGAGCTATAATACTAGACATTTGGGAGTTAAGTGTTTTAATGTCTGCAACTCTTTAAATAATTCAGGAACTATTTAAAAGGAAGCAAATATAGCAAAATATTAACTTGAATATAAGTGGTTCAGAAATGGTATCCATTGGATCAGATTTTCAAAAATTTTGGAGAAAAATTTACTGTAAAAACTGGAAAAAACTAAAATATCACTTCAGAAAAATAAATCTGAGTACTTAGATCATATACCACCACACTCCACCTGGAGAACAGAAAACCACTCTTTGGGACAGGTAGCAGACAGTAATAGGCAACAGAAAACAGCTGTTTCCAAGGTGATTCTCTAACCAGCAAAGATCAACCATGGAAAGGGTCTTATGTCAAAAGCGGTGAGGATACATTAAGAGGGCACCGGCCACTTTACACAGGGTCCTGTTTCTGGCTGTCAATTTCCGCTGGGGAGGCTCAAAAAGCATGCCCACACAACTGCAGCCACACCAGTGACTCTTAGGCAGTATGGTAAGGTGGAGAAGGCACCATTTGCAGTTGTGCAAATGTCCCAATTTTCAAAAGCGGGTAAGTGTTATGTACTCAGAGAACACAATGTTTGTTTATTTGTTTGTTTAATATCAGGGATTGAACCCAGGAGCACTTAACCAGTGAGACACATCTATAGTCTTCTTCTTTTTTTTTTTTTTTTGAGACAGGGTCTCACTAAGTTGCTGAGGCTGGCTCTGAACTTGCAATCCTCCTGCCTCAGCTTTCTGTGCTACTGGGATTACAGGCATGGGCCACCATGCCTGTCTGAGAATACATTGGTTTTAAACTCATGTTTTTGCATTCTTGGATTCTGTCTTGCTCATTTGAGGGACTTATGTGGAAGATACACCCAAATTTTCCTACTGACATATACTAATGTGGAAAAGCCTGCTTACTTCTTGCTTGATATCCCCCCAACTTTACCCTTCTTTGCTTCAGTTTCTTAATTTGAAACATAGGAATGAAGTGTTCACCTCACAAGTTTCCTATGAGACACAAATAAAACAACATTTATAAGAAGCCTAGTACTGATCCTGTCACAGAGTTGGGACCCCATAAGTGGCAGTCGTCATCACCACATGGGTATCTAGATTCAAAGTCATCAAGTCTGAGTCCTCTGATAATCTTCTTGCCAAGAAAGAAAAATCAGAGGCAGGCTGTCAAGAGGATAGGTTCTCCACTCAAATGAACTAAGTTTATTCAGATCTAGTTTAAAAATGGTACTTGAAAAGCATCAACAAGTGGATCACATCAACCCAGGGAGAGGTCTCTAGTGTTCCAAGAACTCATCTTAGTCCTATTTACAACTCCCCCTTTACTCTGTATATGATCTAGAAGTGAGCTACAGAAACAGACAAAAAGTCAAGATGAGTCTTAGCACTAGAGAGGAGATCTCCAAAGTGGGGTGAGCACACACCCACAAGGTAATTGAGATGGTTCCTTTGGGTGTGAGAAGGCGAGATTACAGATAGTTCTGTTTGTTTTTAAACCTTAAAAACAAAGTAAGTTCAGCTACACAGACATTTTAAGAGTACTGACTGACAGGGATATGGTCAGCTGGATGACCATATTGAGAGGATAGCAGCTCTCATAAGGCACTCAGAGAGTCCACGGTTTCTCAGCAGAGGAGCAAAGGCTCTCCCTCCTCTGTTCTCTTCCGCTGTCTGAACATACACATTCATTGAGTTGAGCTCTGTTAAGTTGATTTATGGATACATTATCTAGTTTTCACTAAACCAATCTTCCCCAAATGAACAGCTGGCTTAAAAAATAAAAAGATTCCCACAAAGAAACTGTGGATTCAACATAGAACTAATACTGAAAGCACAAGCAAGCAACCAGAAAGTGGCAGAGCAGACAGTCCTGCTCTTCCTAGCACGAGCACTACACTAGCTCAACCCTGTGAAAATAGAATCTAACGGGTTCTGATTAGTCGGCTTGGAATATAGATTTAATTCACAATCTGAACTTGGTCATAAGTATATATTATGACTTGAGGTACATGCACACAATGTATAAAACAATAAACATACATGCATGGAAGAAGACTCCAAAGGTGTTTACAGATGAAGTAATCAAAAATGTTTAGAGAAAATAATCAAGACTCACAAGCTGGAACATGAGCCAATTTATTTGAAGAAAATTAATGGAGGGGTTGGGAAACCCCAAACCCAAGGTACCTCAGGGTCAAAAAACACAATTAACAAGAACAGAGTGTGGGAGACTTGGCTCCAAAGCAGTTCATGTTATAAGAGGCCCAGGGTTTGCAGCTGATGCAGCTTATGCCAGGTAACAGTGTGCCATGGCCAGCAAAAGACTCAACTGCCTCTCAGGAGAACTCTAGTGGCCAGATGCAGGGTTTCACCGCCTTCTGCTGGACCACAGGTGGACGATGTCAGTTTTACCAGAAGCCAGGCACTGCTAGCGCCCATCCAGAGCACATCACTCAAATACAGGCTTCTGCAGAGCATATTCCTACTCCTCGGCTGGCAGCCTGGAAGTGATCTGAGTTCCATGAACCCACAAAATCACAAGGGCAGGGTGGGGAGCAGAATTTAAACCATTTAGCTTGTTATTTGTGGCAGGTACTCCATTCCAAGGTAACTCCACCAATCTTCACCTGTTCACTATTGCAACTCAACACCCAGGACAGTGCCGACTCCTAGTCTGTTATCTGTAACCGTGATCAAGGTTTTGACTTGTTATTCCTGAAGAGGCTGCAGGGGTGTCATCTCTAAGGAATTTTCAACTCTTAGATGTTTCAATTTTATTTGCATATAACTCTTTCCTCAATAAATTAAGACATCACCAGCAAAGAGAGCTAAGCCTCTTTATGAGTTTTTAATATTTTTTGTAGTTGTTTTGGACAGCATGCTTCTATTTCATTTATTTCCTCTTTATGTGGTGCTAAGGATTGAGCCCAGTGCCTCATTATGAGTTTTTAATCAAACATTCCACATTTATATCGGTATCCTTCAGATCAACATTTTTTCCTAAGTTTTTAATATCCTCCCCCCAATAATTTTTTTTTCTCAAAATGTACACAGAAATTGTTAGGGTCAATTCTGCGAAGAATTTGTAAATAGTAATTTTTTAAAAAACTTCATTCTACCTGAACAATTACAAAAAAAAATATAAAAACAAATTAGTATGACAAAATTTTAGCTAAAGTTTAAGGAAGGAAAATAAAAGTAAGCACCTATCAGACTGGTAATAGCAAAGGTCAATATTTGATGTTCTTAAAACTTGACAGGATAAAAAAGAATAATTTTTAAGCCAATTCAGCTTATTAGTAGAAATTAGATTTTTTTTAAGGACTTCAAATGGAAACAAATGAAGAAAACCACTGCCCAGATCATGAATATAAAAAATACTTGAGGGACTAGAGATCTAGCCCAATGGTACAGTGCTTGCCTCATATGCACCAGGTCCTGGGTTCAATCCCCAGCACCCAGAGGGAAAAAAAAAATCACACGAGCTAAATAAGTCACTGATCATATCCTGAAGTTGCATAAAATATAATATGTTCAAGGAGAGTAATGAATTACAGTAGATGGCGTAGAGAGAGAAGATGGGAGGGGAGGGGAGGGGGGATAGTAGGGGATAGGAAAGGTAGCAGAATACAACAATTACTAATTGGGCATTATGTAAAATTGTGGATGTGTAACCGACGTGATTCTGCAATCTGCATTTGGGGTAAAATTGGGAGTTCATAACCTACTTCAATCTAATGTATGAAATATGATATGTCAAGAGCTTTGTAATGTTGTGAACAACCAATAAAAAAAATAAAAAATTTAAAAAATATATATAATATGTTGTGCTACAGCTAAACTCATGACAATTTCATTCATCTCTTTCATAATAAATATCAAAGATCTGATTTCCTCTCTGCCAGCAATAATCCGTCAATATTTCCTGTAGAACATTTCTAAGTGGCAGCAGTAGCTGTGATTTTATTGAGAAGATAAGACCCATCCAAGCAAATCTCTAAGATTCCAGGCTGGCTGCTCCTTCAAAGAAAGCCTTAGAGGAACAGTAACACCCACCATTATTCAAGAAAGGAAGGCTAAGCCTTAGTGGGACAGTGTCTCAGCTGGCTAAGTGCTTCAAAGACAGGCATCTACCATTTGTCTGGATATTATGGCAAGCCTCAGCAACTCATGACAGGCAGAGGCTAAGTGGGGCAGAGGAGTATAGAAGATGACCTCTGAAGGTCACACCCAACACTAAAACTCTTATGACATTAAAAAATGCTGAAAATGTGGGCTGCCTTTAATAATTAAATTCCAGAAAGACTTCCGGAGTATGTGGAAAATACATTGCTCCTTCAAGACTTAATCTAAGAGACACGAAATCAGGTCATATATTATCTCTGCGTACCATCACCAAGACTAAAATATGAAGAAAAGCATATGCAGATATAAGAGTGCTATTCATGCAATAAATACAAGTGAGGAAGCACTGTAAAGAGTCCAGATCATGCCGCATCCAGATTCAAGGAGGAGTGGAAGGTACGAGTCTATACAAAGAGAGGTCTCCAAATTACAAGAAGCACCCGGCTCAAATCTGTCAGCTCCTGCCAACAGTGACAGAGCCATCAGTCTTGCTGTTTGCTATTCCAGGGTTGGGGCTGTCAGGAGACCCAGACAACTCTGCGGCTCCCCAGGCCTGAGATGACAGAGTCCTGCTCCATGACAGATGCTGGACTGTGATAACCAAAAAGAATAGGAAATGCAGGCTATAGCAGCTGGGCTAGACAAATTCAACTTCCCACCTGCTGTTGATTTACACATTCATCTCTCCCACCCGCTCCCCATCCATGGAAAAATCTGCCAGCACGTCGAGAAATTAATCAATTTGGGGAATGGGAGGGAGCTATCCGTGGTCGATTTTATATTCTTTCTGTAAACACATTTGCGTAGCACAGAGGCAGCTGAGCTGAACAACAGTGGCTTTCTGCTGTAATCACCCATACACCTGGGACTCACACAGCTCCCACTGCTGTTTTCTTAGATGAAGATTTTTTTTTTTTTTCCAGAGGGTAAAGCTGGCTTTGGAAACTAATTAGATATGTCTGAGTTTTTTGTTTGGCTTCTGCAGTAGGCTATGGACATCTAATTTGCATTTCTGTCTTGTCCCTCCCTCCTCCTCCTCGCCTTTGTTGCTTTTCTTTTTGTCTGAAAGAGCACAAGAAGGATTTCCGAAAGCGACTAGTCTGATGCCTCCTCGCATCTACATCCATATGTAAAATCCAAGGGCCTCGCTTGCTGTAAAACAACCTTTATCCCAAAGAACATTTCGGCTTCAAGGACTACTCTTGAAAATGTATCATTCCCTACTGTGATTCTCTTTAAAGTTCTAATTAGTGGTGCACGGTAATGAATTCTGTAAATTGCAGTGTTTCATTGAAAGCTTTTAAGGTACACAGGCTCTCATAATGTGCTGTTGCCCACCATCGTTCTTTGAAGAATGTAATTTTGAAATGTAGGTTTTCATAATTTTGGAGATGTCATACATCTTAGAGACAATCACAGTGTTGAGTCTCAAATTAATGTTTGTTGCCTAATGCCATGAAAATGTCAGATTAATGAGTAATTAACGACGTTTATACATAATGTTATTTCCTTCTTTCCACGGAGGCCAAAAGTATAATGGAGAATTCAAGTCAAGAAACATGTTTCGACGCATATATTTTCAGTTTCCATTCTGAAGTAACATAGCACTAGGTCTATAACTGTCGTCTTTTAATGGTCAGCAAACAGCTGGGTTTCTAGATAACACAGGGAACATAAAATATTCATGTACTTTAAGCTATTTCTATATTTTACTCATATTTTTTTGATTTGCTGGTCTTGAAGGGAAAAGAAACCATCACCACTGCTTAAGGGCCCTTTTTCTTTAAAGGAACAATTGTTCCCACCTACAACCCTTTTTGTTCAGCTATTTCTTACCCCATACAGATTTTTCAAACTTCCTTTTTTTTTTTTTCTTGGACTCAGCTGGAAACTACCTCTCTCCACGCATGCCTCCCACTTCTCACCTTCCCCAGGAGGGGCCAGGAAGTGTCAACTTTGACCTTCCCCTGGACCACTCTCCTGCCTTGTAGTGTCAGCTTTGACCTTCCCCTGGACCACTCTCACAAGTCCACTCAACTCTTCCACTGGACCCAGTGTCTCTTTACAGAGCTGGCTCCTTCCACATTCAGTGATAGCCCACTTGAGAAACTTCCATGCCTCCTGGTCAGCACTTCACAGACGTCTCCTTGCCTCACTAAACCAGACTCTGCAGCCACTAGTGTAGCCCGTTTCCTCATCTGCTTGAACTCCCAGTTTCCTCCTCGGTCACCAGCCCTGTGTCTTCAGAGTCTACCTCCTGCACCTCGGAGGAGAACCCTCCGGTGTGTGTCACTCAGCCAGGGCCCCTTTATTGCCTCTCCTCACCCCTAAAATCCTTCCCATTCTTCACTAACAAAGAAGATCCCCTTTCTCCTCCCTCTCCCATCAACTCTAGGTCATAATGTTACCTCTTTCTACAATTACCTTCTCTCCCTCTTTACTGAACAGTTTCTGTGGCATGTTATTATCTCTTAAAGCAAAAACAAAACCCTTTTTCTGACCCTACAATTATTCCTCTTACTTTTCCATCTCTCACTTTCCCTTTCCTGTCAAACTCCTCAACCACATGCTCCTTGCTTTACAGGTAGGTGCCAAACGTTATGTGGACATAAGAATCATTTTAAAAGGTTTTCGAAAAATAGAATGTCTAAACAAGATATGTAGAGTTAATTGCTTAGAGGTGGGGCACAGACATTGGGGGATATATATATATATATATATATATATATATATATATATATATATATATATATATATATATATTTCCCCTCCCACACACCCTGGAGATTGAACTCAGGGGTACTCAGCCACTGAGCCACATCCTCATCCCTATTTTGTATTTTATTTAGAGACAGGGTCTCACTGAGTTGCTTAGTGCCCCACCATTGCTGAAGCTGGCTTTGAATTCTCAATCCTCCTGCCTCAGCCTCCTGAGCCACTGGGATTACAGGCATGTGTCGCTGTGCCCAGCTCATGGGTATATTTTGATTGCTCCCCAACTAGCTGCACCATGCTTCAGGGTTGGGCCAGTTCTGGAGCAGACCCTGTACATACCTGGCAAAACCCTCAACCTGGGCTCAGGTGTGTGTTCCTCCTCTGCACATCCTCACTCTTCTGGTACTTCCTTCTAGTAAACTTCTTGGATTCTTATTCTTTTGTCATCCTCTGGGCATTTTCTCCAAGGGATATTACCCCCACCTCACATATACAAGTCCCTTTCTTTCTCCCACAGCCCACTTATAATTCCCAATGGGAATAATGTCTAGATTTTGTCTCTAGTTGATCTAAAACTCAGTTACCTGGAACAACCTCATGCATTTCTTTCTATTTCTCTACTGTGCGGTGATCCCACTTACTCCAACTAAAATGAGATGATGTCTCAAACTGTATCCTTTCGTCAGTCCCATCCCTTCCACTGGTGCTACTTTGTATTACTTTTCAACTTCAATCAAAGTGCTCTAAAACATGTAGAGAAAAGAACTTTTGTAGACTGATGAGGGGAATGTAAATTATTGCAGCCATTATGAAAACCTACCCGAAGTTTCCTCAAAAAAAAAAAAAAAAGAAAGAAAGAAAGAAAGAAAGAAAAAGCCTGGTGCAGTGGTGCACGCCTGTAACCCAGTAGCTCTGGAGGCTGAGACAGGAGGATTGAGAGTTCAAGGCCAGCCTCAGCGAAAGCAAGGAGCTAAGCAACTCAGTGAGACCCTGTCTCCAAATAAAAAATTAAATTAAAAGGGCTGGGGATGTGGCTCAATGACCAAGTGCTCCTGAGTTCAATCCCTGGTAAATCTCTACCACCACCACCAAAAAAAAAAAAAAAATAGAACTACCATGGGATCCACCTATCCCACTACTGGGTATTCATCCAGGAGATTTGACATCAGTCTGTGGAAGAGATGGGTGCACTTATATGTTCTCTGCAGACCTGTGCATCAGAGTCAAGTTACGGAATAAGCCTAAGTGTCCATAAACAGAAGAATGGAAGAAAAGGCTGTATATATACACAAAGGAATACCACTAAGCCTTAAAGAAGAAAAAAATTCTGTCTTTTGTGTCAATACAACCAGATTGGAGGGCATTATGGTACGTGGAATAAACCAGACACAAAAAATACACTACCTATATTCTCACTTACAAGCAGCACTTATTAAAACAATCAAAATCACGGAAGCAGAAAGTCAAATAGTAGTTATAGAGGTTTCCAAATGGGAAAAAGGGGAAATGATCAAAAGGAAGAAAGCTTTCCACAGGAGGAATAAAAGTTTTTCTGTTTTTGTTTTTTAAATATATTGCAGATCATGGTAAACATAGTAAATAATAATGTATTGCACATTTCAAAATTGCTAATAAACTTCAAATGTATTCACCACAAAAATGGATAAGTGTTTGAGGTGACCGACATGTTAACTAACTAGATTTAACTATTCTGCATTGTATTCATAAATCATAATCTACCTTTGTACCCCATATTTACAACTATAATTTGCCAATTTATAATTAAAAATTAAAATTAAAAAGTCACCAATTTTTTTAAAGATAATAAAATACATGAAAATAAAAATGCTGAATATGTTAAGTATCTACTGTCCAACCTCATTTTCCTCCAAACTAATGTAAAAATAAATGAAACCACAAGGGAGATTCATTGTATTCTATCAATTATACAAATTATTGGATACACATAGGAAGAGGAACTCCCTAGATGGATACAATATGCAAGAAAGCCTGCTTTCCAATCTCATCATTACCAGTCTTCAAAGAGGAGTTGGTGCTGGGCTTCCCAGCCAAAATCCTGAGCACTAAATGGACTCACGTGTTAAATCACCTGTCTCTTCAGCACTGTAGGTGGACTCGGCAGGCGGTACAGTGCAACGCACCCCAATTTCCCACACAGAGAACAGGGGAACAGACACAAAAACATAGTTCTCTAAGAAAATAGTTCTCTAAATATTCCTGGGGACTCAAGGTGACTCTTGACACTAACAAAGCATCCTGGATGAGGAGGGGTGAGGAATGGATTTATTGCCTGCCCCCAAGACACCACCCAGTGGGGTATTTTATGAAGTCTAAGAGTGGCAGCTTCTTCACCTTGCCCTGGAGCTCAGGAGGGGTCAAGATTCTGCACTTCCAATACCTATCTCTGCAGATGTCCCAGGCCCAAGTCTCTTCTATGTCTCACAAATTCAGTGGAGGATGCATTCTTGAAATACTGCTGTTTAAAAATATGGGTTTTTGTTTTTGTTTTGGTGCTGAGAGTTGAGCCCCAGGCCTTGCACATACTAACCACATGTCCTACCACTGAGCTATGCCCACAACCCCATGAAGTATATTTTTGAAGTTTTGATGCTTTTTTTGTAGATAAGAATTTTTTAAAAAAATCAGAAAATAGTTATGCTTTTCTCCACCTGTCTATGCAAAGATGACTCTCACCTCTACCTGTTGATGGTGTTCGCGCAGAACATATGGGACTGGAAGTAAGCCATGATGATTCTTCGGCACAGTCTCCCTGAAATCTGCCCGCCTCTCACCTCCTTAGTTCCCAGCCTTCCCACTATTCTTGTACACCCACAAGAACCCAAGAAAAGACGAAAAACATTCCTTTCTCACCATCAGAACTTTAGGCTCTTAACTATCAAGGTCTTTTCCAATCCCTATAGAAACCACTCAAGTCACAGTTCCTGATCCTGTGTGCCCTAGTAGGGAACTGGTAGGAAGAGGTAGAAGCCATCTGTCACTAGGGATCCACCTGGTGCTTTCTTCTTCTTAGTTTGGATTACTGCAATAAAGCAAGCTTTTTCCAAACCAAAAAGCAGTAAGATGTAAAGTCATGACTAATCCTAAAAGCATATTATTGACAATGTGTTCTTCATGTGGTAGATGTTATTTAGAATAGACATAAAAACATGGGTAAGAAAAATAGTTATCTAAATGTTCTTGAGGACTCAAGGTGACTCTGACACTAATCATCCTGAATGAGGAGGTCTGAGGAGTGGATTTGACAAACATTACAAAAAATACTTGCAACTGCATATTACAATGAACTGTCAATCCAGTGTAAGGACGATGGGAGAGAGAGGAGCTGTACCTCCTCAACCTTCTGCTTTGAAATCTGAAGGGGAAACTACCAGACATGGAATAAGATTCTGCCTGCAACTAAACTCAAGACCAATGCTCAGCCCTAAGGAGCTGGAATGCTGGAGGGCTTAGCTGTGGTGAAAGTTAAATCCTAAAAAAGACAGTGAAATTTCACCTTCAGCATTGAAGCACAAACCAACAGAAATAATATCAGAAGATGAGATGGGCTATTTGCATACCTGTGTTCACTGCAACTTCACACACAAGAGACAAGAGGTAGAAGAAACCCAGTGTCTATCATGGGTGAGTGGATAAACAAGATGGGCTGTATATACATTCTGGAATATTAGCTTTAAACAAGGAAGGAAATCTTGTTACAAGTTGAAACATGGATGAGCCTTGACAATATGTTGCTAAATAAGCCAGACATAGACATACAGCTGTTGTTTAAGGAGCAAAGAGTTTCTGTTTTGTAAGATGTAAAGGTTCTGGGGATCTTTTTCACAACACTGTGAACATACTTAACACTACTGAACTATACACTTTAAAATGGTTGACACGGCATTATGTGTTTTTTACCACAAGATAAAAAAGCAAAGAATTGTAATGCAAAATAATAATAATAATAATAATAATAATAATAATAATAATAATAATAATAAGAGAGCTCATGTATAATGGCATAATTTGGCGTGAACATACTTTATATACAGAGTTACAAAAAATTGTGCTGTGAATGGATAATTATGATTGTAATGCATTCCACTATTGTCATGTATGTAAGAAATTAAGAAAAAAGAAAGAAAAAGCAAAGAAAGAAGAACGCAGGATGCATGATGTGTGGGTGTGACTAGCAGGTACAAAACTTAAGTTTTCCCATTTGGGAGGGCCTCTGCATGATCTCTCTATCACTGCCCACACTTAACAAAATCTCAAATTAGACTCATTATTGTTTAGATTACTCTTGCTTCAAAATATGGAGACAGAATGATATTAACACTCTTGTCATCTTTTGGTCAGCTGATATTTGGCCCTTATACAGCCTAACTGTGAAGTGCTCCCTGTGTTTGAGCTGCTGAAGAAAATTCAGGTACAAAAATAGGTTCCCCCAGAACCCACACACACTCATAAGGCTGAGCCTCATTCAACACCAGGCCGCAGGAGATGTGAAATCAATCAGCCAAACATCGATAACTAGAATTGAGGTCCTCACAATCAATGACTTTTTCTCTTAGAAAAGCACACAACAATAACAAAAACCTCCCCAGTGATCCAAATGTGTCTCCTTTGGATGTTATGTCAGTTGATGCTGCTCAGCATGTTAATACGATTGACAGTTTCTTACCTTTTTGTTGTGATGTGAAGTAAATGAAGACATTTCATTGAAACAGGACACAGCAGCACACGATCAGGTTAGAAAACGAAGCAAAAAAGAAAAGGAAAGAGAAAACTGTTAGAGTACGTCCTTGGAAAGAAGGACAGGGCTTACTCCTAAATAACATCTACCGCGTGAAGAACACAGCAATAACAGCGTGGAGATATTTTGATACTTGGCGACACACTTCACAAGCGCCACTTCTCCTTCTATGGTAATTAGAAACCTATTGCTTCTGGCACAAAGAACAAAGAGAAGATCTTCAGCATCCACCCAAGGACTTCCTTTCTGAGCTTGTCTTATCTTTGTTGTTGATGCTGTTACCAGAAACTCAGAAACATAATTCCTCCCTCCATGATGCAGAATGACAGGGCTGCCAGGCCACTGGTTTCTCTCCTTTAAATATCTTCCCCTGAACTCAAGGAAAGAATTCCACTCACTAAACCTTATCCAATGCACTGGCATCAACATTTCTATATTCCACCCAACATCAGCGGGGAGGAACTGGGGATTGAATCCTGAGCCTCATGCATGTTAAAAGTAATCTGCCACTGAGATGCACCCCCAGCCCTGTATTCCCCCAAATTTGAGAGATAACCCATGTAAGAGTGCACATGGCCCTTGTGTAAGAGGCCTCAGGCATGGGACAGCAGCCACCCTGTTATGCCAGCCTTGCTATCAGAAATGCTAAAAGGGACAGTGGCATTCACTCCCCAGTTGTTTATAAACACATCCTGCCTCTCCCTCTCTCTTACACCCATGTGAGTGCAAGCGCCACACGTGCATGCGTGCATGCACACACACACTCTTCCTAATATATGCTGATCGCCAGCTCACCTGCACACTCCTTAGAGTTGTGTGGCTAAGCTTAGGAACAGAAAGTTGTGTCAACTTCTCTACTTGGAAGAAGATAACAGTGCAGAAACCATGAAAGGAGTGAAGGGGAAGCTCCCTTCTGTGGAGTACCAGGGGAACACATACTACCTAGTGCTTAGATAGAGCCGGACTGATGTGATTTGAGGGAACTTGTCTTTTTTAAAAGATATTTTTCTTGTTAAAAAAAAAAAGAAAAAGAAAAAAGAAAAAAAAAACAGGCATATTCTCTCAGCCTGGCTTAAAATTTAGGTCAGATTCCTCTGGGAAAACTATCTTCACTCACGTATTTTATAGACCTTATTTCAGCACCTGTGCTTAACTGTGTGAGGTGAGCCCTGCACAGAATATGCTAACAAAGTGACTGACCTTTGACCCTTGGAAGGGGCCCACTGAATACTAGCCTTCTGTCCTAGCTAACTGAACTAGTGTCACACCGCAGGGGAGCCACTGGAGGAGGGAGAGGATGAATTTTTCCTTCTAAGGAGAAAAAAGCATCAAGTGTCCCTCTTCTCAGCTGAACAGCACTGAAGGTGACGATGGCGCAGCTGTCTTCCTGGGCCCCTGAATGACTGTGCGCAGCCTACCCCACCTTGCTACTGAAGTTTATGATGGTGAGAATCACTGTCCACTGCACCATGCCCTGAGGTCTGAGCGCTCACCTGTCACCGTGGCCCAAATTCCCCTAAATTACACGCTTCCAGTTCTTCTATCAGCTGCCTCTGTATGCTTCCGACAAATCCCTCCTTTCCCCTAAGCTGAGCGTGTGTTGTTCCTCACAACCAATGAACCTGACTAAAATGGGCTTAAAGAAAACACCCTGGAAGCCCAGAGAGAGGCAGCCAACTGTCCTTCAGTGGAGGAGCAGATGGCTTCGTGTCCCCCCTTGCTCAGCCCAGAAGGGCTGACAGCATCCAGAGAAGGGCTCCTGACAGGCCCCGACAGGGCTCACTGTTAATCACATCATCGAGGTCGTTTGCCTCTACCACCGCCTGCCTCAAAAAAGACAAATGGGCTTAAATTAAACTTAGAGGGAGAATAAAAAAGAATTTCCTGACAACAACTGGAATATCTGGGATCAGACCACAAGGCCTGAAGATCTTCAGAGCTAAATATGAGTAGACAGACAACTGTTGCCAGCTGGCTAATGTCAAGCCTTCCTGGACCATCCCTCCTGGGACTTTTAGACCAACCAAGCAAACTTTTTAAGAGAAGAAGAACTTCCCAGTAGTTCCCCTCATAAGTCTACCCCATATTACAAGGAGAAAGTTACTATGAATTGTTTAGCCCCTTGGGTACCAGAATACTACCATTCTACCTTAGAGAAAAATCGAGACCACACACACCTCCAGACCAACCACTCGGTACAGGTGTGGGAAACGGCCATGCCCAACCAAGGTCATGCTTGTCTCTTGCTGAAGGAGATGTATAAACTCAATTAGTACATAGGTACAGAGCATCTACAGTGTAGCCAGGAATTATGATTTATAGTTATTGTCATCAAGTTACTTACAAAGTAATAGAGGCAGGACATAGCATAGAAAGTTTAAAAATAATGAAAAGAGTACAAATGATGTTATAAAGATATCTACTGCCCAGACATCAAACTTCAGCCTGTTTTTGGTATCCAAGGTACTTTTCCAACCTGTTTAATTTGCCAACACCACTGTTCCCTGGCACTCTCAACCCTGGGTGCCCTGTTTGATTTACTATCCCATTAGGATGTACCGCTTTATACCGTACTACTTAAGTGACCCATTTAATGTATTTACTAGTCTTTCCCAAGACGGGGGTTTTCTGTTTTCTTCTCTGCTGTACTCCAGGGCCAAGCTCAGTGCTAGGCACATAGAAGATGCCAGTCTTTTTTTTTTAAAAAAAAAACAGAATGAAAACCACTCCAAGTTTCTAAATAATGAAATTAACAGTCACCATGTTCCCCAAAATGTTCTTAAGGCCCTCAAGAGTCACCCAAACTTCTTCAGACACTGTCAACATTGGCTAGAGCTCTCAAACTTGTTCACCAAGACCTCCCATTTATGAGGATCTCAAGCATGAAACACAATGTGTCGATATTTAGAAGGTGGATCAGGCCTAGTCTGTGTTCCACATGGCTGTATTATTATTTTAATTAATAACAGAATAATCAAGAAGGTGGCCCTTAGATACCCATGTGTCCAGAAGGCCACTAGAGCTATCGATGCTATTAAAAATATGGCAATAACATAAAAAAGGCAAGAATGTGCAACCTGCATAAAGTGTACTTACAAAATAATAGAGTAAAACAAAGCCTGAAGTTAGGAGAATCTTATGCTAAATCACCAACTTATTTACTGAGCTAGCGAGGGGCTGAAAAGAACCTCCAGGGCAAAATGAATTGAGGCTGCCCACCCTTGCCACTTGACATGGATCTTCTATATTCAGAATACGTGCAGTCTCATAAGAAATCTTGAAACCCAAATTCCTGCCCCTCTCCTAGCAATCTCAGTACTAGGGTGTTTGTTTTACCTGCATCTTTGTGGCATGTGTGTGGAATGATCAGTTCCAAGGGGTTCCTTAGAATCACACTGTATTTGATCACTGGGTGAAATAGACAGGGCCGCCTTATGGACTCTGTTCATCTCACAGCTGTGATTGAGTGGGGGTTTCAGAGAGCAGATAATGGATGTTCAAACATCTTGGCCACTGTGACTGGCATTTAAAAAAAAAATGCAGATCTTTGTCTACAGAGTGGCCAGGAAACACCCCCCCCCCAAAAAAAGAATCTCATTCCAGTGAAGATAAACAGATATGTATGAAGCTAGCTTCACATGCACAGAAAATTGTGCAGGAACCAATCTGCAAGGACAACAGTTTAATTTTCAAAAGCAAAACTTGGCCCTTAGATACCGAGCTAGTAGTAAGATTTTTATTGAAAGTATCACCATTTGTCAGAGGAAAAGAATACTCCTTGGGAAATGAGAGCCCTCCAGGTGGCAGACTGGATGGGAGAAAGTTCCCATTCTGTCGTGGCTCCTCCCAAAGGCCCTCGGCCACTTAGAATAATGAAAAGATGAAAGATCACCCCCAAACTGTATGGATCCCAATGCATCAGCTTCATATTTCTGCTCATTTTTGCTCTACATAATTTTGTTCCACGGTTTAACTTTTTTGTTGTTGTTGTTGATACCATGGATTGAACTCAGGGGTGCTAAACCACTAAGCCACAACCCCAGCCCTTTTTTTCTATTTTATTTAGAAACAGGATCTTACTGAGTTGCTTAGGGCCTTGCTAAATTGCCGAGGCTGGCCATGAACTCACTCAGCCTCCAGAGCTGCTGAGGTTACAAGCGTGTGCCACCATGCCCAGCTTCATGGGTGTATGTATGTTGGAACACATGCATTCACGCACACACAACCTTAGAGTAAGACTTTGGTAACTCTCTAATTGCTGGTCACAGAGTGTCAACCACAAGCCATCTCCTGTGACAAGGGCAGCATTGGCAACCAATAGGACAGTTTCTCCTATCTTCCTGCTCATCCCTTCCTCTACAGAGTCTAGGCTGATCCTGCTAAAGGGTGTCTCTAACGAAGAGGGATATGAGGCTTCTTTTTCAATTTATAAGCACAGGTCCAGAAAAGTGAGAGAGTTATTCCCTAAAACTTGGTCTAAAGGAGGCAGTAGCCCTGTGAAGAGGGCAGAGGGAAAGGGCACTGTCACGGGAAGTGATAAAAATAGGGCATTTTGTCACCCCTATCCTCATGTGCCATATCACCTTGTTTGAAACTTTTCTTGTTACACAGACGTCTCTCACTAGGGACACCTGGGAGAGCAACCATTTATCACTGACTCTTATATTGTAGCTCCTGGAAAGAGACTTTCCTATACTGAGTGATAATTCACAAGGCACCTCTATTCATATTTGACAGAAGAACAAACCTCAGTGTGGAACTCACAGAGCTAGTACATGACAGACCAGGGAATGCTAGCCCTACCTGTTCTCAAACCTCTCTGTTATGCCACCCAGCTCCACACCCAGGAGCTGAGCCATCAAGAGTTACTGGATCAGTGAGCAAAGCTGTGAGCATTGGATGCCACTGGAAGGCAAGTGTGGTTGCCAAAGGTGTCCAGGGTGAGTGGTGCTCTCTTTTGAGTAATGGAGCAGAATTAAGTCACAGGGCAGAAACCAGCCAAGGGGGAAAAAAAAAACACACACAAGACCAGCCCAGAGACAGAGTGACCAACTTCAGTACCAGGCAGCCAAGTGGGCCTGCTACAGGGACGATGTGGCAGAAGTGGAGGGTTCAGCCACGCCCAGTGTGGTAAACAGCCTTGACATGGCTACATCTTCTCTACCTGGCTCTTTGTGGGTGGCACCACTACACGGCCAAGATCCTCTCGGTCCAAGGGTAAACATGTTCTAAATTCCAAACAATCAACACCAACTAAAATGCAACCCATCTTTAAACTGACAACTGTCCAAATCTTTCTCTTCCTGTCTGTAAAATGACACTACTGGGCGGCTGCTTGATTTTTTTTTCTTTTTTAGTCCTAACCACTCTTTTTATTACTATAATTCATTTTTCTTTGGGTAGAAATTGAATTACAAAGTTCAAATACCTTGCAACTTTTATTACTGGCTTTTTTAAAAAAAATTCTATTCTCTCCTCAGTGCTTGACTTACATCACCAGCTTTGCTAATAGCAATGAGGTTTTTAATACACTATCCCCACAAAGACAGTTACTGTCAAAAAAAGTACTGCATTGATACTGCCATTATATTTTTCATTCTAATCTTTTTTGCAGAAGCAATTAAACCAGTAGTGCTAAAATATAAACTTCATTTTAAATGGCTCCTGGAGGGAGAGGGATGAGAATATTGGTAACTCCCAAAGCAGTTTCCTGTGCACATGGCCCTGCCTGCAGCTCCCCACCGCAGACTTGGGGGTGCGGGGAGCACACAGGTTTTGCTACGGCCCTTGTTTATTGCAAATTGTATTTGTTATTCTAAAGCGGGGTCTGTACAAAAGAATTACCTGGAGAGAGCTTGTAAAAATTATTCCTAAATCTCACCCCTGGAGATTTTGGTGTGGAGCCCTGGAATGTGTACTTAACAAGCACCAGAGTGTGTGTTATAGAATCAGGCTTGGGAACTGCAGTCCTAATACACAAGAGGTAATGGATAGAGCAATGTGCAGTTCAAGCAATCAGCCAAAAGCACTACCTTGTCTGAATTTAACACTGGTAGAGATATATTTAGTGGCATACTAGATGCCTCTAGGCTGTCACTGTGGTGGGCAGGAGGCAGGCACAGAAAACAGACGGGAATCCAGGATTCTGGTCTAGAGAAGGTTTAAACAAGGCTGTGTGCTCTGTGCCAAGATCTGTCTGGCTGATCTGGAGACACACTGTTAGGACATGTGGTGGATGTCCTGGGATAAATGGCAACTATGGCAGTTCTGCCCAAATCTGACCTATAAGGTGGATGAGTTTTTCTACTGTGATTGCTTATTTTCTATCCATGTTGTGGGCAAATTGGTCTTGTGTTTGCAGTGGGGGCTGGGGATTTGAGCAGATTTGTATTGAAAAGTAACAATATTGCTTTTTATGAGAGAAATTTTAATCTAAAACGCATTTCAAAACTACATAAGAATGTCAGGGAGACAAGAGAAGCTCGATAATTTGTCAATTGCATCCGCTGAGAATACAATTATGAGAAAAATGAACTGTAATGATATAATAGATCTTTTTGTGTTACTTAAAGACTAAGCAATAAAAGAGTAGGGTGATAAGCATAAGGAGAATATGGCTATAAACACATCTGAATCAGTTTCATGAGCGTGTGAGGTAGTGCCTGCCCTGTCTTCAGCTTGGCTCAGGGATGGAGGCGGCATGAAGATCTCGGCCTGCCGTGGACCCTAAACCTGCATTCAGCACTTAGACCTTGAGAGAACCACATGGACTTACCAGTCCTGATCTTCTAAGAGTGCTATAAAGATTAGAGCTAATATTGCAAAGCCCATAGCACAGGGCCTGCCACATAGTGGGCACTGGGTACACGGCAGCTATTTATGTTTTTAATATTTTATTTGTTGTTGCTAACAGTGGTTTAGGGCTAAGAGGCTCAGAGAGATCTAAGATTAAATTCTGCAATGTAGATTTAACAGAAGATGACCTCAACATATACTTTAATTTCCAGGAGTGATTTGAAATAGTTGAAGGCCCCCATTCCATGTTCAGCCTGGTGACTTGCCATCCTGCACCTGGCCAGCTGCTCTGAGCACATCACCCATCACTGACTCCAACAGCACTTTCTGGACTAACATGGTGTAGGCTGCTGCTACTGGGGAAATACACAAACTCCTTCTGCTCAAGCCTAATGGTGTATAAAGGGCCCTCCCATCATCCCCCAAGTTGAAGTCTCTGTTGCAATTTTAATATGATTAAAAAGTAAGAAATATAAAATTTAATCCAATTTAATCCCTCCCATTAATAAAGATGACTGAAATTTTCCTTAATTTGTTTACAACCATTTCCCCACTTTTTCACAGATGCAATATGCTGTCATTTTTTTGCAGGAAATAGTGTCAGGGATTGGAATTTCTAAAATACTACTATGATGGTTACAGAGGAAATGTGGTCCATTAGTTAATAAGTATAACAATGAAAACCAGGCTTGCCTGGAATCAGAGCAGACTTAGAGAAAGCCAGCTTTCTCAAGCCTCTTATTCAAATGCCCAATTACCTACTCCCAGAACAAAGTCTTCCATTCAGCAACACATCAGCAGAAAGTTACTACCCAACTGTGCCTCCGACTTCCGGGGTTGTGGTCCATTTTGTTCTAATCACATTACTTAACATTTTATAAAAGTTGTTTGATGAGGAAGGTTGATTTAATTATCGAGTTCTAGTAGAAATGACAAACATTACATGTGCTCACATATTGCTAAAACCTTTTTCAATTATATCTGAGGTACCATAAGTGTGCTGGCTAATGCTAAGCATTTGGGCCCTTAATGACAAGAGGCCTCAAGCAATCTGCACACACTTTTATGACATACATTAAATATACATTCAAAGTACTGCTGAGAAATTTAACAGAACTGTTGATTCATGCTCTTTGCCAGACCTGAAGTAATCCAGCTGTCAGTAAATGTGTCTTATGCTGACTTTAATGTTGTAGTGAAAGCCAGATGGACATGCAGAAGTAATGAGGATTTTTTTTCTCTTTTTTTTAAATTTAAGGTATCATACCTCATCTTGAGGTAAGTTACTATTCAAGGCAGACTCTTCAAAAATAAATATAAATAAGTAAACTAACTAACTAACTAACTAACTTAGCATCAGGAGCTATATCAAAGAATGAAATAAACCACAGCTTCTCATATGTAATGTGCTACAGGACTAAAAGTGAATTGTGATTTTTGACCTAT
Organism: Ictidomys tridecemlineatus; assembly: GCF_052094955.1. NCBI lineage: Eukaryota > Metazoa > Chordata > Mammalia > Rodentia > Sciuridae > Ictidomys > Ictidomys tridecemlineatus. The sequence goes on along the minus strand of NC_135480.1, from coordinate 96,591,974 downwards.
CTTATGATGCTCCAATTTACAATCTGAAAAACACACACCAGTTCATTACTATACAGACAGTGAGTTGGCCATGGTGCCATCAGTCCCTACTTGGCTGGATAAGATGATTCAAAATGGGAGGTAGAGATCTGTACAGGGCAGCAGAATGCCCCATACTGGCAACCAAGGAAGCCATGCTAGGGTCAAAAGAGAGTCGAGTGCTTTCATTCTAGAGAATGCACATGATTGGGAAGAGACCCTCCCAGCAAGGTTTAGGGAGGTGGCAGAACAATCCTGTTAGGCCTCACTCCCTACTCGCCCCTTTCTTCCTCCCAAGCTAGAAAAGACAGAGAAGAGAGCAGTGTTCCTCTACCTGGGAGAGTAGCTGTAGCTTTTCTTTCCCTTCCCACTGGAATTATTTTGGAAGATTTGCTTCAAAAGGAACCTGGCATCCTGGCTCCCTATGGGATGACCCTAGGTCAGCTGACTTGCTGACAAGCCCTGAGCCTGTCTGAGCAAGTGGAAAGTGAACAGGAGAGAAAGGGCATGGCAGAGAGGCAGCAGCCACATAAGAAAGGCAAGGATGAACAAGCTTCCCTCGGGTCAAATGGGTCTAAGTCTTCCTGTCAAGACCTTATTCCAAAGGACAGACTGCAAGTCAAGGAACTCTGGAAGTCAGGACTATGGTTGCAGCCCAGGAGCAGAGCTGACCAGTGGCTGGGTGAAGGGGAGCTGACACTTGATCTCCCACAGCTGAGAATCACAGGACAGGAAGTCCCTTAGGGATTCTGAAGAACCCACCCCTCAGCTATCACAAGAAGGCTAGTGTTTGGATGTCTCTGGCCAGCAGGCAGGCACCCATCACCAGTCAGGGGCACCAGGAAAGCCACCAGAGAAAGAACGGCAGCTAGAGCCAGTGAGGTGAGGGACACCTCTCTCCTCCTTCCCACACTGAAATACAGACAGAGATGGAGAATGAGGCCAAGGAAGGTCTAAGTGACCCAGAGCTAGAGAACTTCCTCTCCCCTTCTCCAAGGCACTGAGGCATATGGAAAAAGTAGGCTCTGCCTCTCCTACTCCAAGTCCCCTTTCCACCTAAAGCAGTCCAAGGCTGTAGTAGGGCACAAAAGATGAGATTTGAGAAGGATGTGGGACTGTTGCTTTCAAAGAGATGACCCTGAGTTTCTCTTTGTTCTATTTTGTTTTGGAGTTTATTTTTAATTAACAAAAACAATTAGGATTCCAGAGAGGTTTAATTAAATGAATCTTTTCTGAGGATCCACCATGTACCAGGCACTATTTTAGGCACTTGTACAACAAAGACACCAAAGAACAAAACAGAGATCCCAGTCTTCCAGCAACTCATGGAGAAGGGCGATTTAGAAGAGCATGGTTAATGTGTGAGTGAAGAAAAACAAAACCATCCAACAGCCACCAGGTTCCAGGTAGTCAATGCTAAAGTCTCAACAGCTGTCGAAGGCCAAGTCATTTACTTCTGAAACTTTTGCTCTGATGCAAAACACTGCCTTCTGCAACAGCACCCAGACATTAAAGAGGAGGGCATGAGATCTAAAGGCCAGCAGGGCCCCCAGGAAAGGATGGGCTTAGAAAGATGCTAGAGGCGCTCAAAGCAGACTGGAAGGACAAAATGAGGATTCAAGATCTGCTGTAAATTATACCTGGGCAAGTACTACTGTGTTTTCTAAGTAGATCCTTTTTGAGGAAAAAAGAAGACATTTATATATTAAATAGGTCCATATTTATAGATATCTCAAAAATCTTTAGGAACCCACCAGTACCAGTACCTCCTTCTCTTCCCCTACCTTTCTTTTCTCCCCTTTCCTAATTTCCTACGGAATTCTACCTTCCTGGAGAAGCATGAGAAAAATGAAAGTCATGAAGCCCAACCAAGACAACAAGGAACCTCTGGGGCTCCAAGGGGGCCGACTCTGGATTCTACACTAATCTCTACTCCCACTCTCTGTTGGAAGGGGGTCACTGCCATCTTCCCTAGAGCTTTGCATTGGCATGGAGTGCCCCATTTTCTCCTAAGACTGGTGCTTACATCCTTCACTGATTCCAAGGTGAGGCACAGCAGTCTGGGCCCGGCTTCATCTCCTCAGGGTACCACAGAACTGCTTCAGTGCATAGTGTGACTGTGGCAGCCGGGAGGAGGCCTGTGGGACTCCTGACAAGATCTGATTCCAGTGTTTCTAAGTTTCCTTACTGCAGATTATGCCATCTGAGTACACCTAGAAGCGCTCTGCTCAAGCCTGGGTTCTTGCCTATTTACAAAGCAGAGTGGCACAAATGATGGTCCTTGCCTTTAAATGGCTGAGTACTAAAAACGATAAGGACACTGCAACCTGGAAGCTTCCAACTTTCCCAAATGAGGTCACTCTTCACACTACCCAGGGACAAAGTCAGACCATAGGGTGCTGATGGCCCAGGGAAGCTCCTCAGAACAAACCACTAACTAACGCATCATGGGGGATTAACAAAGCCTCACCTAGCTCAAAATCCCTTAGTGTGGCTTCTGTAAGCTGCCTTTTCTTCATAAACCAGTAAATTTCCCAAACTAGTACTGTCAAGGCTGGCTAATTCTTTTTAGCCATTTGAGAGAAAACTCTAGATTCAATTCTTTTAGGAATCTGTTGGGCTTAATTAAGTCCAACAGCCACAGCACTAAATGCAAATCTTCATCCTGGAGCAATTTAGTCTAAGTAGCTAAGCCACTTTCATTTCTTCTGTCTTCCAACTAACTGTTTTCTCATCATGTATTGAGAATAATAATAATAAACCAGCCCTGATAAATGCAACCCCAGACAGGGTACTGGGGTATGTGTAGATCTATGGGGCTGACATTAATAAAATTGTTTATCTGTAATATATTAAAATAGTATTTTATAGGAAAATTTCAATGTGTGGCACAGAGAGGAGACATGCTGAACCCATTGACATTTAGCTAACAGAATTTTTAATAGAATTGAGCCAGCCCAGGAAGGAAGAAAAATAGAAAAGAAATGCCAACCAGACGGCTCCCTGGAGAATAATTCATCTTGGTTTTATGTGATATTAAATATCATTTCCTTATCCAAGTTTGGAACCTGTATTAGTGTTAACAAAGCAAGTTGTGCTCATCCAAAACTCCCCACAATGGTCCAAGGGTCAACCCCGAGGTCTAGGGCAGTGCTACCAGCTATTCTAATAAAAACAAGGCAATTCCCCACAAATAGTGCCATTTCCCACTTCACTGTGCAGATGGCAAGAGGGCTTCCAAATCACAAAGACCAGCAGCTTACGAAGTAGTGCTTGGAGCTTCTCTCCTAGCTGAGGCTGGCTTCTGGCTTGATTTCACTGGTCCATGGTGAGGGTTGCTTATTGAGATAGACAGAAGTTCTACAGATCTGAAAGCAGTTTCCCTCTCAGGGCCTGTGGTTACTCTACTAATCAATATTCCTCAGGTGTTGGGAGCACTCCAGCCTCACAGTGGCCAGAGTATCTTCTCTCCCTTCCTCCCAGTCTGGATGGACCTCCACTTCCTTTTTAATCCTTCTTTGGTCTCCCTCTCCTTGCCATTTTCCTTCTTCTAAGAGTGATTGTAAACAGACATCTTAACCTTGTCCAGTGTTCTAAAGTTCTTCTCTTTACAGTCACTTGAACATTTTTACATTTTTTTTTCCAAAAATACATTTTTAAAGGAACAAGACAAAATTGTTTTTGCTGTTGTAGTTGTTGTTTTTACGTGTGTGTGCTTTATAATCTTTATATTTTGGTATTTTAAATGCTTGCTCTCCTCGATTTGCTTTAAATGTAAAGGCCCTCCCTTCCTTCCTTCCTCCTTCCCCCCTCTCATCCATCGTTTAATGGTACACTTTCATTCTCTATGCCTCAAATGAATATTAGAAGTAGTCAAGCCTCTGGATTCTTTTCTATGCAGATTCCTTTCCCCTTCATAGACTCACAAGTTAAACATTTCAATTTTTATCTCATTCTTAAATTCCATTCATCAAAACATTTTTACTGAATAGCTATAGAGGCCAGGAATCCAGTCAGGCACAGGAGATTCATTGTTTAATGAAGTAATCATTCCCCCTTCTAAAATAAGACAATGAGTGAATACACAATAAATAGATGTAAGACAACACATAGGTAAACAATAAGTACATGAAATAATCAGAGAAGACATGCAAGACAAAGAAAATGACCAGCACACTGCAGGAGAATGAGCCTGTTGAAGGCAGGTATCAAGAAGGCCTCTCTCCAGGGAAACACTTTTAAGCAGAGACCCCAGCCATGCAAAGGGCTGGGGAAGAGAATTTCAGGGGAGGGAACAGTCAGCACAAAAACCCAGAGGCAAGATGGAACTTCAGATTTCCTAGGAACTTGAACATGCATGTGACTGGAATCTAGTGAAAAGGGAGAAAGAAAAATAGGACAAGACTGCATAGACCATAACTTGCAAGAGTTTTCTAAAGAACTTGAATTTTATTCTTGAGGGTACTGTGAAGTACCCTTAAGGCTGCTAAGCAGGGGAATGGCATGATTCTAAAGATACTTCTCTTTATTCATCACCCTAGGAGAATGGTAACCCAGCAGCACTTCTGAATCCCAAGCACTTTCTGTCAGGATTCCAAGACCAAATTCCTGCTCACATCTTCAAAACACATCACCATGCAGAGCCCACAATGATGACCACTCAAGAGAAAAAAAAAAAACCCATAGGACAACACATGCCTTTATTAACTTGAAGAGTTCTATAGCCATATAATCAACATGATTGTAAAATTACAGATCCACCTCATTTCTACAAATGTGGTAACAATTTCCTACCTGCACATCTTTGTTTGGGGTATTTTTTCTCCTCCCACATGGTTTCCTTAGAGTTCCCTAATATGAATTTAAGATAATGAACCATGTATACAAGTTCCCTCAAATATTACCCTAAAATGATGAATAAGTTATTTAAAAAAAAACAAGGAAAACACTTTAGGAAGAGTGAGAAGAACACAAGACGTAAATAGTAACTAACAGCTGTGCATCTACTATCAGTGCGTCTACTCAATTTTAGGTGATAAGTGAGAAGCAAATGCAAAGAAAGTTTGTCTGCCTTGTGAAATGCCAATGTAAACCCCATTCCTGGCCTGTGATCTGATGCAATCAATCACAGGTTTGTGGAGAATCTACTAGTCCCCCTAGTTACAATTCACCTTCATCTGTTCCTGAAGTAATCTCCCGTGTGTCCTGCCCTCCCATCTTTCTGTCACCTCCTTCCCACACTGGGGATGGACAGGGCCTTGTGCTCGCTAGGCAAGAGGTCCAGAAATACACTAGGCTCCACCTCTGTCTGCCAATGTCCTTCCTCTCCAAGCCCAGCCCTCACCACAGCCTGCAGCCCAGCTTCCCTCAGAAAGGGCCCAGATTGGCCCAAGCCCAGCTCCTTGCTCTTAAAAGCACCGAGGGCTGTAAATGAGATGCCACAGAGCGGAACTGGCCCAGCTTAAACTTCTCCTTAAGTCCAAGAACATCTTTTCCAGCGAAGGCAGCAGCCTTTTCTGAGACACTTAATAGGTATAATTGTTAATTACATGAGAATCATGTGGGCTCATTCAGGTTTTTCATCCACCCAATGGAGCTAAAATAACAACCAAACAAAAGCAGGGCCAGCCTCCAACACAGACGCTGCCCAAGAACCTGTGCCTGGGAAACAAGATTAACACCCTGAGCACAAAAGGAGAGCAGAAAGATTTAACATCTTATTTTTAGATTCTAAGTACCTAGATAGCAGGATACAAAGGAACCTCACAGAAGTCAAGATGAGAGTGGAACAATATGACAGAGTTTTATTTGCAGTGGGTTATTTAAAGACTAAAATGAAGTGTCAATGTGATCTCCTGATACTTAAAATGGAAAATAACAGATGATAATGCCTTTTCAAAAAAATACCATTTTCTAATGGTTGCTATTAATCACTCTTAAGTCTAAGCAGTCCAGGATAATCTTGTCAATGAAGAATAAATGAATTCCTGAGATGTCTATTTATAATAGCTGTCTATTTAAAACTGTGTTCCTTCTCCCATCCACAAAAAAAAAAAAAAAATTAGGCAATGTCAAGTAGTTTGCTGTGATGATAAGAAGATGCATAATAACTTGACTTTGGTAGGTCAGTACCTTCATAGCTATTCTGGCTATAAACTAAAAGCTAAGAAACCTCACCATTTTGTAACTGGTATGAAATTTTCCAGGATTTAGGTTGCTTTGCCAACTTACATTTTTATACTGTGCATAATTTGGTTTTCCCTGAATATAGCTGGCCAAAATTTCTAAGCAAATCAATAATTTTCATTATCCCTGAGGCCTGAGATCCAGAGAAAGAAATTTCTGGAGGGTCACCAAAATTTTTGCTGTCATTTTGATTGTGTTCAAGGCACATGTGCCAAAGACCTTTCATATGAGAAGCAGATAGTCTGGGTTGGGAGTAGGAAGGTAGGCGAGTGAAGGTACAGATTTGTACTCTGTGTGTCCCCAGGGCAGTATGATTGATGGAGGGCTGTTGATGAACAATAAACATAATAAACTTAGGTAAAGCCAGGACATCATTTGTAAGCCATGTTTCCCAGAGCGCCATCAGAGGACCCCCTTGTAGTGGGAAGGACACTAAAGGGAAGTAGTTTAGGTCTGAGTTCTAAATGTATCTTGGACCCTGCCCAAGATAAAAAAAAAAGAAAAAAAAAACTATTAGTTTTCTCCCTAAGAGCAGATTTTGCATAGCCACCAAATGGCTTATGCAGATGAGCTGAAATAATAATGATTAAAAAAAAAGAATCACAAAAAACTGTGTGCAGAGAGCATTGGGAAAAAGATATTAATGCTGCCATAATTCTATAATATGTTCTTGGCACATGAACTATTGAGGGCCAATTTGCAAAGAGAAACATGTAATTTATACATACTCCACTGATACTCAAAAGGATTTGAGGCAAAAGAGATGGAGTTTGTTTTACAGGGTGTACCCACTTGAACTCAACCAAATATAGGAAATTGAATTTTAATATTCCTGAAGAGGCATTTTTATGAAACATTTTTCTATGAAATCTCATAGTGTTAAAAAAATAAAGTCCAATTTATCATACTAGATTTTAATCTGTTTTTTTGGCCCATTTCCCCAGACACAATGGTACCTTTTTCAAAAAGACCAGGAATGCATAAGGGGAGCCTAATGAAGAATTTCACTGTGCAGTACTGAGAGTGAGCAGAAGAGACAAGAAGTGCCACACTCTGCCAGCTCAGTCTAGGTCAGCTTCCCCAGTACCTTCTTGAATAATATCGTTATTGATTGGTCTGGCTCTTTGAAATCAGCAGACTAAAGCTTGACAGGTTTAACCCACAGGGAAAAGCACAATTTGTTTGTTCCCTGAGTCAATAAGTTTAAATAACCCCAAGCCTAAAATGGTTCCTATTTGATGCAGGTATAAGCTTTGTTTGGTAGCCACTTGAAAACAGGGGCCAACTGACCTTGCCTGGGTCTGGGGAAGTCCACCCTATCTGCTGTTCTGTACTATCTGCTAGTGGCTTTGCAAGGCTGGGAAGGCCCTTTGAGGAAGGGTTACAGCCTTGGAGCCCAGGTACTGTCTGTCCACCATCTGTCTAAGTAAGGCACAAGGCACAAAGCTGAAAAGAGAAAAGATGATTTGCCAAAACTCATAACACTCAAGCAGCAAATTACTTTTAAGTACCTTAAAGGGCTGGGCTAAGTGCCACAAAGGACAAAGTTGGTCTGCGACAGTCCCAACTGTCCAAAACCTCACCACCTAGAGAGATGGAGGATGTGTTCAGACAGCAACTGCATACAAGAACATGTTTGTTAGTCCTGATACTGCTGGTTATCAGTCACGAGTCCTGCTTCCCCACTTGATGAAGTTTGAACATTAGAGAAACACGCTGAGGCAAGCATATGAAGCAGAGTTTATTTAAAAAGGGGTAACATAGACTTCTCCCACGAGGGAGAAGGGGGTCATAGCTGGTATCATGGTACCCCAAGAAGCGAGGTGGTCTGCCCTTTTTATATAAAAAGGGCAGAACACCTTTACTCTTCTGCTTTCCCCCCTTATCTTTCTCCTTCCTGCATACCTGACCAGGCCCAAGAATGCTTGGTGGGATGGCCAAAAGGTGAGAAATAGGTGAAGGGGAAAGGGCAGGATGGAATAGCCCTGGACACTTAACAACCTTATAGCTACCTCTAGGGAAGGGAAATTCCTGGGACAGGTTACCTTGGCAACAGGTTGGAGCAGGGGCAGGTTCTTGATAAGAGCCCTCAGGGGACAATCTCCAACTTCCCAGACTCACTCAAAATTGGCCTCCTTGACCTGACCTGACTCAATTTACCTATCTACACTGACTGCCTGCCTAATTCTGGCTTCAGTCCTGTGCACTTTTGCATAATCTGTTTCCACTTTGTCACATCTAGAATTCTATATTTGCTGCGGATCATGCATGCCTGCAATTGGAGAAGTCAGCTAAAACTTATGAGGGGAAGAAGTCATCTGTTACCCTCTTACCAAAATAATTCCCCTTCACAAGAGATCTATATAGTAAATTCTACACATAAAAATGGTCAACATGGTAAATTTTATGTTCTGTGGTTTTCATCACAATGACAAAGTGAGAAAGAAAAAGCAAGAGAGAGAAGGAGAGTGAGTGAGGGAGATCCTATCATTTAGCTGGGTAGACTTGCCAAGTCAAAGATTGGTAAGACTTTTGTTATTTGTTTTGAACAAAAATGGTTTCTCCAATGGCTCATGCAAAAAAAGCCTTCCTCAGAACTCTGGCAAAATGGCAGAACTAAGAATGCATGTGTAAAACGCGTCTCATTGTTGCAGTTCTTTTTTTTTTTTTTCCTGCTCTAATTTCTAGAAGAACTTGAAATTCATCTTGTTAGGAGGCAAATGGTAGAATCTATTAATCCTGACTTTCTGGGCACCATGTCCCGTACAGAATCTGAGACATTGCTGGCATCCTTGGCAATGGGTGAAGGAGAATATCTTCTTTCTTGATATTCTCTGTGGATGCTCATAAAAAAGCAAAAACTAAAACTAACAGTAGCCCTTTCATTCACCTAAGTTGGAAATGAAACTGCTCACACACTGGTAGCTCTTGGTTTGCACATTTTGAATGTTTCCCAGGAACCTGGAAGCAAAGTACATTACTCCAACTTTTGGCCTTTGATTATATTTTCTTCACCATAATGCTTACTTACACAGTCCCTATTTCCAAGATGTTCTGTATGCTTTCATAGTGGATATCTGGATGAAATAATTTCATCTGCACTTCAACTCAGTAGTGAAGGCAACGAGCAAAAACCTGAGATAATAGCAACTCCCAAACTCAGGAGGCCAAAAGGTTGGCCTCACAGCTCTCCCCACCCACTTCTCCTCCAGGGAGATGCTGGCTAAACAGAGGGTGCCTCTCGAGGTGTCTATCACTCATGTCTCTTGAAAATCACCTGATTTGTAACTATCTTTTCTAGATTTCCAAATTCCTGACTGCAATAGGGAGATATTAGTGAGTTGATTGCAATTCCCCAAGAACTGAGTGAGACTTTTTAGGGGGGAGAAAGGAGCTTGTCTTTTTTTGTGTGTGTTACATGAGCTTGTCTTGATGGTTCTTTTGTGTGTGTGTGTGTGTGTGTGTGTGTGTGTGTGATTGATATTTGAACTACAGATACATTTTAACACAACACTAAAATATAAGTTCATGAGGCAAGAACTTTTATTTAGTTTCCTGTTGATTCCCCATCCTTGAGAAGCCAAAAATTACCTGTTGTTGGCAGACTGACTGACTGACTGAATGGATGGCAATGGCTTCAAAATGGAAACTGAGGAGCCTCTGACAATCCCCAGCTGGGATCCTTGTGGCACAGTCTTACCTGAGGTGCTGAATGAGTCCTGTGGCTCAAGACTTCCAGCAGGGGGAGCAGGGACGCCACCCCAGCACAGAAGATACTTGATGCAAAACCAGGAGAGAAGCCTGAAAGGGGAAAATGGCAAGTCCCCAAGCCCAGAAAAAAGGAACTGAAATCAAACTAACGTGAAGGAGAAGACACTGCAGCGTCATTATAATTAATGAAGTAGCCAGGTAAAGCCCAAACAGAACCCTTGTTTTTGGGGGGCCTGCTTGTTAAATTTCTAGGACTTGTGATGCCGAGGGACCACCCGTGCCTTGGAACAGCATCTCCCATGGTGGCCTGTCTCCTGGTTATTAATGAGAGTTAGCTTCAGTATTGTGCAGCTGATCTCAGAAGCAGAAGAGACAGTGGCCACAGCCAAACCACTCTGAAATTTCCCACTGCCCTGCTCTCAAACAGTTCTATTTGTGTCTGACTCTGGGGAAAAGATCAGTTAGTTCGTTCTGTGGGTTGTTTTTGGTCTGGCACAAGTGGTTATGATGACTTCATTCCAAACTCTGGGCTGCGATTCTACCTAAAAACAAATAATTTTCCCCAAACCATCATCTAATCATGGCAACTCGGGAAGTTTCAGAGGCAAGATCTGCACTTTCTTCTCCAGGCAATCTGAAACCTAAAAAGGGCAGAGCTTGGAGCACTGGGCATCAAAATGCATGGCTGAATTAAAATGAGACTGTGAGGCCTTCCTAAGACACAGCATGCCAAAGGAAAGAGGAGGCTTTGCAGTGGACAGCAACGGGCAGGGCGATTTGAAAAGGACAGATGTGGGTGACTCGTTTTCCTCATGGATCATTCACCACAGGTCAGGTCCATAATGAGGGCGATCCCAAAGCCCCATGTCATCTAAAAGCAAGGATGATCCAAGAAAAGATCTCAGCTGCATCGTCACTGAAAACCAACAGATCCAGAGCCAAGAGCAAGACTTCAGTTTCATTTAGCTTTAATGAAGCCTTGGAGAGTAAATGACCCTTTCAAGGCTGCTGAAACCAGCAAGGACAACATAAGACACTCTCCATTGCCTAAGTGGCTCCACCCCATGGAGCACTAGATGGAACCTGCCAGTCCAGAGAGACCCAATTTAGGACATTCCTGGGAGCCCAGTCATGGACTAACTGCTGAGCTGGTATGGATCAGAATATTCCAAGGGGTGAGCATAGTCGTATTTCAAGTTTATTTTAAAGTAATGATCAGAGCAACCAGAAAATTATATATAATTCCGGAGAGAAACAGAATCAACAGATTCTAATGAACAAATGATGAGTTCCTTCAGGGCACGATAGCTACTGTGATTTTTCATATGGTCCAGTGTATATTGCCCAGTCTATCGAATGTAGTCCACAGGGACTATTTAATTCATCATCCCTGGGCTTTTCTGCAAATAAAGCAGAAACTCAGACCCTTTCTGCAAAGCTGCCACTAGAACACAGGACAGCAAGAGGACACACGGAAGCTAACCGAACCCACTTAGACTCTCAAAGGCTTTTCAAAAGTTGGGGAACCCTGCATATAAAGAAGGCAGTTCCTTGTTCTAATCCCACTCCTCCAGAAAGCTTTCCATGAAACCAACATGCATGTAAACAGAAACAAAAACAAAGAAACCCACTCAGGAGTGACAGACACAGAGAACGTGTTAACTTTCGTGAGGTCAGAGATGGTAGATACGCTCAGAGAGACCCATGTGGAGTTGCTCACTGTGTGTGTCGAGAAATCTTTCGCTACATAATGGTAAACAATGAGCCTTGTCGAATTTTTCTTATTTTTCATTATAGGAAGCATTAAGTGTCACCGTACTTCAAGCATGCAGAGCGAATGGAAGACGAGACAGCACGGTGACTTCACAACGCTGGTAAATCAAGTACTCTGGCAGGAAAAAATGTCATTCGCCTGGGATGTGATCTAGCTGATGTCATTTTCGAAACAGAAGTAATGTGTCTATTTAAATTTATGAGGAAGACAATCAATTTTATTTTCTGCCATCTACATTTGGAGGTCAGAGGGAAAATATTTATTGTGCATTTTAAAAAGCAATAGTGTTCATTATACTCCCCGAAAAGTCAGTTTTGAGTAAATATTTCTATTGGCAACATAAGAAAAAACAAGATTTGTTCTTGAGTGTCAGGTTATGAGAGACCAACATCAGCCTGAACGGGGCATCCAGGTAGAACAGGTTCCATTCCTGTCCTGGCTGTGTGTCCTACTCAATGTCACAGAAAACTGGAAAGTCTTTAGCCACCTGATAACCAGCGTCTGTCTGACAACAGGATGTCCCCAAAGAGGCTGTCTAGACAATTCGCTAGTCTCACTATTTTCAGTCAAAGCAACTGTGTTCTGGGAGAAAGATTTTCTTTTTCACCTAGTAAACATGCACTGGTAAGGTTTAAAAAAGAAAAAGAAGGGGGGAAAAAAGCCTTTACAAGAAAACTCAAGCAAAAGCTAACTTAAATCATAAATTTATTTGAATAATCATGCTCATTTTTAATGACAGAGATAAATGATTACAGATTAGATAGGATGATTTTGATTTTGATACATTTTTGAGTGAGATAATAGGTTAGGAGACATAATAGAGCATAATATATTTTAAAGATGTATGTATGTAATGGATACACACAGGAGAATGCATAGAAGGCTGTCCAACACATGCCAATACCAGCTATCTTTTCAGTCATTTCACGAGGAATAATTTATGTTGAGTGAAATTCAATATTTTTTTACAATCCTGAGTTCTGACAAATGTATGTGGTCATAGAAGCACCACTACAACAACATACAAATACTTCTATTACTCTCAACTGTTCCCTTGTGTTCTCCTGTAGACGAGCCCTGTCCAATACCCACGCCTGCCCACTCTGGTCTGTCATCATTCCTTACATTATCACCTATTCCAGAATATCACTCAAACACCACCACCCAGTCAGCTGCCTTTTGATTACTAGGGGAAAAAGCTGCCTTTTTATTTCTAGAATATGGGATTACAGATTGTGATAATTTCTTTACTCTGATAATCTCTATTTTCTAGCTTCTCACTATAAACTATTACTTTTGCAATTCAGAAAAAAACAGAAGACTCATTGTGACAAGCATTTTGGGAATCAGCCATGCCAGCTACTAATCATGTGTCACTGAGCAGGTCCTCATCTTGATGTCGTCATTTTTAAAATAGGGATCACAATAATGCTCATCTCATAAAGTAGTTATAAAGTTAAGACAGGATCGTGCAAGTATGTGCATTGCTGTCACTAAAATTGTGCTTATTATTCATTTGGCTATTTGTATTACTATTACTGTCATTATTATGAAGGCCTCAGCAGGTGTCCTCATATGAAAGGACATTCTAGGCTCATCAAAGAGCTGTGCAGGGAAGGGTCACAAGATGGAAGGGCAAATAGGGATAGAGGGAAGGGGTGTCAGTGTCATGAAGCCACATCACAAGTTCATTTTAAATCTCAAAACTAAACTCTAGACGTTTCACTTTAGAAAACATAAAAATTCGGATTCTTCAAAACAAAGTTCTCGTGATTTTATTACAATTTCTGAGTGAATTCAAACCTCTATAGCTTCTATTCTTGGAATTTTAAAAGGCAGGGCTCATTATTCATGGGATCTTGAGAAGTGTGTTAGCAAAGACCAGCCACCCTTACAACTTTAAGTCAGATTTTCTCACTGTTTGGAACCCAGAAATCCTTTAGTGGAAATATGCATTTATATTTATTTAACTCTCTCCTTCCACCCAATGGCCCCAATGTGAATGGCCCCAATCCTCTAACCTTCCTTCGCCCCCCCCCCCAGTAAGGCATGAATTTAGGGGAATTGAAGGTAGCCAACTACAAATCCAGGATTCCAAACAAGAATATGACATGCAAGCTCAGTGCACAGAGACCAAGCCATTGGAGGTGTTCATCTCGACAAGGCTTTTAGTTGTCAGACTCCGTGAGAATGAGCTCATAAAAAACCAAATACGATCCACCTTTATCTTCCCAAGTCTGTGATACATGCCAAGAAGTGAGTAAATCTGTCTCCATTGGGAAGTTCCCAAATGTTTTGATTGAAATAGAACATCTCATTTAATTCTCATCCTCGGGATGAATTCATAATTCACTGAACTGATCCAGGCTTTTTGTAATAAATAGCAATTGAATGAACAACATGTCTGCTGTCTTTGGCCAAATATATACACATATTAAAAGCAGAACAATTGGCTTTGTGCACTTTAGCCAAAAAAATAATTTTAACCACATTACAGTTCATACAAATGCATTCATGTGTGTGTCTCTATGTGTATACTTGTGTATATATAATGCATGTATGTGTGCATAAAGTGTTCATGGGCCACAGGCTATTGAGAAATCTCAGGGATCAATGAATGACCCTAAAGTTCAGGCCCATTCCACCAGATGTGGAACAGATGAGATGGTCCCTTGATTGGAACGCCTCTGTCTCTCCACATCTACCCACCATTCAAGACAAAGTGGAAGATCCACTTCTCCATCAGGTCCTTCCCACTTTCCCTACTACAGAAACAAGAACTTTCTCCCTTCTCCCTCGGATCCATAATTTATAGACATGTTTTTACCTACAACAAGACAAAAGACCCTTCTTGAGAGTAGGGCAATGAATAATTGTCTTCAGAGCCAAGCGTAGCTTTTTGTACAACAGTGGGTATCAATATAAATTTTCAGAATGAAATAAATAAATATTTTATTCCACATTAACATAATCATCAATTTTTTTCCCTGATATGTTAGCAATTGCTGTAGGGCCCAGAAAATATGAATCAGTAATAGCTTTATCAATATTCTAATTTCCAACACCAGACAATTCCTGGCTTCTCTTAAAACACCGTTGAACACTTCAATGGACACAACAGATAGTTCCCTGGATCTATGGGCCAACTCCAGTAAAACAAAAAGAAATTAAATGTTGAGGGTTTAAGAAGAAACTGATTCTGGCTAGCACAAAGTGCTTAGGCTGGGATTTATGAGCTCATGAAGAAATGATTTATATCCCATAACTCTTGGGTTAACAAAGAACTTTCTGTCCAGACGCTAATACACTAAGCTTCTCAGGGATCTCGCCTAGATTCTGGGTTTTAATCACGTTAATGACCTGCATGAGAGATGAGTCCAGATAGAGTGCAAATCATGTACCATGGTACAGGGAAAATGTCCTCCAAAAGTTGGAGAAAGTGGTTATCCAGAGAGTCAGGGAGCTCTGAACAATATTCATTCCAATTTGGCATCTCTCTTCTTTTTCGAATTATCAAAAATTTGAAAGTATCAAAAACACATGGCACCCTGCTCAGAGACAGCTGAAGTTTATTGACCGCCTGAAGTGTGGCTCTGCAGATCTCTGCTCACCCCATCCTCATTTAAAGTAAATTTCCATTTATCCCACTTTGCAGTTGAAAGTATTGAAGCTTATATTATTAAAAGTCATGTATACCATAGGCTCCACAAGAAAACAGTCCTCAAGCCAGAGCTTAATTCCTATGAGTTAATGTCTTTCAAGTCCAATGTTAAAAACTGGGGACGATGCAGATTAATTCATTTTCAATTGACTCACATGAACATAACCTATTTTCTAACTGCTAGAGAGTTTGGGGGAACTTATCTCCAAATGACCATACAATTCGCAGAAAATTCACACTTGACCTAGGAGTTGGCAGCAATCAGAATTTCTGAGAAAAGGATAGCATAGGTTTAATAACATACAAATTGCAGTCCCCTTGTGGACTTCTACTGGTCCTATCCCTAGGATTACTCCAGAGGACTCCACTCCCAGAATTTATGCCATTGGCCAACCTGAGGTGTTTAAGGTTTCCAGCAGTGGTCTCTTCTTCCTGAAAGCTAAACCTCAAAAGCATTTATAGAATACTTACTCAAAAAGCTTGGAGCTTAGTGCATATTATTTCATTTAATTCTCACACCTAGTGAAATTGGTATTTTAATCCCTGGAGGACCCTCAGAGGTCAGGCAGAAGCAATATTAATATTTCTTGTCTACAAGTACTAGTAAGAGGTGGAGCTGGAACAACATCCCAAACATTTCTAACTTTAACACCCTTGCCTTCTCAACTACACCATATGACCACAGACCCCAGGGGTTTCTGCCCTCTTTTTGTCTGAGCTCAAATGCTTTTGTGATGGCTGCTTTTAAAAATATAATCTTTTTCTTAATCCTCATCTTCATCATTAAATACTCACTACCCTGAATTGGAGAATGGCAAATATTGTAACTAAGAAATCATGGTGTAAAACAAAGGGTAGAATTCTGACTCCAGTTCAATCACTTGGAAAAATCAAGGGGGAGAAGCCCCAAGCAGCTGTTGCCTGTGCGTCTTAGACCACACCACATCACTGCCTCGGTTGACAGCCATTTTTACATTTCTCTTTGGGCTTTTTTAGAAACAGATGGGCTACTGACTATTATCAGCTCCAATCTATGCAGCTGGAGCATCCCAGAATTGCAGAAATAGCAATCTTCTGAATAATTTCTCCTGCCACAGACAACTGCGGCTTCTCCTAGAATAATCCCTTCGTGGGTCTAGAGAGCATTCTTCCCATTCCAAGAACCACAGTTCAGTTTATTTTAGACCATAATGTCTTTTTTTGTATTTTAGCTAAAGAAATGCTTCAAACTTGTGTGCCACCTGATCTTTGTTTTGTCTTTCCTAAGGCAGATAAACCAGTTGATCATATTCAGGCTAGAGGACCTTTTATCTTCAGCTGTCACACAGAGAGACCCAAGATGGGAGTTCTCTTCCTCATGGAGGACCAGGCCTTCATGCCTGAGGTACCACTGTGAACAGCTCTGCGTGCATTAGGTTATCTACTCTAAGACTCCCCAAAGGCCCCAAATCTGTACAAACTATAAATCCTATTGACAATATTTGAACCATGATGTCATGCATTCAGAAGTTTACAGAGTTAAGATGTTTGTTGTTATGGAAAAGAAAACTCAGATCTCCAAATAAATATTTTCTTTCTTTGAACTACTCATCTGTGAAATGGGACCAAATAATATTTGATTTATTGATTGATATAATGTGATTTAGAAGTCACATTATATAGCATAATAAACTCAATTTGTTATCCATAGGTCAGGAATTAGTTTTTTTTAGATAATCTTTTTCTCCTCGTGGCAAATATTAGAACAATTTCTCAAATACATGAATAATAAAATACATACAGTTTTACAAACTGTAAAACTCTAGTTATAGTAAAACTAGTCTTCAGGGATAACAAAGCTACATTAACATATAATATTTCTATTTTTAAAACTCATCATTTTGTATTACAGCTTTACTGAGACATATTGCATATAACAAAAAAATTCAGCATTTAAAAAATCTGTAGTTTTTAGTATATTCATAGAATTGCACAAACATCACCACTATCCAATTTTAGAACATTCTCATGACTCTCCATTGTACCCATTACTAGTCACTGCCTAATCTCTGTCCCTAGACCCTGATAGCCACTTATCTACTTCTTATCTTAGCTTATTATGGACATTTCATACAAATGGGCTCATATATGCTATACGGTCTCTTGTATCTGGCTTATTAACTTCACATAATGTTTTCAATGTTCATCCATTTTATTTATCCATCCATTTGCTGATAGCCATTTGATTCATTTCTACTACTTTGTCTCTTGTCAATAATGCTGCTATGAGCAGTGTATACAAATTTTCCCACGGATATATGTCAAGCACCTCATTTTTTACTAAAACTGCAATCTTCAGTAGAGAAATATAAGTTGTCTTATGTCAATGGAAGGAAAAGTCCTAACTGTAACAGTGGTAAGGGAAGAGGAACTCAGGTACAATGTGGATAAGCAAGACCTGGGAACCCAAGTGAGTCCTGCTGCCCTAGCAGCACACCCCACCCACATACCCCAAAACTCCATCACCATTTCCAGAATTATGCAGTGGAAAGAGATGTTTGAGCCAAACCTTGACATTCTTCTCAAATGACCTCAAAATGTATTCTCACTAATGCCTGAAGCAGGTCAACAGGCAAAGCAGATTTTTATTAAAGTTCCTTTCCTTTGTGATGTACCACCCCCTCCGGAAGAAAAGAGTGGATTCAAATAAATAGATCAGTTAATAAAAGAATAACTCAACCTATTTTATTAAATATTCCCAGAAAAAGACATACACAGTTAAAATTGACTTTGTTTCTATGTTGATTAAATATCAAAGGCATTTTCCAAGTGTCTGAAGTAGTAGCCAAAGAGGTTATACATTAACTTCTTCACCCTCAAGGAAAATAATATTATAGGACTCAAGTGCATAAGACTCAATTTATTCCAAAACTGGAAGTTCAAAAGATCAGTAATTTCAAGGCTATGTAGGACAAAGGAATGCTTGGTGCCCTCCAAATTACCAGAGGTGGTTTGCTAACTAGGGCCTGAGGACAATGAGGGATGACCCCCCAATTTGGCTTTATTCTCATTAGAAAGGACTTCAACCAAGCTGAATGGCCACTGACACTGCAGTCAACTCCTGTTGTCTTTTCACAATTGAATTGCAATTTTTTTTTAAGGAATACAAAAAAAAATCACAATAGATGGATCACTAATACAATATACTCATTCACACAAATATCATCATGATCTTTTCCTTTAGCAAAATTATAGTATCTGAATTTCTTGTATGGGAGGGAGGCAGCCACAGAAGAAGCAACATCAAATTCTCTCTGACTAAACTGTTAACCCTTTTAGTAGGGTAGATAAATCACAACTGGTGTTCTCCTTGCTGTACTCTTTCAAAGGAGCAACTTTGACATTCTCCTTACCATTCTCCACAGGAAAAACAAAACAAATCCCAGTCAGGGCTACCACAGAAAGTCACAGAATCTACCCCTAAGAAATACTAGAAGCAGTACTAGGTTTGAGTTTAGAAACTGGGGGAAAAAGAAGAGATCAGAAGGGGAAATGAATGCACAGAAGAAAAGAAAGACCTAACCTAATCTGCAAACCATGGTTCCCAAGCCCGTGTTTCCACAGTCTGCTTTTTATAAGGCCCTCACGTGACAATAAATAAATAAATAAATACTATTTAAATTATTACAAGAAAAACAAAACAAGAGGCAGACGTGGTGGCACACACCTGTAAATCCCAGCAACTTGGAAGGCTAAGAAAAGAAGATAACAAGTTCAAGGCCAATCTCAGCAATTTACTGAGACCCTGTTTCAAAATAAAAAATAAAAAGGACTGGAGATGTATTCAGTAATAGTGTGCCCCTGGGTTCAATCCCCTGGGTTCAAAAAAATATCAAAACAATAGTATTTCATGATATGTGAAAATTATCTACAATACTAATTTCAATATCTATAAATAAAGTTTATTGGAACACATCCCTGGTCATTCACATACACATTACTTTGGGGCTACAAAAGCCAAGTTGAATAGTTACAGCCGAGACCATATTGCCTGCAAAACCCAAACCAATTGTTATCACACCCTTTATAGAAAAAACTGGGGGACTTCTTGCCTAACCTTGCCAACCTGTACATTTCATCCCACATTTCTAAAATGGATTTCAAGAAATAAATCAGCATATTAACCACCTATTATCATTAGGTGGAAGGGTAGGGAGGAGCCATATTTGTATAAAGGTAACTTGGATGGGATTCCTGCCACAAAAGCACACACACACACACACAATTCGACATACCAACCAAGTTTACCAGGCTGAGAGTTTTTGCCCATAAATGATTTGTCTCTTTTTATAAATTTGTTTCAAGCCACACAGCTTATCAGTGAACACAAGAACACATTAGTTGCCCACAAATTAGCATTTAGTACAATTATCTACAAAAGGGACAAGGAATCCATTTACAATTCAAATCTTCTTCACTCCATTTAGCCTGAAACTTAACAAACACATTCAGGAACACTAGATAACTACTTCTTATCAATTTGGACGCCATTTTAATCCACCCTTTAATAATGTTGCTGTTGTGTGAGGGTGGAGGAGTGAAGCAACTAGGGAAACAGAATAGCTAATGAACAGAAATTGGAAGCCTAGCAAGCTCACTGACAATAGCCAAAGTGTTATGATGTGAAGTTTCATTAATTGGGTGTGTTAATCAACCACTCCCTGTGTGCTCATGTTTCCTTAACTCCATCCTGCTCTTACCAAAGAATGCAATGTGCTGTCTCTTGCCTAATTTACAAACAACTTGCAGAAAAATGTCTGTGACCAAATTTTACAACCTAAATGTCACCCTGTTTGTTTTGTGTCTAAGAACTGAGCAGATATGTTTTTGTTCTATGAAGGAATAAAGAAAATAATGATAGGATTCTAAATGCTTTTAAATTCTGCAATAACAATTAAGAACTTTTAATAGCTGACTTTATCTTAAGCATTTTGCTCCCAGATTTTTAGCTATCTCCTTCTCATGCCCCATGGAATTGCTAATCTGTGGTTTGCTCTCAATGGTTCTTTTTAGTGCAAAGAGGAATAAGGGTCTAAATTTGAATCAAAATTTGCTCAAGTTAAATTCTTCAATTCCTTTTTATTTTTTTAGTCAAAGTCAATACCAAGTTGCAGAGGAGTACAGATGGCTGGGGAATCTATGGGAAACCCAACTGGCATACCAATGTGTCCGGGAGCCAGCATTCCCAATGGCAGTTTCCAATCTGACTTGGCCGGAAAAGTGTCACCTCCACAACCTCCAGGCCAGGCAAAGGAACTGTAAGACTAGTGTTTGGACCAGAGAAGATGCTGACTAAGGATACCCAGGCCTCTCTTCACTCTCTGGGCAAATCTGATTTCTCATTTCATATGGACTAAAATGGCCCTACTTCCGCTGTACGCTATTATAAGTCAATGGTGTCTATGACCACATGTGTATTGTGTCGGGGCACATTTGTGCACAGGTGCACCCTCCAGTGGATTACAGTCTCCAATGTTTGTGGGTTCATGAAAAAAAATATTCTCCTGGAAAATTAAAAGGATGGAATAATACTCCTAAGGAACTTTTTCACATGCCTGAAAACCAATTATTATTCTCGACATTGTACAAAGGTAGAGTTTATTACAACCTTTTGAACAAATACTGAGTCTGCAGAATTAGAAAATAACCACATTTCCCTTTAGTTTTATCAGGTACTAATCTATACTTTGGGGAAAACAAAATAAACACACCAGTGTTATTAATCAATTTGCAGAAAAGACAAACAATGCAATGTAAATAGGCTAATGTGTGTGCAAACAAAGAAGAAATATCCAGTTTGAAAATTCAACTTTCTTATGTTATAAAATAATACAAATCATTTGGGAAGCATATCCTGGGAAACAGCAGAGCTGACTTTTCCAAAAGGAAAATAATCTCCAGGAGCAATTTTTGCAACTCAATGAATTAATACATGCAGTGCCTGGCATATTGTGAGCACTCATAGGTGTTAACTATATTAATTAATAATTAAGCTTATTCCAGTTTCAATTGCATTTTCTTTAAAAAGACTCTTCTTAAAGAGATTAAAAAAAAAACAGTTTGTTTAATGAGCACAAATGCAGTCAAAGTGAAGAAATCAGGTAACCAGAGAGAAAGGCAGAAACAAATAGAAGAAAGTGTGACACTAGGTCTTATAATTAAGGAGCAGTACACAATGCAACCACGATTTAGAGCAGATCATAGAGCAGCAAAGTTAAATATGGAAAGTAGAGTATGAGCGTAATGAAGGAAAATAACGATGCCCTTAAAAACAAGGTCGCACATTCAGTAGTGCTAACAACTAACATGGGAATTGAGGCCATTACAGAAGAATTTGCTGCCTCTTTCATAACTCATTTTAAAGGTTTTTCTATTTATTCAAACTTCCTGGCACTGCCACAAAAGTGGAGGCCTTAGGAACTCTGGGATGGTCACCAAAAAACTCTAGAAATGGGTAAGTGCAGCAAGGCAGAGAAATAGCAATTATAATGAGGTATTTCCAGGTCAAAGGCAAACCACCTAAACTTTTCTTTAAATCTCCCAAGATTCCCAAGAGACATGGGTTTCCTTCTCCAGGCACACCCTAAACTGCATTCCACCAATCTGAATAGAATCAGGTTTCTTCTTGGGACAAGGAGAATTACGACAGATAATGAGTAAGTGATCTTCCTTACCCTCCTCCAACCCTCAGGATGCTGGGGATCAGCCTGTAAGCTAGGTAAGTGCTCTACCACTGAGCTATATCCCTGGCCATTTTTAAATTTGATTTTGAGACAATGTCTGCCTAAGTTGCCTAGGCTGGCCTCTACCTTGTGTTCCTCCTGCCTCAGCCTCCCAAGTACCTGGAATCCCAGGTACATACCACAACACCCAGTTGGAAGTAATATTTTTTAAAACACATTTTCTTCCTCAACGTCAAAGCAATGAAAATGGTCAGAATGGGTAGTCCAGGGATGTCCTGGGAAAGACATATTAGAGTTGTCACAGAAACTCCAGGATGAGTTTAGATACTGAAATGACACACGAAGACAGTGGTGGGTGGCTTCTACCAAACACAACAAGCACGGTATAGGGTAGTAGGCTCTGCATGAGGAGAAGGCAGGATTCTTCCATGGGCAGGAGTTCAAATAGCCTGTTTGTTCTATAAAAATACAAATCAGCTGCAGCAAGCTTGGGGACCCCAGAGCTCTGGTTCTTTGCTGAAGATGTGACTTTGAGTGGCCAGTTGTTCCTACAACTGCTAATCTTTTCTTGCTCGTCCATCCTTCTGTTTTGTCTATTTGTTCATTCACATTCCTCTTTTAGTCAACTGAAGAGTTTACTAAAATCAGAATTATTCTGGATACAGGTCAAAGAAAGTGTATGGTTCATGTGACAGAACAATAGTTATCTGCAACCATGTGGTGATAAGCTTGAGAGAAACCACTCACACTTGGGCACCCGCCCCCCTTCTCAGCAGACAAAGAATTATTTTTCCTCAATACTGTTCCATCTTCTCATGAAGCTTTCTGTATTCTCTCCCTCAGCTTTTCCCAAGGTCTCATTTATCTCATCTGGATAGAGAGTCCATGACAGATTCTGCAGAGCATAGTGCTTCAAATCATGGGCTGAGGTTTGATGAAGATACTGAGATTTGCCTTATGACACAGTGTGGTCTTGGGAAAATTAATACCTCTGTGCCTCAGTTTCCTCATCCTCAAGGTAGAAAATAACAATTCCTATCTCCTAGGGTTGTTCTGAGGACTGAATGAGCTAATATTTGTAACATGCTTAGAATAATGCTCCACAGGACTGCATGTTGTCTTCAGTGCATGTGTCGGGAAGGGAAGAAGCTTCCACAATAGTTCTTCCACAAAATGGTCCTGCTCCATGTCTTTAATCATCTCCAGGACCTTAAGGACCATCAATCTTATCTCCTAAGTCACCATTCTCCCATGCTCTTGGTTCCTACACCCATCTGCCTACAGGCAAATGTTCTTGAAAAGGACATGAGCACTATGAACCGAACAAACAAACTCAACTTGAAACACACCATGCTGCTTTTATCTTAGGGCATCATTCTGGCTTTAGAATGTGCCTCCCCAAGGAGGCCTTATCTGACCCCTCTAATTGAAGAGGTCTGTCTTCCCTGTGTCACCAGTACTCTCCTGACCACCACCACAGAGCAAATCCCTCCTGATCTTAGTATCCTGCTGTGGAGGCTTTGTAGCCAATATCACTGTGTCCAGGTCACCTTTCCCATTTGTTTGCTTATGTGCTGACCATGTGTTCCCCCTACTGGAGTGAAGTCCATGAAAGCAGGCATTTATTCCATTCACAGTCTTCTCTTTGCAATCTAGACTGCTCCCTGCCTCGTAGCATATGCCTAGTGTTTATTAAATTAATTTGCTGAATAAACTCCATGTCATGAATTTATGATATTGCATAAATTTCAGAAAATTTTCTCTCCTGTAGTTTGCTTAAGAAATGTTTTCATCAATTATGTTTAAAATAAAGGACCTTGATACTTGGTAGGATTAGCTTCAACTCTCAGAAATATTCAGATATTTGAAAAGTGCCACTGTCCCTACAACAGGAGATGACTGAAGTCTTCCTACAGATTTCTTTCTTATACACTTAGCACAAAACCTTGTCCAAGTTCAACTAAAATACATCTTGATCATGATGATCACAGAGATGCTACTGTGATTTGAGGTACTTATGCTAAAATAAATATCTGTAAACGTAATTAAGTTTATTTTCATATAAACACCTCTTATCCTTTTTGATCCATTTAATTGTTTTTACTAACAATTATATAATTAATCGTGCTCTAACAAAACAACTACAGCTTTAAGAACAAAGTATGGAAATAGGCTCAATTTATACCATATCAGCTTCAATGCATGACAAATTGACATACTAAAAGTTTCCAGTAATCTGACAGATAATCAGAGCATGTAACAAACAAGGTAATTTATTTGTTGACTCCTAATTTTTTTATTAGCAGCTGGATTCCAGTTGAACTCAAAAAATATCTGTTGAACTTCAACCTGGTGCACCATCTTTCAGTTAAGTACCAGAAGGAGTACATTAAGTAAGGCATGGAATCTACCCTCAAAGGAGTTAACATTTTTGCAGGATTCTGGTAGACAGGAGATGTTGAATCCACCAAGGCAGAAGACAATATTGGATAAGAGCTGTAGCACAGGTTATGGAGTGTTCTGAGGCTTGCAGCACGGAGGGTCCGAGAGACCCTGGGATTTGGGATTGGAGTAAGACAAGCTAGAATCTCAACTCTGGGCTTCCCAATGATCTTCAGAGAGCTTCTTAGCCCATCAGACTCATTTGATCCCATTCAAACATGAGGATAAGAAGTCCTATGCCTTACAGGACCTCGACCAGAGCATTAGATATGAGGTTTGAAGAGCACTGGGATTGACAGAGGGCAGGGGCTCAACAAATGAAAGCAGGGTCCAGCAGTGGAAGGAGGCTGCAGGGAGCAGAAGGGACCAGTGGACAGCCTTCCAGGTAAGGAGAGCATCATGAGCACAGCCTAGAGAAGAAAGATGAGGCTGTCACTCTGTCTGCCACATTAGGATGGCTGGAGGAACAAGACAGAAAAGGGAAGGCAAGATACAGGCATGGGATGAGGACTCTGAATCCCGGGCTCAGGAAGTCCATCATCTGTGAGATAAGTTAAACAGGGATCCACTAAGAGTTTGGAAAGGGGAGTAATATAAGTAGATAAGACAATCAAACAAAATGTTTTTAAAAAATCAGAAAAGCATAGAGTTGGAAGGACCTGAGCAATGATCTGCTCCAATGGATACATTATTACAGATGAGAAAACTGATAAGAAAAGTGCATAGGAGATGAGCTCAGGGTCCCAGGGCAAGTTATTCCCAGTGCCCAGACTGCAGTCCAAGTCTCCTTACTCATCCTAGTACTTTTCCCCCAGTACTACCAAAATATCCCAAAGTGTGTGTGTGTGTGTGTGTGTGTGTGTGTGTGTGTGTATACAGATATGCATATACACCAGAATACCTATGTGTGTGTGTGTGTGTGTGTGTGTGTGTGTGTGTGTGTATACCTGTGTATATATCACCACATACACATATATCATACTGTGGTGACAAAGGATGGTTTTCTCTGGGACAGAGAAGCAGAAGACCACGGAAAGCTTTCTTTATCCACTTTCCCCCTCTCCAAATGTGCACAACCTCTCCTGACTCCTTGAGTCAACTTTCAGACTTACTTAACCCCACCACCTACTCCCAGTGCCCAACCAATTCCACGCCTTCAAAAACATCTTTCAAAGTTAAGTAACAATATAAGGGAGCAAAAGATCAACCTAGAAAGTTGGGCTTTCTATAGGACAGCTAAAAGAAGCTCAACGCATCAATGTTACAGAAGATGAAAAGAGGGGGCCGCTCTGGGTCAAAGGGCCTAGGAGATGTAAGAACCCAATACAACACTGAGCCTTATTCCTTCATGATTTAAGAAAACAAAAAAGTAGCTGTCAAAAGAAAGTTTTCAGACAGAGAAAGAGGAAACAGGACTGGATGAAAGACACTAAGGGATAGTGTTGGTGTTTGATGTGATAATGGCAGAGGAGCTGCATAGAGAAATGACAATATTTTTAGGGTAACTGACCAACATAGGTAGGGGTGAAGCTACCTGACCTCTGGAATTTGTTTTAAGATACTTCAGACACATAAAGAAAGGGAGATGAAATAAGTGGGCAAAATCTCTCTGCTGACTTGGAGAGATGGGTAGATGGGTCCATAGCTTTGTTCTACTTATGAGTTAAAAAAAAAAAAAAGCGTAGTTTTATTACCAGGAGACAAAACAAATAAACAAATGAAAAAATAAAATAAACCCTCAAATCAAATCATTCCTCTCAAAAGCTGCCCTACTCTCTTATTTCATTCACCTACACTGATTCATCTGACTTCACTTAAATATTGGGGTCCTTCCTAGCCTTTACCACTTCTCACCATCCTCTACCTTTCTGGGTTTGCTCATCTCCACTCTGTGTTCAATTACTGCCCAGAAGCCTGCCCTCAGCCCCAGGCCCCACCTCTTTGTTGAGCTACAGCGGGTTTTTCTAGTTACCCATCATCCACATTTACCTGAATACAACACCTGCCCCTCTGTGCATATTTACTAGATGGAACACGTTGACCTACCATCTCTCCACCCACCCCTCTTCAGTCCTCTTTCTCTATTCTGTGTCTCAGCTAAGGGTACCACCTCTATTCCTCAGGGGAGACATCTGTCCATCAATTCTTCTCTGCCCCTCATTCCCCACTTTAATTGATTACACATTTTGTAGATTCTATTTCACAGATAGCTCATGCTCACCCCTGCCCTCTCCGTATCCTATCACTGGAGACAGTAGGGGCCTGGGATCCTGTGGTCAGTGCCCATATCTCCTGGCCAACTGCTATCCCTACACAAGGCCTCTATGCCAGTGCACTTTCTGAAGTCAGAACTGGTCTTGCCAGAGCTCCTTCAGAGCTCCACAGGTCCACATCTGAATTCTTATGGCTCAAAGAGCAAGAATTAAATATAATAAAAATAATGAATGTTTACTCTACCTCAGGCATTACAATAGGTAACCATTTACATTATTTTATTTGATCCTCACAATAGATTTTTTTTTTAAAAAAAAAGAAGAAACAGGCATTATCATCACTCATTCTACAGATGAAGAAATGGAGGTATAGGCAGACAACAGTAACCTGCTCAAGATCATGGTCAGGAGGATGTGGCAAGGTAGCACTGACAGATCCCAGCTGGTCTGTGTTGGAACCTGGCACCCCCTACAAGGATGATCTACCTAACTCCTGATGTGCAGTTAGCGTCCCTGAGATCCAGTTTCTTCATCTAAGATGGGATTAATAACACCTGCCTTGAAAGACTGCTATAAGGACTAAATAGAATAAGATCTCAAAAAGTATCAATTATTACTAATAATTGTATTGTTTCCAGCTTCTTGAGAAGGGATTTGGAGATGCTCAGCCCAGTGTGGTTTCTCCTGGGCTTCCCTAATATGCTTCAGGAATCCCAGGAAGGGCTAGTACTGTTTCACTGATTAGGCCTATATATGAGCTCTCCATGTTTACAGAACGAACCACATCAAGCAGTCCTTTGACTACAGCCATTCAACAGTTCAGCAGTGCTGAGAACTGGGTAAACTGATTTTTTATTTTATTTTACCGGGTAAACTGATCTTAGATGCTCAATCACACTCTTTCTCTCTCACACACACATACACATACACACACACTCTCTCTCACATGCAGATTCCATGTTAGCAGTGTCAGGGCCATATTAGGGGTTGGTTCAAAGCTGAAGACATAGTGATTAACTTTGTCTGAAGGGAAAAACATCAATGACATAGCACAAATCCCTCACGAGCACTTAGCAAATATTAATCTATGATGGATCAAGCTGTACTGTTCCTCTCTCCAGTTACATTCTCTTTACAAAATTATTGGGTTTTGATAAGGCCTAAGCAAAATATCAAAGTTTAGCCCCTTTCTGTGCTCAAGGTTATCAGGAAATCTTAACTGCAGGACCTTGAAGTTTCCATTTACTGTTAGCAATCTAGCAACCTGAAGAAGAGAAATATAAAATAATGAATAATTCAAAACCAGATACTATCTTCCTTATTCATAAAAAGCACTCATACAAAAATGCCCCAGTGGATGTCTGCATGTGAAACAAATATGATTTAATATTAAACATTTCCCTCGACTCCGTTTCTCTTTATTTAGAAAGGGTGCCAGAAATGTTGGGTCAATGAGACTTAGAAGAGAGTTCAGGCCCAGCTAACAGAGTTGTCTCAGAGTCAACAGAAAGTATCTCTTCTCCTTAAACCCAGTTTGAAAGGCCCAGATGCCCTTGCTGACCCACCTGCAGCCAACTTAACCATCTTGGGTTGGTGAAGCACTGGCCCTAATCAAAGGCCTGGGACCAAAGAGCACAGACAGGGCAGTGAGCAAGAGGGCCAGCCACAGGGGGGAATCGCAGGCTCAAATGCTTGTGAAACATGAAATGTCACCCAAGTGCAGCCCTCAAAGATGCTCCGGCCAGAAGAGGACGCACACGTACAAAAACAGGCAGGCAGAACAGTGTGATAGCCCTGGTGTCTCACATGTGTACTAATATTCCAGAAGCAAATGAACATCCTCTCCATTGTCCGACAGCAGGAAGACAGAACCATTTCATCCCAGCTCTGAAGATTAAATGGCCAACTGTGAAAATGTCCTCAACACCCAAAGGGCAACCATACCGAAATGCAGAATATACCATCTTTAGGATGATTTAACGAATATCTAAGTCCAACTTCTGTCTGATGAAAATGGTGCCAAATGGCAGAATTTTTTTTCCTTACCTAGACATCCAAATCCATTTAACCATTTGTTCCTTGATGCTGTCCCTATTCAAGTGTCCTAGTTTGTCTGCCACTTGCTGCTGGCCAAATGGTCAACAGCAGTAGGACTGACCCTCCCCCAAAACCATCCCTTTTTGTCTTTTGCAGTTGTTTTTTTTTTAACTGCCTAAAGGAGACTTTCTCTTTCTTCCAGTGTTTGAAACAGCATGACAGCACTTATCTGCTATTGATTGTTTTATCTATTCTTAAACCCCACTGAGGTAGCAGCCACTGAAGGGCTTGCAGGTGTTTGTGGTGGTGGCGGGAGGGGATAGAGGGGATCTCCTGCAGAGAAGTACAACACTGCTGCTTCCAACTGGTCTGGAAGACTGTGAAGGGAAGGCAGACCATGGTCCAATGTAATGACTTCATGGCCAGCCCCAGGGGTGGGAGGGCATTCCTGTGCACTAACAGCCAATCTGTTGTGTGCCCTTTACCATTGTTCATTTGCTCCCATCCATCTGCTTACTTGCTTTTAAGTAAAAGAATGAGAAACAATCCTTCCCGCCAGAAGTGGAATGACTTCCCTGTGCCTGATTGCACTGCTAGATACTGAGGTACCTCCCTTCACTGAAGTCTGCTCCTAATGGTCCCACCTAGAGAAAGAGGCTGAGTGTTTCTGGACTTTCAAAGGGAAGTCCTAAGAATAAAGACACTCTATCCAGCTGTGCTTCAGAGGGCCATAAACCTTAAAGAGATTGTCGAACCTTCACACAGCGCTTTGTTACAAAAATGGGGTGGGGGAAGGAGGAAGATCAGGATATAAACCAAATTCGAGAATAAAACAAGAAAAAAAAAATGTTCTCCCATTCCAATCCGTGTAATGAACAGTAAGCATTTTTTTTTTTTTTTTCCCTGAAGAAAGCTGCCCTAGGTGGGCATTCTTGGTACTACGCTAGATTCCAGAAAGAAAAGCCATGTGGGCCGTGTAACCCATTTTCCAACACATACCCTGCTCCCTACTGGCTGCTCAACTTTGTGATCCACATCTGGGCCCACAGTGTTCCTGGAGAAGCATCAGAAAGTGGCGACGGTGTTATGAGTCCAAAGAGAGATCACAACCCTGGAAGCCCCAAAATACAGCCGGGTCAGACCAGCTTCCAAGCACTCCCTTCACTATGCATTCACCTTGTCACTCCCTGAGACTTTGTAGCATCCACTAACATAAAGCAGGATGGAAAAGAGGCCATCAAACTCTGCGGACCCTCTCCAGGCTCTTTGACATATGATCATCTTTTAGGATTCAAAGACCATTAAAAAGACGGAGACTTTACACAGGGAGCATCCTTCATCTAAAAATCTCAACTGTTACACAATCTGAAGTTTGGGGGCCTGGATGCATTGAGCATTTCTGCTTTTGTATTTTCAAAATAGGGATACACAGCCTGTAATTGCCATTTTATTGAAAACAGACTCGATTCTGCCTGGATTTGAGTCCTGATTCTACCACATGCTAGCTCTGTGCCCATGGGCAAATTGGCTTCCCCTCCCCAGGCTTCATTTAGCCACTTATAAAATGAAATCATCATAATAACAGCACCTGCCTCAAAAGGTAGTTGTGATGAAAACCCTGGGAACTGCTAGTTTATGTTAGCTCCTCATCTCTCCTTTGACAGGTAACACAGCCTCAAGGTTAAAGATGAACTGGGTTTAAACCACAGGTCCTCCATTGACTTGTGCAATTGTGGGAAAGTTCATTTCTCTCTTAGTTTCTTCATCTATATAAAATATAGAAAATAACAGATCCCCCCCCACACAGGGATGTAATGAAGTTCAAATGTATTAAATTTGGAACATGGTCTGGCAGAGGGTGAGTGCTTAATAAACATTAGTTATCACTGTTCAACACAAACTAAAAGCTATAGCTCTAAAAGCTACACAACCTGAGAATTGTGATAGTTTCTTGTTCCAGGAAGTTGGTAGTCAGGGTGGAAATAAATCTTGCTACCTCCTTATCTTAAACCAGAACTCAATTAGTACAGTTTATATTCAAGAAAGAATTGAAGGGTACCAAAGAACAAGCACTGTTGTGCTTGTTCCTTCTGCTTCTTTTCTTTCCTTTTTAATCTTACTCTCTGATACAGTGCAAAGAAGGAGGAGGCATAGCCAGAGAACCCAGGTTATGAATTCTCCCCGCACCTTTCACTATTTCATAAGCCACAACCCTTTAAAATCTTAGTTTACTTAGATTACCATGAAATAGGGATATCAAACCCAGTCTGTAGAGTTCAAGGACCAAATGAGGTATTGCACGTGAGCTTTAAGAACCAATCACACTAACTATTCATGTGATTTTTCTTCCTTTTGGTTCATGCTTTATTTACTGTCCTCAGTGCCAACCCTGGTCACAATTTCCTTGTTAAGTAATTATCTCTCTTCACCTCTGATACAGCTCAGCCCTCTAACCTACTTTCTTCATCTTAACATTTCCATCCTAGCCTTCCTACCCTCTCATGCATGTCTAATTTTCAGTTATTATAAGCTGCTATTCCCAGGGATATAACTATGACAATGAACTATGTCTGGCACTGGAACCTTGAGTGGCCTAGAAAGAGCATAAGTCCAATAAAGCCTCTGCAGCACAGCATCCTGAAACCAACTGTTTGGGCCAAGGTATCCCCGGGAGAAAGCATCGGAAGCTGGGGAGCAGTGAACCCACGGAGCTGAGAGGCAGCAGGGTATGATAAAAATGTTTTAGAATACACAGATTTCTCTCTTCCCAGCTGTTTGATCTGGGGCAAGTGACTTAACCTCTTTTGGAAACAGTTAGCTTCTAACTTAAAATAGACTTATTCTGGGGGGAGGGGGCAGTTCCTCTTCTAGGAAATCAAATCCATGACAAGTGCACATGTGCTGACTGCTTCACATACTCCAAATCACTCCTGTTGTTATGCTTTCTTTTCTTTGGCTCTTATGGCTTGCTAATATACTATGTAATAACCAGCTGTTACTATCTGTTGTCCATTCCTCTCCCAGCACCTAAGCTAAAAGTAGGGTTCTTTGCCATTCCTTTTGCTGATGTATACCAGGTGCCTAGAATAATGCCTGATTCACAGTAGGTCCCAGTGAGCATTTCTTGAATGACTGAGTGAATGACAGTTAAAATGAAGCATAAACCATAACATGGCTAGAAGTGCTACTTCTTGGTAGTCACATCCCTAGTATAATTTAATTTCTACAAAGGTTCTCATTTTATTTTTTCCAATTTTATTTCAGAGTTATTTAAAATGTCCTTTTTCTCCTTTCTTTCTATTGTACTGGGACTTAAGAGTTTAGCCTTAGTGAACTGTAATTCAAAGTAAGACATGCAAACTTGACTCTTATCAAATTTCTTCCCAGCTGATATAACCATGTGACAGCTCCGTGACACCTGGGAACTGCATCGGTGTTAGGAGAAAGGGGAGGAAAATAATTCAACAATCATCCCCCACCATTATTTCCTTTGCCTTGATGTTGCACACATTCCCTACAAGTTCAAGAGTTCATACATTGCATGCTGCGGAAAGTGAAGTAATGTGCTATGGAGTTCTAAATCTTCTTTTCCACAAACCATGCTGTCTTGCTTTATTGTTCAGTGGTGCAAAACTTCTCCTTTACAGAAGATGTATTGGTCTTGATCCCATTAATATGGGTCAGTAATATTCTAAGTAATAATCCATGCAAGACAAAATCATCATGAATGTTAACTAAAACATACAACCAACACGCTTTTTCCTGTCAGAGCCTTTGAGTTTACCAGTAGTCCATAGCATAATATAATATTAATGAAGTCAGAGATGACAGTTAAAAATTGTTGTCTCCTAACTACTTGTTGAGAATAGAGAACAAAAACAACTAGAAAGACTGCAGTATATAGATAGTTAGAAAAACTCCAATTATTCAGTATATACAACCTGCCCCCCATTTTGAAAAGGATTTCTCATCAACCTAATACATGTATTTTACTCTGCATAATACTGAATGAAATGTATTGAAAAACACATTTCTTGCTCCTATAATAAAATAAAGCCTTATGGACAAGAATCCCATGAGCTACTTTTGGGAATAAAAATGAGTCAGAATTCTTGTTTCCTTGGTTCATTTCATCAGAACAACAAGGATTATAATCATCCTTTGGGAAAATAAACCTTCTCAGTGTCATGATTATCATTCCTGTACATTTTCATCTTCTTCCTTTTTGAAATATCTCCCCAATTGCTTCTTTGTAAAACAGTCTCTTCTTTTTCTCTAACACTTTTCTATACTTTTCTAATGGACTTCTTCTGCAGAATGATGATTTGTGCCATCCAAAGTCAGGAAAGACAGGGAATTCTAAGCATATCCTATCTGGTGCAATGGATACCCAATTTAGAAAATTTAAATTTAATTAATGGCTTTTATTTTCAGATTTTTAAAAACAACTCTGTCTTTTAAATTTTCAAGAAAGGAAGCCAAAGCCTTTTGAATTTTGAGCCAGCTGTAGGGTTTAATGAAATGCAAAGATCAGGCACATTGTGATTTCTCCACTGCTTTGCTAATTTCACATTTTTAAATACTCACTGATACCAATTACAGCTATCTTAACCCAAAGCAAAAAAAATGAAATAAGATAAATTATATCTTCCAACGCATCAAATAAACTCCAGCAAAACATGTCAATAAAGATATAATCTATGTATGAAAAATGGTATTGTTAAGAGCTGGTTTTGAAAAGCAGCCCATTAATATATAAGGATGTTAATGATATATTTAAAAGCAATGTAGAGAAAAAAGAATGAAAGATAATGTACAAATAGTTGCCACATGAACCTCTATAGCCTTCAAAAGACTGTTTTGGGGGGTCACCTGGGATTAAACTCTGGAGCACTTAAGCCACCTCCCCAGCCCTATTTTGTATTTTATTTAGAGACAGGGTCTCACTGAGTTGCTTAGAGCCTTGCTTTTGCTGAGGCTGGCTTTGAACTTGCAATCCTCCTGCCTCAGCCTTCAGCAGCTGGGATTACAAGCATCTGCCAAGCCACCAATGCCCAACCTATCTTTTGTTATTCTAATCTCAGCACTGCCCGAATAAGGGCATTGGAACATAGGCCCACAAAGTGTGTAGCTCTACAAACTGCAAAAACAAGTTGGAAAGCTTGGTAGCAGTCCTTTAACAACAGCTGGGGTCATCTCTGTGCCAGGTCAAAGGACGGAGAAAACCATACAGCAGGGGTGTTTGGACTGACAATTTAATTCTACCATGTGGTTCCATCCTGCACTAGAATACAGCCTACTGGAAGGAGGATGATTTGTCACAAGGACCATAACAGAATTACCTTTGGAGTTTCTTCCAAAGATAATAAAATGTAATTGATTAGCTCTCACTGTCCCTGGTTTCTCTCTTCTAATGCACCTACCGCTGCTGCTGAGGAATAGATATCATTCTCTTGTGTTACTAATTCCATTATGATAGGAGTTAACCAAAAATTTCAATCTACTTACTGTTTATGTTTAAAGCTTATGGATCCTCTCTCCTTAAATCTACTTATTCAATTTTTTTCCTTTTTTTCCCCCCAGTACTGAAGTTCAAACTAAGGGACTCACATGACCCATAGAGCTACAATCCCTCAGACTTTTTTTCTCTTTTTAAATTTTGGAACAGGGTCTTTCTAAATTGCCCATGCTGGTCTCAAACTTGTGATCCTCCTGCCTCAGTCTCTGAAATAGCTGGGAATACAGTACTGCACCACTGCACCTAGCTATTTGTACCTTTCTAATGTAGCAACTTCAAAAAGCAAATTCAAGACTCTCCAGAGTATGGTGACCCTCCAGAGCCACTCATTTTGTTCAACTGTAGCCTCATGGAGGTCAGAGGACACATCCTAACATTAGCTGCTGAGATCACAGGTCATCCTCTGCACCACTGCAGCCAGTAAGGTAGTACTTTGTCCAGTTCCATAGTCTTTTCAGGTGTCTGAGGATTGCCTTCTAAAGCATTTGAAAAGAAAACTTAACCTTGAGCCACCTTAGCAAGCAGTGGATTCCTTCCCAAGTTGAAACCCATTATTTTAAAAAAAATGAGTGGCTCTGGAGGGGCACCATACTCTGGAGAGTCTTGAATTTGCTTTTTGAAGTTGCTATAGTGGCAGGTGTAGACACTGAGCTCCTTAAAGCAGGAATAAATTGGCTTTCAATTACAAAGTCAAAAGGCAAAGCACAGGTATTCTAAAGTAAACCCATTTTTAGGTTGAAATAAAGAGAACTATGCGAGGATGCCCTCTAAATGATCAAGAAGAGCAAGTTCAGAGTTATTCATGCCTCTTTTCAGGTTGTCAGGTTCAACAGCTCCTATCAATGAGAGTTTGACATTCTTCCCGTACCCCATCAGGAAAGGTGTTCCTGGGCCACTGATGAGTGGGTTAACTGAAAAAGACACACACAAAGCAGGACGGAACAACAAAGTACTTAACGATCTGTAGCAACTAGGAATTAGAGAATTATGAATGTAAAAGTTCACTGTGAACTAAAAAGGAAAGAAAAGGGGGGGGAAAAAGGCTAGTCATCTGTGGATTGTCCTTTCATTGTTAGCCCATGACATGAATGCTGTAAGCACAGTGAGATGAGAGAAAGATCCAGAAACAGGAGATCCATTCACCACCTGTCGCCAGCTCTCACTGCAAAGGGAAAGGAAAAGTCCTCCAGGCTCTGAAGAATGACTGCTGCTTCTCACACTTGCTTTTCACCTGTGAAACACTTAGTGATCTGTTTGGAAAGAAGGGTCACCTCAAGAAAAATGACTGGAACTAGACAGTGGTTGAAATTTGTATTTGTCTAAGTCTTAGAAAAATAGATTCTAAGGTCTCAGTCAAAAAACTACCTCTGTGGGCTGAATCTTTAGGCTCACTGTTTCAATTATTCATGGGCCCCACACTGTTACAAAGGGGATTTAAGCATGACCCATTTATCAGTACACCTGAAAACTCAAGGGAAGTTATTCAAATAATCTAAAATGAAAATTGACTATTATTTTTCTTACTGCTTAGTATTTTGATTTGTATCCTGAGAATTTATAATACTTCATTCTCTATTTTTTTTAAGTTAACTAATAAAGATTCTGCCAGAAGCAGCAAATTTGTCTAGCTTTTCAAGTCTATGACTGTGTTCACACTTCTTTTCAACTTTCCAAATTAGAAATAGCCCCTTTTGCCTTAAAGTGATATGAAGTATCAGCCTGAACCAAAATGTGTGGCTCACACTTTCTGATGTGAAAGAGATAAATAAATAAGAGACACTGAGGTGCCTCAGGAATGAATGAACTTCTCACTCCACCTTTCTGAGGATGTTGATACAGACTCAGAAATAAGCCACATCCCTGAGCAATTGAACTGTGACTTCACTTTCCATACAACTGCTATTCAAATTTCAACACCAGATTTTTCTCCCCTCCCCAGCATATGTCAATGATCAATGAACTATGTATTTAAGAAGGCTGATCAGTCACAAACTGAGTAAATGCTACTCGAAGATTGGCAGGCAGTCTAAGGTGCCTTTTGGAACATTTGTCAAAAAATGTTCACCAACAGTGTTCCCTACTTGGCCAATTCTAGAAGACCAAAATTCCACTCATGGGACTGGTTAGATGCCAGCCAAGAGTCCTGCAGAGCCTTCTCCTTCTTGTTCACAGCTAAAGTCATGATAGACAGGATCCCAATCTCCCTTCACTTTTCTTCTAGGCCTCATTCCTTAAAGTATCTCCTCCTCATCTCACTACTAACAGAACAGACTTACTCACTGGCCATGAGTGTTAGTGCAATGTGCACTGTGAGGCTTGTTGTATGGAATGTGGTATTGGAAAACAAAACTTGTCCAAATTCATGTTATCATTTATTAAAGTGTACCATCATTGCTATTACTGATATGTCATGCAACCTATAGAAGTTAGATATAATTTGCTAAAATATGGGATAATAGCTTGCCCAACTTTTATTACATAGACAACTAGAAAAATTGGATTAAACTTCAGATGTGCTATTTTCTATCTATGTAGGATATGTGAACTCAGTGAAGTAATCTATCCCGGATCTTCTTGGAAATCCAAAAGATATGCACTCAGCGAATTTCTACTAAGAACCATGAAGTACAGTGCTGGCTGGTGCAGGATGATAAAAAAAAAAAAAAAGAGGTTGCTTCTCTAAGGATCTTCATACCCCAAAGGGGAGAAGGCAAATAAAAATATAAACTAAGGTAACATAGCCTGTGAGAAATAGCATAAGACAATTATAAGTGCTCTGGGAGTTCAGAAGGAGAAACTGTTTCCCTCCCAATAATGGGAGGAGATTTAAAAAAGACTCCCAAGATTCACAATTCACCTATGATCATATAATAATCCTAAGGGGAGAAAGGAAAAGATGGTGGGAAAATTTAAGAGTAAGCATGAAGAATGAAAATGTCCACATCCATTACATTTGAGGTAAGAGACTGTATTAGGCAAACATACAATGAAACAAATATAAGTGATAATTACGGAACTGAGGCAGAGTAAAGGAAGGCACCATGGTAAATTGTGTCCCATCTGATCAAATGATAACCAAGGCAACCAGTCACAACTCTAAGGCTTGGCAGAAAAATGGGTCTCACCTAATGAAAGACCACAGCACTGTCAAGGATTTCACTTGCAAATCTGTTTGCAGACAAGCCGACACCTGTATAGGTCAAGAAAAATCTTTGTCAAGTCACACCTTTATTACCTTTTATGGTGGAAGGACCACAGATTCCCTCAGTAGTCAGCAAAAGTACTGAATCACATGAACACCCAGAAATCCTGCTCAGGGTTTAACAGACTCTCAGTACAGTTCTACCTTTATACCATGCACAGGGGATCACCTGCTCAGTCCAATTTCTGTGCAGACACTGTCAGGGGTCTCAGATGATGCAATCAGGGAGACTATCATCAATAACAACAGTACGGATGATTCTGAGTGTTTATAATGTGCCAGAAACTGTTCTTTTTTTGTGTGTGTGTGGATTGAGTCATTTCACTTTCACATGGACACTACTAGGTAGTGTCATTCTCAAGGTATAGAGGAGTAAACTGAAGTTATATATATATATTCAGAAGTTATATACCTGGAGTAAACGATGACCCATTGAATGTTAATGACCCGAGTAGAAAAGGCCCACCATTCACTTCAGGACAAAGAGGCTTGTAAACCTTTTTCCCATACACAGTATCATACTCTTCTTTCATTCTTTCCCATCGAATCCCAGGCCTAGATGGAAGTTGTCAAGACTATAGCCTAGACTTGTCCGTTGCATTTCCTAGTATTAACTGTTGCACTTGGGTTAAATTCTCTGAATCTGTTCATCAATAAAGTAAGGAAAAAATTACGTGATGAATGTAAACTCCTCAATAGTAGACAGCGTGAAGGACAAACAGAACAATTTTACCAGACTGCATGGCCAGTAGCGGAGACATAGTAAACTAAACAAATACAAATCACCATCCTAACAATTTGCCCTGTGCTTCAGTTTCCTCAAAAACAAAACAAAACAACAACAACAACAAAAAAAAAAAAAACAGACAAATGAACAAACAAAGACCAAAAAAGCCCACTCACTGTGTTTTGGGATTATTCACCTATCTATACTCCTGGGTGATTACAGGCAAAGACATCATTCTCTTTGAAAAAACTCTCTTGCTAGTGAAGGTATCTGATATAATTTTAATTGTTGAAAAACCAAGCAGCAAACAAAGCCTTCCTAGAAGGATGAAAGATATGCCTAATTTGGTGACACAAGAGCCACCTTGCTCATTTATTGAACTCCAGGGACATAGAGGGTTTCTTTTGACAGAGTTGTTAAGTAAATAAGGATACTCATGGTTGCTGAATAAATTAGGCTATTCTTATTTGACCTTGCCAAACTGGGTCTGAGTGACCTACATGATCCAGCATTGTCTGGCGTTCATTCCTAGATGTGTAAAGCATTCTCGCTGTGTCCAGACCCTTCTTGCCTTTGTTGCTTTTATAAAAGGTTTCATTGAATTGCTTATTAAAACTGCTGTATGTAAAACTACTCCTTTGAAAGATTTCTCTGGCTTGCCTCCAGCTCAATTAGCAGACTACTTCCAGCTGATGAAAAGTAACAGTCAATATCAGATTATAGTTAGCAACTATTCACAAGAGTAATCAAATTAGATTTTGGTATCTATGGTGACACAACAAAAATTTCCACTAAGTCCTGTGGTTTAACAATAAGACTACCACAGCTTTATATTAAATTATTGCTCAAAACATTTTCTCAAAATTTAATCTGCATCTCAAGGGATACATACACAAGTCTATGGGCATAACAAAAAATTTATAACCCCAGCTTTTCCAATTTAAATATTAAGTAGCCTTAAGAACAATTTGCATGGCTCTTGGTCTGTCTTCTCTTCCAACAACTTCCCCTCAATTATCAGTTATGACTGGTCATTAGCAAGCTGAAACACCAACTGGTCTTTTAATCAAATGTACCAAGCCTATAGTCAGGACTGGACCAAGTGGGAAGATGATGGAGAAAAAAAAAGCAAAGGCAATCACAGCTCTTGATGTCCTTATGGATTAAAGAGGAAATTAAACATGCACAATAAAAGACAATATTAACCCAGCAGATTTCAGTTCCTGTGCCTATAATGTAAAGAGAATGTGTATATATACATAAAATTATGTGCAAATTGAATATATCTGCTAGTAGGCAGAGAATAAAGGCACTATTGGAATTGGGTTCAGCTCATTAAAAACCAAACAAAACCCCCTTTTGTTTGGTTTTTAAAAGTCTCTGGGCCCTGTGAGTTGCAGCAGACCTCCAGGCAGACCCCTAGCCGGTGGCATCACACAGCATTCTTCAGTGAATGGCTCCGATGCCCACCACGTGCCTAGGGTCCCAGCAAGACCTTAGTTCCCACCCACATCTGTGGCTCAAGTCGAACTCTTGGAACTGCAGGCACACGTGGGGGCCATCTTCCGTACTTCCTGGAGCCTGGAACCTGGCTATGTGGAGGATAGGAGGCTGTCTTGGACTCTTTGTTCTGCAGGTCCCTATCCTGCCATCTTGCCTCAACTCTTTCCCCTGCCCTGGGAGCACTAGGGACTGGGTGGTCAGCCCTTTGGCTTGGCAATTATATGACTAGGGAACAAAGTGCCAGTCTTCCCTCTTATGGATATCCCCTGGTAGCAGGGGTCTTCCCACCCCCATGATCTTCTGGAACTAAAATCATTCTACCTTTTAACACTGGGAAGAATAAATGAAATGGCATATGTGCCAATAATTTATAAAAAGTAAAGGCTAAATAATTGTAAGAATTATTACTGCAAGATAATATCTTTTTTCCCCCTAAACATGAGTAAAGCACTTAACTCTCACTCAACTGCCAATCATCTTGTTCTGGATCCAGGAAATGTGCAAAACAGTGAGAAACAGCACAGTGGAAGCCACTCCACTCTGTTCTCTTAATGACTTACATTTACCTTGGCAACTAAATATACAATAATTTGGCACTTGGGAGCCCTTGGAGCACCTAGGAAAACAAAGCCAGCATGGATCTGACTCTCCGTGTGCGTCCTTCTATACAATCCAATGTTTTGGCAATTCAGTCACAGCCATGTCTTTTTCCCTCTTGTCACTATAAAAGTAGTGTTATGTGATCTACAGCTTTAGAAATTATATCAGTTATAGCTTCCATTCAAATAATTAACTTAATACTCCATGATTACCAATTAGATGCTCAATTGGACAGATGCTTGCTCTTACATACAAAAGCAATGCTGCATATGAATTCCACCCGCATCAAACTTGACTGACAGGTCTTTTTTTTTTTAAATTAGAAAAAAAATTACTCTTTTCAGAGCATTTAATTTTCAGGTTTTTATGTGTCTGATTTGACAATCAGTATGTGATTTATTTAGATTTTTTTTTTATTTTTACTTTGCAAACTTAAATTTTCATCAGGAAACTGTGTTTCCATAGAGGCATTTCAGACTTTGGGGAAAGTTGTACTGTTACCTGAAAGACCAGTTTCACATTATCAGATAAAGCACATTTCTGTAGTGGGCACTTGAAAATCACACCATTTATTACTGACTCAATAGGGTGTATTATCTCCTGCCAGCCTTTCTTTTCATTATTACATAAACAGATGATAGGAAAAAAAGATAACCTATAATTCTATACACCTTATTCAATCCCAAATCTGTTCCTTTTTCACAACACAATCAGATATCTGAGACTATTCTCTATAGAATTCAAAATATAAATCTCTGGTATTATCCTTGAAAACTGTACCTAAATTATCATATACTGCAATATTATTAGTATTTAATAGACCTTTAGGTACTTGTGTGCACAAAATCTTCCCCAACATGAAGAGTATTCTTTGAGAAGGAAAAGTTGGCTGAAGCAAGAGCTCACTTCTCTGATGTGTCAATCTCGAAACTGATCTGCTATAGTACAGTGACCTTGTCCTCCCAGCAAAAAGGAAGAAACCAAGAAACAGACCAACCAGCCTAGATTATTTAGTTGAAGATGTTAGGTATCATAGCATCACATTTATAAGCACAGGTTTGTTCTCATGTTTTTTAAATTTCAGCTGATTTTATCATGAAGCATGGAAATGCATTCCCCAAAATGTGTATCACAATCAGTCTACAGCACCGAGGTTTATCACATTCATGTTCTCATGAATCCAATGAAGAGTAAATCAAAAAACTTGCCCATGTCTTTAAAGTCTATTACTTATTTGGCTAATGAATTCAGCACTGCTCTCTGGGACACAAGAGCCAGATATACCCAGTTCTGCTGGGAAGAACAAAAGAAGGTTTAGAAAGCCAGAATAGAAGCTGGGTACAGAGACAGCACAGAGGTTAAGAGCAGGGCTCTGGAGTTGGATCTCCTGGGTTTGAAGCTTGCTCTACCACTTACCAGACACTTGCCTTTGTAACTTTCACTCTGCCTCTCTTAAATGAGGAGCAAATCAAATAATGCATGCTCAATCCTTAATACACAGAGTGTGCTTAATACACAGACATTATATAGGCCTAATTTCCATAGAGGCTCAAGAATAGGAAACTAAATCACAGCTTCAGGCAAAATAAAATGAGGATGGAATAAGAGCCTGGTCTTTTTCAAGGTCACTCTTTACCCCATGATGGTGCCTCTGCCTCTCTCTCAATGTTGCTGTGTCAGCTTTCTGTATGGACTGGGATCCTCACAACTCATGCTGGCCCTGGGCCAGTGGCCTGCTCCATTGAATGGATCTCCCTGAGACCTTACATTTGTAGAGAGCACTACTAACTAACTCTGTCTCTTGAGTTTTAAACCTCAAGCGGACCACCCCAACTTGGTAATAAGATGGGTGCCCTTGGGACAGACCTCCAACCCAGATCAGGTCAACTGTGCCCAGGAGTGAGCTATTATAGTCTAAGGGAAGGCTGTATCTGTCAAAGAAGCTGCAGCACAGCCACAGTGAATGATCTTGATAAGTCACTAAAATGTTCTTCTAAAAGACACTTTTTTTTTCATTTTCAAGATCATTGTGCTGTCATGTGTAACTAATAAAAAATACGTTATAAAAAAGATACTTTTTTAAACTGCATTAAATAAGAAAAAGTGAAATATAACAAGACATCTTCAAAAATCTTCTCTCACCAATATCTTCCACTCCCAACCCAACAATGCAATGAAAATAACCATTTGACCAAAGCTTTCTATAGTTGTGATCCCCTACTCTGCTTTAGACCTTGGCAAGGAGCCTGTAATGGGTAGAATAATGATCTCCCTAAAAGATATGTGTATGTTCTAACCCCCAGAACCTGTGTATAAGACCTTATTTGGATGAAAAGACTTTGTAGATGCAATTAAGTTAAGAATCTCAAGTCGAGATCATCCTGAATTTAGGATGGACCCCAAATCCAATGACAGAGGTTCTTATAAAAAGGCAGAGGGAGATCTGAGAGACTAGAGCAATGCTGCCACAAGCCAAGGAACACCTGGATTCACGAGAAGAAGCGAGGAAGGATGCTCCACTAGAGCCTCAGATGAGTTGCAGCCCTGCCAACACCTTCACTCCAGACTCCTGAGTTCCAGAAGTTGAACAGAATACATTTTCTAATGTTTTAAGCCACCAAGTTTTTGGTAATTATTATGACAGACCTACAAAATCAGTACAAACACTAAAAATAAGCAACTGTATTTACCCACTCAAGAACTACTTCCTGAGCACCTACTACAGGTCAATCTCTGAGCTAAACAGGACACTAGGTACAGGACACTGGCTAAGATAGAGAAATGTTGGATTTGACATATCACTTTTGGAAAATGGCTGGCCTGCAATTCAACTTCACGACAGAGTATGGTCAGATAAAAAGAAAAACCTGGTTCCAGTGACAGAGGTAAAAGAATGAAGAAGGCTGGTACTCTGTTCAAATTCCTGGGGACAGGTACATCCCTCAGAGAACAAGTATGTACAATTAAGTTAAGCAAATGCCTATAGTGAGTCCAGTATAAATCAGCCATTCACTAAAGCCTTCTAAAGAGAAGGACTTTGCTCTTCCTCACTTCTTCACCCAGCAAATGCCTTTATGTCAGGATCAAATGCCATCTCAGTGAAACCTTTGCTGATCAACTCCCTGAAAATATTTGCAATCTCTTCCTCTATATATCCATATCAGTTTCTTCATACCTTTATAACAGCAATAATCATGAAGCTTTGTTACCGTTTGCTGAAAATTCTGCATTACAGACTTCTAGAAAGGAAGGGCTAGGTGTCCCACATCCCAGGGTCCCTAGTACCTGGCACACACAAAAAATATTCAATAGGTTTCTCCAATCAATGAGTCAAGGTTATTTATTCATAAATCAGGATCCCTTGTTGACACATGCATAATAATTAAATGTTAAAATATTTTTAGGTCATACTTAAGAGTAGTCAGGCTCACAGTCAGTCTGAATCATATTATCATATCAAAATAGAAACTTTTTTCTTTTCGACTTAATTCGATGCTAATGTTACAGCCTCCTTCAGTACCTAATCAAGAGTATTTGATGCAAATACACAAACAAGTGGCCTGAACATGATGCAGCCAAAAGTAACGAAATGATTTTTTAATTTTAAATTAGATGAACAGAATTCTTTGAAATGCTAGAAACAAATGTGTTATACTCTTCTCCAGAAGGAAAATCTACATACAACTTTCTTGCTTCATTTTGCATATAGATGAAGAGAAAGTTTTGGAACTAACAGCTGTTTAAACTGTGTTGCCATAGGCCTACTGGGAC
This sequence comes from Ictidomys tridecemlineatus, assembly GCF_052094955.1. Taxonomy (NCBI): domain Eukaryota; kingdom Metazoa; phylum Chordata; class Mammalia; order Rodentia; family Sciuridae; genus Ictidomys; species Ictidomys tridecemlineatus. Next base: position 96,547,889 of record NC_135480.1, on the reverse strand, counting down.
CTACTGGGACTCTGGGTATTCATTTTCATAGGAGAAAGAATAGGCAATTCTCATCATTTGCAGAATAAAAACTGGAACCCAGAGAGGGTAGGGCAAATGCAAATGTGTTTTTTTCAGGGCAAGTGGGAGAACTAATCTGTAGAGGGCTGCTTGTGCCCTATGGGTCACTGAAAGTAGAAATAGTCCCTCTATTTCCTTAAGCAAGCAATTCCCCCTCTAGAGCAGAAGTCCCTCTGCATGTGGCCTTCTGACCACAGGTACTGAGCTTGGTGATGCTATACTAAGCCAAGCCATTCCAGAGTCCCAGCCTCACTAGACACAAGTCAGTTCAAAAGAGGACTAGGAACCTATCTCTGCCCAACAGACATTAGGCCTTCTTCATTGAGCCAATAGTAAGAATTTGATTGTTTTAGGCATTTATTTAGTATATGAAATCCTTTTGTTGTTGTGCTTTGTTTTTTTCATCACTTTAGCTTTCTTTCTATTTAATGAGAAGCCACAGAGGACAGATGTAAAGAAATGGTACAGACCAGTGGCCAATGACAATGACAAGCATTCAAGTAGTATTTTGCAGTTGACACTGTTTCATGTGTATTCTAAACAACTTTACAAGTAGGCAGAATTATTCCTGTTATTATTCCTTCCCTTGTATGTAGGAGACTTGGTTTGTATGTATGTAGATATGCAGGTTAAGTGATTTATCCAATGCTAGTGAGGGCACTGGATGTGGATAAAACTTTTTGGCCCCAGGACCCTATCATACTTGGCTTCACCCACCTCGGGCATTAAAGAGCTCTCCCAATTTAGCCCTATTCACTCTTACTCCCAGGAGTAGTCAAGGAAAGCTGAGAGCCTTGTCTCAGTCAAGGAACTCAGCAGTGAGCTCCAAGGATCACTAAGGAATGTGCCTGAACAGGAGGCAGGTGGGCAATCCAGCCATGCCATGCAGACCCACCAACCCCAGAATGTGCACACCAGGCTCCCCCATGCCAGTGTCATTAACTCTAGGTATGCAAGGGGACAGTCTAGGCAAGAAGGACTTATTAAAGACAGAGTGGCACCTGCAGCTCAGAGGGAGGCAGTGATTCAGGAAGGGACTCTCAGATATGTGTGATCCCGCGCGTAGCCAAGAGTTGCAGGTAGCCACTTCAATTTCAACTAAATCAAATTAAAATTCAGTTTGTCAGCCACTCTAGCTACATTTCAAGTACTCACTAGCCCCACGTGACAAGTGGTTACCACACCAGACAACCCAAATACAGACCATTGCCCTCACTGAAGAAAGTTCTATTGGGTAGGGCTGTCTTAGATTTTTTGTTTTCACTGTTGGATCTCAGATTTTAATTTGGGGGCATAATGCAGAGAGAACTCAGGTCACTTCAAGTAGGTACAAAACACCCCTGGGGAAGGCAAGCTGAAGAAATGATTGCTGCCCCAGCTATGCACCACCACCCACCATACTCTCCCAGCACATGCTGGACTGCCAGATGACACAAGTATAGGGTGCTAGTCATGTCACAATGAGCAAGTGCTGTCTCCCAGAGTCCTCCAAAGCTTACCTGTCATGGCTGCCTGTGACAACCCTGATCCAAGTGTGGGCTTTCCTCCTCAAGGGTTGCCTATTGTCCCCTCAGTATTCAGGAATGACAAGGACCCTATACAACACTAAGCTCCAAAGGAACTTGGAGAACACAATGCAGCAGCAGCATCAAAGAATATCTTTAAAATACCTGTGGGGTCAGGGTGCTTCCCTATAGATGCTACTTCCGCACAAGAGAGTCTCTGCTTCCAAATCTCCTCAACAATGTTTCTCTAACACCTTCTATTTACACAACAGCAGAAATCAACTCCTACTCAGAAAAGAGCTAGGCACTTGCCTCTTAGAGATGCATAAATATCACATGTGGATCTTTTTAAGAACATTTTCGAGATTTAAATTATAAGTGAGGGCTTTGGATTTCCTCCTGCACCTTTCTTTACACAGGGTTGCGAATGAATAATCAGAAATGAAAAGCAAGGCAGGTGTGCCCCTCACTCCACAGCACACACTCCCACCACCAGCTCCACCGCCACCCAACTGGTGTGCTTTGAAATGTGGTATGCGTAATCGAAATGTTTTGTAAAAGGTTCTCTTCTCATTAGCTTAAATTGGAATAAGATGCTTCCATATGGCCCCAGGACATTAAAAAAGTCAGTGAAACTTTTTAAAATAACAAAATTAACATAAAATAACCTTATCATTAAAAAATTGAAAAGCATCATCCAAGAAGTGGAACGGCTTGCTAAAAATACCCTTGGAGTGCCAGAAGGTGTAAAGACAGAGGCATCTAGAGATACTCCTGTGATTTGTGAGAAACAGAAATGCTTTCCAAGATTATTATTATTATTATTATTTTGGGACTGGGGATTAAATCCAGGGACACTTAACCACTGAGCAACATCCCAATCCTTTTAATTTTTTTATTTTGGGACAAGGTCTCACCAAGTTGCTAAGGCTGACTTTAAACTTGAGATCCTCTTGTCTCAGCCTCCTGAGTCACTGGGATTTCAGGTGTGCCGGGCTTTCCAAACTAAATTTTTAAGCACAACTTTTCTTTCTCTTTCTTTAGTTTCGTTAATATATATTGAATTTAATGGAAATAAGCTGTTTTTTAAAAAGGAACCATGTTTTTTTCTGTCTAGAGATGCAGCCATATTCAATATGAGAAAATAAAAAATAATATAAAAACAAGGCAAGAAAATATATGGCATCCACACAAGAATGAAATATTCTTCAGCCCTGCAAAGAAAGGAAATTGGACACATGCTACAGTGAAGATAAATCTTAAAAGCATCATGCTAATGTCAGTGACAAAAAAGATAAATAATCTGTGGTTCCATTTATCTGAAGTACTGGAGTAATCAAATTTATGGGGTGACCCACACCTATAATCCCAGCAATTCGGAAGCCTGAGGGAGGAGAATCACAAGGTCAAAGGCAGCCTCAGCAACTTAATGAGACCTTGCCTCAAAATAAGAAATAAAAAGGGCTGGAGTTGTGGCTCAGTGGTAAAGAATCCCTGGGTTCTATCCCCCCTACCAAGGTACCAAAAATAAATTAAAGTGGAATGGTGGTTGCCAGGGGTTGAGCAGAGGGGAAACTGTTAATGGCAACAGAGTTTCAATTTTTGCAAGATAAGAAGAGTTTGGAGATGGATGGTGGCAGTGGCTACACAACACTGTGAAGCTACCTGCTACGGAGCTGTTCACCAAAACAGCGAAGATGGTGAATTTCATGTTATCCATGTCTTACCACCATCTAAAAACTGGGGAAATGGCAAGAAGCAATGTAAAACACTGAGAAACCATAAGTATAGGACTAAAATCCACAGAAGACAGTTTACTTTAGCAAGACAGTAAGGGGAGATGACTCCAGCCACATAGCAACCAACGTGGGAAGTGTCTGAAGTAGGCACAGAGTCAACAAACTCTCAGACCAAGTGCGCATCGTATTTAAAACAGTACAGTAAACATGCACCAAATGAGGCTGATTCCCAAATGTCAAGGTCCCATGATTAGTAATGCATGAGAAATCTACATGATCAAACACAAAAATTCAATGAAAATAGTTCCCACTATGGCTTTTTTTTTTTTAACTCCACTTATTGTGAGAGCCACTAGAGCAAAGTCTTCATAAGATGTTCTGTTTTTACTGTCTGGGATGTAAATATGAATAACTAGATAATTTAAAAGCAAACATTTGTTGAATGCACTATAAAACACTTACCTGAGACTAATATTTCATCGATTACATTATTTTAAATGTGACTGTCCTTCGCTTTCCCCCAAATGACTTACCTCCTAATTCATTCTTGGATTGTAACCTTTATTAATAAGCTTCATCAAAATTAATGCAACCATTAATTCAACAAAGCTAATGACAACTTCTGGAGGAAAGTTATTAATGACCAAAAATCATTTTTAATGATAATTACCAATTATCGATGAAATTTTGCAGAAAAAAAAATGGCAACCCACAGATTTTTTTTTTACAAATGAAAACGAGCCTTGCAGTTTGCCTCCTGCCAGCAAAGCGTTATGAAGAGGCCAGTCATGAAAAGATCCAGGTTCTCACTACAATTCCTACCAGCAGCAGCAAATCCCAAAGTAACACTTGGAGTTGTTCAAACGAAAAGCACCAGAGAATATCACATGATTCATTCAACAAATACTCATTTATTTCACTTAAGCAGCAAATTCCTATGGTTACCTCCTAGATCTTTGTTACCACTGGGAATTGTTCCACCTTATAATCTTCAGTTCAGAGGTTCCCGTATCCAACTGCAATCCATGATCATCCCCACTCTTTTTTCATTCCTCTGTTCCAGCCACACCAACTCCTGCCATCTGTTGGGATTATATCCCTCTCTCCACCCCTTTTCCTCCAAGCAGCCTCTTCAACTTCACTTTCAAGCTTAGAGTTCACTCATTTTCCACCTTAATTCTCCACCATGCCCCACCCCTCTGCAACACACAGCATATTCCCAAAATAGGTTCAACCAAACCATCTGCAGATGCTCCTCCAGCATGGGGCCTGCTTCGTGTGCAGGAGAAAAATAAACGGGTGCAGACTGGACCAGGAGAAATCTGTGGCTTACAGTTTCAGCAGATTACAGAATATTTTTGTGAGGGAGGCCATCTAGCCAGCGCCTTTTCCCATGTATCCAAATTGCTGCCACCTTCTCACGCACTTAACTCCTTCCTTTCCTTCCCTCTTATCCACAAAAGACCTGTCTTGTCTCCTCCTTTACATAAAATAGAGGCTCAGAGGATTAGGTCTTACTGGCTTTTAGACCTTCTTCCCAACTACCTCCAAGTGTGTATGTATTCCTGCCAATCCTTAAGGTTCCCCCAACCACAAAGAGAAAGCCACACCTCCTACTGAAGGCCGCTTTTCTCCTGTCTTCCTGGGATTCTGTCCCTCCATCTTTCCTCCGTCCTCTCTTTCTCTGTCCATGGCCTGAATTCCCTCTAGTCCTTCACCATGTTCAAGTCTTCTTTAAAAAAATGTCTTCAGCCCTGCAACCCCCCAGCCACCTGTGAATTTTCTCCTTTAATCACTGTCTCAGAAGGACAATGCTTCTGCACCTTTCACTGAATCCCGGATGTGCTGCCGCTCAGCCTCGTCCCCACTCCAGCCCTTGCTGGGGCACTGTTCTTCCATCTTTTTCCTTTACACGCTTCAGCTAGTTGTTCTCAAGTCTCCCTTTCTTTCTGTAAATGCTTCAGACTTCAGAGACCCTCCCCTCCCCAAACACACACTTTTTCTCTCTCTGGCCATCACAGCCCCTGGTGCCATCCATGGTCTCACTGCTCCCCCAAGTTTCCAAAGCCAGCAACCTCACAGTCATCCTCAATGTCCTTCCTCACTCCTTTCCATTAAAATAACATCAACAATAAAGTGCAGCTCAATCTGTCAATTCTGTGTCTTAAGAATTTCTTAAACTTCTCCTCACCTCTCCATCTCCAAGGTCATTACCTTTAAGACTCTTCATCCGCTTAGAACCATACTACTTGTCTTAAACATTCCCATCCCTCCTTTTCCTGTCCAGAAATGCTCCTAGTCCTGCGCCAGCCTAGAAAGAAGGAAACGTGGCAAGACTGGAAAATAGCACAAGGAGGTACTTACATGACGTCAGACCTCAAAAGCCACAGCACCAATTACACAGCCTTAACCACTCAGCCCGTTTGTTGGATTGTCTTTTTGAAACACCTTCATTATCCGGTCTCCCTGCTTCCGCTCTGGTTCCTTCTGACTCCTTCTCCACACTGCTTCCAACTGTCTTAAAGGCACTCTAATCAGTGTGTCATAGCCCCCAATCCTAGAAACCCCCAACCCTAACCGTCATAGAGGCTTCATCATGCTCTGGTCCTGGCCTGCCTGCATTTCCACTTCAGACCCTTCCCCGCTGCCCACAGCCATTGGCCTTCCACCAAACCACCTGAAAGTCCAAAGCCCTTTTCTGCTTGGGTTCAAATGCCCCCTTCTCCCTAAAGACTTCTCTGTCCTTCCTAGGACTCTAATTTCTACTCTACTCTAATTATTCATACCAAGGACCACTTCTGCAAGTCAACGCCAGAGCCTTGGGGACAAGAACAGCTTCTTGTTCATCTTTGCTTTCCCCACACCCGGTACATAGAAGGCAGTCATTAAATATTTGTGACTCAGTAAGTGAACTAATTAATGAATACAAACAGAGTGCTATGTGCCAGGACATCTGTTAATATAGCACAAATACTAATCACATATTAATTAAGCACAATCAAGTTTAGCCAGATATTCCTTCTCTCCATTGGTGAGCCACACATGCTTTTTTAAAAAAATTTTTTTTTTCAGTACTGGAGGTTGAACCCAGGGCCTTGCATGTGGTTGGCAAGTGTTCCACCACTGAGCTAAACCCCTGGTCCTTCTTATTTTTGAGACGGGGTCATACTAAGTTGCCCAAGCTGGCCTCAAACTTGCCATCCTCCTGCCTCAGCCTACTGAGTAGCTGGGATTACACGCATGTACCACCACACAGGCCATGTATCATGCATTCTTGACAGATTGTAAAAGTATAGTTTTATGAGACTTAATGCACCCTGGATGACATTCTATGGCCACAACAACACTACAACCTGGACTAATTACCACCTCTAGGTCCAAATCATCAAAACCCTATCTTCCAGTGGTAATGTTCCTAAAACCCACAAGGGCCAGTATTACAATGAGACTGTTTTAGTCAAATGCTTCCATCACAATATGTCAGGAAGAACTGGCATTCATACTAGGAACAGAACAAAGATTAGACTATGCAATAAATCACAGGAACTTATTCTTGGCCTCATCTGTAAAACTAAATGAACAGCCAATATGACTACAGATCAGCATTTCCAAAATTGTGTTTTGCAGAACTCCAAGGTTCTCCAAGAGCTCCATTTGCTAAGGATGCCCCATGTGCCAGGCACTGTGCCAAGTGTTTTATAACAACAACTGTTTAATTTTCATAATAAGACTATGGACATCTATTATAAGCATATCCACCTTAAAGATGCAAAAACTAAAACTTAATTATGGAACTCTCTCAAGGTTCCATCATCCAGATGAATGTGACTCTAAAGCTTGAGATGTTCACCACTGTTGTCACACTCAGGAATAATCCCATGTTCTGGGCACTGCCATTCTAATTCCTTCTAGGACCTAGTGTGTGTTAACATGAGGACTCGGAAGTCTCTCAGCCATGAGAGCCTTTATTTAACACAAGAATCCCCAAGCTTATGTGACTACAGGAGCCTTTTTTCATGGGGTCATTTGTAACATATCGGGGGCACGTTTTTTGCAAAATACAATTTGTCTTTAGATGATAACCAAAGGGATTATGAACTTAACAGAGGCCAGAGAGGAAAAAGCAACTAATTGCAGTATTTGTTACAGGTGACAGAGCTAGAGAGACATTTTTGTCATAATCTCAAATACCAGGTGACATAATGACGGTGACAGTATCCGTGAGTCAAATGCAAAATGTTCTCCATTCATGGCATTAAACACCAATGCCCTTGATTTGAGTCCATAAATCAAGAAGCTGTTTCAAAAAGACAATCCAACAAACGGGCTGAGTGGTTAAGGCTGCATAATTGGTGCTGTGGTTTTTGAGGTCTGACGTCATGTAAGTACCTCCTTGTGCTATTTTCCAGTCTTGCCACGTTTCCTTGTTTTCTAGGACACTCACATCCCCCAAAGAAACCCTGGTCTTCCAATCAAGCAGATGAATCTGGGAGACCACATAGCAAGAAGGCTGGAGAAGTATCTCTGTTAGGAGAACTTGGCAATTCCACTGCACCTTTCTCTGTTATTTACTGAATTTCCATTTGTTGACCACCTACTGTGTCAAACTGTACCCTCTTTCTAAGAAAGAAAGACAGCCTCTTCCCTCAGGATGTCACAGTCAGGTGGGAAGAAAGCAGCATTCAAAGGCATAACAACAGACTTCATCCAGTGCTGTTACAGGAAATGCACAGGATGGGACCTGTGCTTTCAGTCTATTTCTTCCTAGAAGAAAGACTGAGAGAGGGCTTTGCATTTCTCATCCTCTAAGTACATTTATAAGAAAATCGGTCCTCAAAAATCCTAAAGGAAAATGAAGGTTAGTTTTATAAGAGCAAAGCTGATTAAAGGATGTGCAGTTTGAAAGTCAGCCAACATGTTTATCACTGGCAAAGCATAGGACCCAGGCACCGAGATGGCCTGTAGCTTGGTGTGTTCCTGAGCAATCTTAGCAAAACATGGGGGCTTTTCTGCCTCTTTTTTTCTCCCTCCCACATGGAAGCAGCAAAGATAAATTAATATAACATGATAGCAAAGCTTTATGTAATTAGCGAAGCAAAACAGAAAAGACAAAAATCTCATTTAAGTTCCATTAGAACAACTACCACAGAATATAAATATATTGCTATACATAAATAATCTTAATACCTTCATGTGGACTTTTACAAGATTAAAATTAAATTATAGAGTTATTTCTTGCCTACAGATTTTTTTCCCCCACTGAACTATTCATCTTCTAAGTTGGATGGGTGCAACATGAATTCTTTTCATGAAAATTACTTATCTGACAATCCTTAGTTAAATAAATTCACACCTACATCCTACACGCACAGGAGAAATGAGACAGATGCATTATGAAAATGAAAGGACAAGAGCAAGCAAATGACCTCCTCGGATGAATCACACTAAAATGCTCACATACACTATTTTTTAATTGAAAGACTTAAAAAAATGTTTTAGACTGAGAAAATAATACAGCTTTCTATCTACTCCATCAACTGGACGAGTTTCCCTATTATTAACGTCCCACTTTAGTATGATACATTTGTTACAAATGATGAAGCCAGCATTGCCACATTTTCGCCAACTCTTTTTAACCTAGTGTCCATTGTCTGTGCAGGATCCCATCCAGGACACCATGTGACACTTAGTTGTCAGGTCTCCTTAGACTCCTCGAGGCTGTGACAGTTTCTCAGACTTTTTTTACTCAGGACCCTGACAGTTTTTCAGACTTCGTTTATTCTGACCCTGGTCAGAACTCTATTGCATGTCCCTCTACTGGGACCTGGCTGGGGTCTTTCTCCTAGTTAGACTGGGGTGATGGGTTTTGTGGGAAGATCACACAGGGTTCACGTCTGCTGATGCGGCCCTGGATCCCACGGTGTGGGCAGTGCACACCAGGTTTCCCCACTGTCAAGTTAATCTTTTCTCTTCTCTTTTCACAGGGGAGGAAGGAAGTCACTAAGCGCAGCCCACTCTTGAGGAGGGGGTAACACTGGTACTCCTTTACAGCAGTGCGCCCACAAACTTATTTGGAATTTCTTTTCACATGGGAAATTTAATTCTTCTCCCACACCTAAATTTATTTGGCCATTTGTTTGTATTGGTATAGACACATGGATGCTTATTTTGCACTTTGGGTTATAACGCTGTTTTATTTATTTTGGTGCTCACATTTCTTCAGTTTTGGAACTGGGAGCCCTTTCAGTTGGCCCCTTGTCCCTCTGATGCACCCTAACCACTGTGGGATTTTTGTTTTTGTTTCTGAGCACTTCTTTCTTTCTGGCATAAGATGCTGCAGATTCATCTGCATTTCTTGCTCCAGCCCTAGAATCAGCCTTTTATCCAAGGAGCCCTGGTTCCTTTTGCTGGAAAATAATATTAGAAATCAAACCTGGGTGCTAGGTGTGCTTATTGCTACTGGAGTATCATTTCTTTTAAAACCTCTCACCTGGTAACGGAGTAAAGAAACACATGTATATACTACACAGTGTATATAAGGCATATCCATAAATGTTTCTATATGCAACCATCTTTATTCATATTAAACATTATAATTATTTATTCTCTTGAAAACTTTTGACATGTTAAAGTTTTCTATTTTAAGTGCCTCAAAGGAAATGAAAAAAGAAAAAATGAAAAAAGAAAAATGTCATTTACATTTTAAATTTCCCATGGGAGTGAGGAGGGAAAGAAAGGGAACATACCAGAGAATTAAATTGACCAAATAATGGGCATGCATGAATATGTCAAGATAAGTTTCACTATTATATATAATTATAATGCACCAATAAAAATTAATTAAGAAAAATTATATTTCCCATAGCACCTAAAACTGGTGATCAATGAGTTTGCTAATTTCATATTTCGAGTTCAAGAATAGGTTCAGATATATCTGGTAGGAGTGGGCAAGCCTTGGTCTCACCTAAGGAATGGGGAAAGAATCGATACAAACTGTCAAAGCTGAATGGAGAATTAAATAAGATGATGTATTTCAATTTTTAGAATAGAACCTAAAACAAAATATACATTCCAATGATAGATAAATACATAGAGTGAGAGAAAATAGTTTCAAAATGAAAATATATAATAGTATCCCTCTAAATCTTGACTTCTTAGTGTTTGATTGCATTACTCACTTTTACCATTTAACTAAGCATTGGCTTAGATGTAAAATGTGACTTCAAGTATGTTCTGTTGAAAGATGAAGCATCATAATTTTACCAGCCCTGCTACTCTTGCCTGAAAGTACTAAGAAGCTGATTTCCTAAACACACTATCATGACCCATTTCAAGATATGTTAATGGGTTAAAAATAGTTCTCGCAGTGAGGAAGAAGAGCACAATGACACTGGGACTGCAATTTCCTCATCTCCACACTCCATCAGAATGTCAATCATTCCCTACCAGGAATGCCATCTAATGGAAAGTAGTCAGGGTCCCCACAGAAAACAATTTTTATTCCTACAGCTGATTAGAGCTGTCTCAATACTTGTCAAATCTGTCCATATAAATCTGGAACAACATGATTGGAGATGTCTTCCATCTTTTACAAGGAGAAACATGACTACATTAGGCAAAGCAGCTGCATTATTTCTTCACAAAAGGCCAAATGAGATACTAGTCACACACAGTATAGACTGTTTTCTGTGAATTCAGTTCAAGCTAATACTTGATGCATCCTTCATGAATATTCTGAAGGATTTGAAAGATCACTTTAACATGATTTTTGCATTGTTTTCTACAAGGCTGTAGCCTGTCAGGGTCAAAAAGGACTGAAGTATCATGCTTGTACAGCATAGATTGAGTGGCTTGAAGTTCTAGCAATGTGGGTGTACGGCTTGGATGTGAGTGGTTCCTGGGAACCCCCTCCAAATCATGTTAACTATGTGGGCCCACCATGTGCCTGTTTATCACCAGGTGAACTGGGCATGTTGCAATGCAGCTGTTCATTTGAAGGGTTCAGCATTACCAGTCCAGCTTAGGAACACTGGATACTGAGAGTTTTCCAGGAGAGGCAGACTAGAGCAAGACCCAGAGTTGGCCTGTGCTGGTGGGTGGAATGCCAAGGCCTCCTACTGGGGATGGAGACTTCTGAGCTCCAGGCATCCCAGTGACCGTAGGGCCAGTCTAGTTACAGGCAGAGACCAAAGGGTCAAGTCAGAATAGTAGGAAATAATAGGAAAGCTATCTCAGAATGAACAAAAGACAACATAGAGCTATATAGCAGGACATGGCCATAAATATTATGAATCTTGGGGCTGTTTGCCCTCTGCAAGCAGTGAGACTGCCCCTTGACTGATCCTGCCCTCATGTTCTACTTAGCACCTCATGTTCCTTCTTTACTTAAAATACTTCATGGGCACCTTGTTTATCTCCAGAGTGAAATCCAGAGCCCTCCCTGCCACCCCCTCCAGCTCTTCCAGTTACTTCAGCCACTCTGGCTTTCTTCCAAAAGCTGCAGGATTCTTTCTGACCACAGGGACTTTGCGCATGCTGCCCCTTCTCTCTGAAAAATCCTTCCTCTCATTCTTCACAGACAAGATTCTTTCTAAACTTTTGATTTTTTTAAATTTAGATGTGGCTCTATGAAGAAATGTTCTTGGACCTCTCGTTTTGGTAAGAAGCCCTTTGTACCCCTTCATTATTCTCTAGCTCAGCCACCAAGTTCGTTGTCTGTTTGGGCACTGAGCATGGTTTAAAGTTCTCTTATGTATTGTTTTTTTTTGGTCTGATTCTACCGCTATGACACGAGATTCACGTGGAAGGACAGAGAACACATTGATTTTGTTTATTACTGTATATCCACACAGAGCACGTCACAGACATTTGGTGAAAATCAGTCACGCTGACAACACCAGGCTCAGAGAAAAGCAGAGAAAAGGTCCCAGATTCTATGGCCTGATTCCATTTATACAAAATGACCCCAAGGGGCAAATCCACAGAGACTGAGCACAGATTACTGGCTGCGAGATACTGGGGGAGAACGAGAAGGACAAATGACTACTTAATGGGTACGTGGCCACCTTTCGCAGTGATAGCAATGTTCAGGGACTAGAGGCAGAGGCCAGTTTCAAAACACTGCCAATGTGCCAGGCACCACTAATGGTAACTGCGAGTCTCTGATTACAACAGAAAAATCAGGTGTGTGAACAAATGTGTGCTCTGTGCTCATATCGTCCCCCACTGCTCGAGTTGGTCTGGAGCATCCCTCAAAGGCCCAGGTGTTCAAAGGCTTGGTCACCAGCCTGTGGCATTATTGGGAGGTGGGGTTGAGCAGAAGTAAGTTGGGCCATTGGAGACATGAAGGGGCTACTGGGACCCTGGCCTCTTCTTCTTTGTATCCTGTTTGCCAAGAGATAAACAGGCTGCCTCTGTTATCACACCCACCGTGATATACTACTGTGCTGTCACAGGCCCAGAGCAACAGGGCAAGGGACCATGCACTGAAACTTCTGAAACCGTGAACCAAAATAAACCTTTCCTCTTTTTAAGTTGGTTATCTCAGGTATCTTGTCACAGTAACAGAAAGCTGACTCAATACACCCACCTCCCTGGCAGATGGCAGCTTCATAGTAGGGTGCTTTTCCTCAGACTTGTGCCAAATTTCATGCCTGCTGGATATGAGAGCAGTAGACTAGGTCCTCAAAAACTGAACCATCAAGACAGGCTATATACTTTTATCAAGTTAACTGATCCAAGAAAAACTGAATTCCTATTTGGCTTATAAGTATACACAAATGTAGAACCCCAGGTTCAAATCTCTTAATGTGAGTGGTCAAATCAGAGAATGGCCCTAATCACCTAATTTCTGTTATTGTCACAATTGGTGTTAACCATCATAGCCAAATGAGCTCAGAACAAACTGCATGATTGTTCAGAAGAGAAAATGAAAAAATCATCTTTGTTGCAATTCATCTATTTTACACACACACAGGAGGCATATGTGAGTTCCACATACTTGTCCTACGTCAGTCAACCAAGTTGGCTCATAAAGGGAATAGGAAATGGGAGATCTCTCTGTGCAAGGGTTCTTTCCCCCATTTGTGACTGTCAGTCTTAATGCCAGGGGTAATAAATCATAAAGAAGCTTGACTAAGAGTTTTGCTTATTTATAGTATCACTTCCATGATTTACCTAGTTTTCAAATTACAGAAAATCATAGGTCAAGAGAAAAAGTGAGAAGGTATTGGAAAGAATTGTTCAAGTAAAATGTGATTTGGACTACAAAGCAAGGAATCCTCCAGTCAAGTACAAAGCATTCCTACTAAGAAAGGAGAGAATCCCTTCTTATACAGACAGTGGCATGCTAATCTGCCTTAACTAAGTCCTGCCATTCGGGGCAACACGGATGAACCTAGAGAACATCACGCTAAGTGAAAACCCAGTCACAGAAAAACAAACACTGTATCATCCCACTTATGTGCGCCATCTAAAATAGTCAAACTCCTGAAGCAGAGGCTAGAATGGTAGGTGGATCTTCAGGGGCTAAGGGAGGAGATGTTCAAAGGGTGTAGACTTTAGGTTATGTGAAATGAATAAGTTCTCGAGACCTACTATGGGCATAAAGCCTACAGGCAATATATATTATGTAATTAAAAAGTGCAGAGATCTTAATTTATCTTTTAAATTGACAAAAATTATATGTGTATATCACATACAACATGATGCTTTGAAATCTGTAAACACTGTGGAATGTCTAAATTGAGCTAATTAACATACGAATTACCTCCTGCACTTAAGAGGGGAGCTCTTTTGTTAAATGTTCTCAACCACCACTCTTTATTTATTCTTCCATTTATTTCCAACACCTTGATCTACACCTTGTGTACTCTTCACAGCTCTAGGAAAAATTCGAGTGACTAATGACAACAACGAAAACTGCATGTGCAGGGGAAGTCACAGTGCACGCTGAGGAAATGAAATGCAGAAGATATCGATGCACTCTCTTTCCATGTGTAGAAATTTAAGCAGAGATTTTTTTTTTAAATGAAATTTGAAGCCAAAAAGCTGAAATTCAGATTTATGATAGGAAGCCATGGGAGACCTTCTGAATCTCCCACAAAAGAGATATCCAGTGCTCTTTAGAAATATGAATAATTTAAATTATTTTTTACAAGTTTACAGAGCAGGGAAATCTTTTAAAATCAATATTTAAAACCAGAATTCTAGGTAAACTGAATCTTACAATTTTGAAACACATATAGTCTTTTAAAGAAATGTACAGTTTCTTAAGGGCCTGGATTCAGACTTTAAAATGAAGACGGCTACAAATGAACAGATATATATCCAAACATAATTCATCATGTCAAAAAAGAGACAATGTATCTCAATTGTCCCCTGGAACCAGTATCATAAAACATGATGAATTAAGAAGAAAAAAAATCTGCATCACAATCAGATTATGTGTCGTGTTTGAAGATGCTTCTGAATTGCCTTTGTAAGTACAACAACCAAGATCTAGAAAACCCACTTAAAGTGAGGAAGATTAAATTAATCTTAAAAGTACTCGACTTTTCTACTTTACTCACACTGTTTTGAGCCTGGGATACAGTCTTCAATAAGTTCTTGTTCATCTATTCTAACCCTTAAGTAAAATTCTCCCCTGTACTCCTCCTGGTTGTCTCTTAGTCATTACTGCAGAGCTTGGGTGTCCCTGCAGCTAGAAGTCCTTCCGCACATTGCTCTTCATCTTTCCCTACCTGCAGGTTAGAGTCTCTGCATCTTTGTTCCTTTAAATTACTTGGACTACCTCTATCACTGTACCTCCAGCACCTTACTCAACCAACACTCATCACTCATGCAATTTAAAGAAGCTGTTGACTTTTTCATTCTTTGTTTCTCTAGTACCTAACACCAAGCCTAGTATTATAATAGAAGGTCAAGAAATTTGTAATGAATGGACTATTAAATGATTATATAAATGTATTAGTTATCTATTGGCATGTGGGAATATTACAACCAACTTAGTGGAAAAACAAGGCACATCTGTACCTTAGCCTGAACCTGAACCTGAACCTGAACCTGAAGCCTGAACCTGAATTCAGACATGTGTGAGCACATCTGGCTCTGTGGGTCAATATGCCAAACACAGCCAGGCTGGGTCTTCTGCTCTAGGGTCTCAGACTGTTGTTTTAGGTTAGAGTCCAATCTGCATTCAAAAGTTCGGGTCCCATAAGGTCATGGACACCAGGGGGAGTGGCCCCTGGCCCATCTGAGATGATATCCAACACACTATTGCTTGAGAGTCCAAGGACTGTGGAGCTGACACAGCAAGGGCTGATTGGAGGATGGCAAAAGCATATTAAATAAAAAAGGAGAATGTTTATGTGCAAAACTACATGTACAATCCTAAAAGATATTTTTTTCTCATGATGGAAATGACTTTAAGTTTACTAGAGAATTCTATAATTAATAAAGATTTCCATAATGTATGAATCAGGGTTTGGAAACAAACACTAAATATAAAATATTGGCCATTTTCTACTGATACATTCCTTTTAGCATCGTTATTTTTGAAACTGGTTCTTGAGATTGCTAAAATCTTCTCAAATCATTTATTTTTCATCCATGTTACAAGGTGTCTGGGGCCTAGGAAGCGGAGTTTACTTAATGTATCTCAATAATTTATAGCCCACAGTACACTAAGGAAAATGTCAACCTCATAAAAACTGAAATTTAGAAAGTGAGAGATGTTCCAATTTTCCTCAGAGAAAGTGAAATTCATGAAAATAAGGCAAGTCAAGGAAGTATATTAAAACATTTCAAATCATAAAGAACGGGCTTAATGCATCAGCAATCTTCAGACGTGTGCCTTCGGGCTATGCACCATCTCTGATAAACATGGTGGCCTGTGACTAAGTTACGACTGGCTCTGTCATTCTACAGACAGATCAGCCCTGAATATGGCCAGTGAGACAGCAGTTACTACAAGGTATAACTCAGTCTCAAGGCCTCCCTACAGCCTGCCGTTTAAGGGCTTCAATCCATCTTTTAAATGTTGTGTTTCACTTTTGAATGGCTCCCTTGTTTTCCTTTGACTCTGGAGTAATCGCCATGGTCATGCAGAAAGCCCCAAATGCCATAAAAGCAACATGATGCATGAGGGAAAAAGAAAAAAAAAAATTCTGATTTTTCCATTAAAACCATAAAGCTGTTAGCAATCATCTGAAAAGACTTAGAGACTGGCCCAACCTGGCCTCTCAAAAGCCAAGGAGGTCGAAGTGGAGACTGTAAGTGAAAACACCCCCACCAGGACTCTCCTTTAATCCAGGGAATGGAAAAAAAAATTTCCAGCAAACTTTTAAGCCTCCAAGTAATGTCAGAGTTGTAGCCATTACCTGCAATTAGATTTTCAGGGTTTAACCAGGGTAAGTCAATAGCACTCCGAAGATTCAAGTGGAAGAGCATCCTTTCTCTGGTTTAATCCTTAAACCAGGTTTCAAAGGGTTACAACACCTGGTTATAAAGGGGATAGCTAATGCCGCAGGTAAGGGTTTCATAAGTTGTGGATAGGGCTTTTAAATTAAACTTACAAACCACCCAACCTGGCATTAAATTGGCTGACACCGAGCTCTAATTGTCAGGAAATTTAAAAAGGGAATGGGACAACTGTTTTAGGACCAAATCAATCCTTGCTTACTAGGTGAATCATTTCACCTCTCTGAGCCTCAGTTTCTCACCTAAACACTGCCTATTTTGCATGAAGGTGAATTCATTAGACTAGTAGCCTGAACCTGAATTCAGACATGTGTAAGCACACCTGGCCCACTCTAAGGATAGGGATCTGTCAGATATCCCCAAGCATGAATGACTGCGGTGGTTAAGCAAATGAACTTACCTTAAGGTGGCCTAGTGCCAGGCTCACCACCTTGACTCCAGGTAGGAAGCAGACATGGTTTCTGAGCACAGCATGGAAGAGGCTGCACAGATCCATGCCCAGCCTAGACCTGTGGGCTTGGGTGTGGGCCCAAGAAAAGAAGGCCAGCATGGGAAAACCAAAGGAGCCTACTATGATGGACTCTGAGTGACATGTGAGAATGCTACAGATTGAATGTCTCCTCCAAAACTCACAAGAGGTTCTGCCCTCATGAATGGATAAAGGGCAGTATCTAAGGAGTAATTAGTTGTTGAGAGAGTGAGTCCCTAATAAAAACAATGCATTCAGCCCAACTTTTCTCTTTCTCTCACGTTTGCTTTCCCTGACACCATGTTACGAACCAGTAGAGGGCCCTGGCCAGTTGCTGGTACCATGCTCTTAGACTTCCCAGGCTCTAGACCTCCAAGAAATAATTTTTTTCTCCATAAATTACCCAGTGGTATTTTGTTATAGTTACAGAAAACAGACTAATACAGAGCATGAGAAAGCCCTCAAGGGAACTCCAAGTACCTAAAAGGATTCTGTTGTAATCACATGATGTGCAGGTAGGTACCGGGGCCAATAACATCATCACTGTCAGAGAGGCTGTCTTTGTAGTTACAGTTAGGGAGATCTGGATCATTACCATAATTATTTATATTAGAAAAAGTTGGAATTTTTAAAATAAGTTCAGGTTTCCCAAATTTTTCTTTAAACCAGGAGACAAGTAAAATACTCCTTCAGTTATCCAGAAGCAAGAAATTGCTTCTTATCATACTACACTAAATCTTACTAATTAAATTTCCTGTTCCTGACAGGCTGTGGTGTTTCCCAGATGATCTACTCATAGCTTTCCCATGTACCCAGAACACCATGAAAACCTGACTTTTGAGGGGTGGAGGGGGGGTCCAGTGCAAGGCTTTGTGAAGATTAAGCACAGGATGAAAATTCAAGTCACATTTCATAAAAGACAACTTCTGAGAAATAACCAAATCTGGTTTCCACAGCTCAAGGGTTCTTCAAGCTCCATTTTAATTAACAATGTTTCAAAGAAAAGGTCCTTTTTCTATTTATTCTTTAAAAAGGAAGTTCAGGTTTTCTTCCATTCGAAATTGCTTTATTGACTCGACTTGCAGCAATTCCCTCAGGTAGGTACCACCAGCACATCCAATTGAGCTAAGGACTGGATTCGATTACTGTCAGGTAAATAACTTACTACCCACGCGGATTCAGTCCCAAATGAAATCCCCATGCTATTGAATTCAACACCCCTCCAAGATGGGAAACTTGAGAGTCTCTCACCAAGAAGGGGACCTTGTTTCTATAGAGTGCTTTGGGTTTCCAAAGCCACAGGAACAGTATCTGAAGACCCCAGAGGCAGGAGGCAACAGATAACTCTGCCCTGGTGGCTGTGTTACTATGAACTTTCAAGACAACCATTTGATAGAGTTATCAAAAGTCTCAAAAATGTCTACACCATTAGACCCAGCTACTCCATCTCAAGGAATTAATTATACCCAGTAAAGAAAATTAGTGCAGAAAGCTACAAGCATGTTCACTGTAATGTTTCCAGGGTGCAAAAATGTTCAATGGCAGGAAGTGGTTAATATCTTATGTAATTAAATATTTTATAGGTATCTTCAGATATTAAAGAAAATAGAATAGAAAACATAAAAATTAAAAATACAAAGCAAGTTATTTAAGTTTGTAATATAATAAAAAAAAAACTGTGATTTAGGGTGGGGTTGTAGCTCTGTGGGAGAGTGCTTGCCTAGTATGTGTGAGGCACTGGGTTCGATTCTCAGCATCACATACAAATAAATAAAATAAAGGTCCATCAATAACTAAAAAAATATTCAAAATATTTTTTAAAAACCTGTGATTCATAAAGTATAGTGTCTGCATGTAGTAAAAAGACCTGAAGGATGGACTCAAGGGTTGATATTATTTATTTTTAAATGGGTAATTTTTATCTTCCTTTTTTGTTTGTCCACATTTGCAAGTTTTCTACAATAAATATATATAACTTTAAGAAAGTTGGTTACAGTTAAAAAAGAATTAAAATAATCTTAACCCAGTCCCTCACTTTATATATAATGATGCTACCTCTTAATAAATTGAATTCAGGAAAAAGAAACTCTTACCACCCAAGATGGAAAAGAATTAATTCATGTAAAATTATCTTTAAATTAAATTGGAAATTGAACAGATAGACCCTGTGCCAGAGAACATCTCGCTGTACCAAAGAGCAGAAGTAGAACCTCAAGCATCAGATACAGTGAGTTGTGAAAAGCTCAGTTGGTGATATCTGAACTCACAGTCAACAGCTACCCTCTGGCCCCGATCCATGAGTTTCAAAGGCATTTCCAAATAAAGGAAAGGAACTTTCAGGGAAGAAATTATCTTAAGGCCAATAAGACTCAAGCCCCAGATGAATCACAACTTGGGGTGAGTTGATCATAGGATTTTTTAAAGTAATCGTTTTTAAGTGGCAATTTTGTGGCATTTTTTGCTTTCACAGTGTCACACTATCACCATCTCTCTCAAGTTCCAAAATAACGGCATCAACCTAAAAGGAAACCCCAAACCCCTTAAGCAGTCACTCCCAGATCACAGGATCTTGCACTCAAAAGCAAGTCTGACGGTGTGGTCTATTCATAGAGCTCTATGCTGAGCCTAACACCAGGGCAGGAGCTGTACCTGCCTTGTCCACCTTTACCCTTAGCTAACTCACAGGACAAGGTGTGCCAAGCACATCACCCCACTGAGTGTCCTCTGGGGACACCTGAAGCTCAGAGAAGCAACTTGTCTGCAGTCAATGAATTGGTAAATGTCCAGAGCCAGGCAGAATAACCCAAAGCCCAGGTTTTTTAACAATAGCCTCTGGCTGTCTCACAGATGAGGAAATATCAGAGCACAGTTCTTCACAAAGTTTGCAAAAGTAAAGAGAACCTGGAGAATCAGAAAAACTTTAGCCTCCCCACACTTCCACATCAGGATGGGTGACACAGGTGCCAATGACAGGAGTGAGTTTATATCTGAGTCCAACAGTGAGTTTCAGTTATTCACAGGAAAGGTTCCACATTCTGGTGATCCCAGCAAATCTGCACAGATTATATGGTGAACCCAAAGGAAACCTAATTTATAAACATGCACCTAAGACACTTATGTAATGTCATTCAGTAAAAAATTCAAAAGAAATCCTTTCTAACCACCTGAATACCCATCTTTAAAAAGCTTTCAATGCTTCTGTCAAAAAGAAGATCTTGAAACAGATGGCAGTGCCAGTCCAAACAAATGGCTCTTTCCCCTCCATCTCAATATTGCGAAGTTCTAAGTTTGGTCTCTTTTTCTCAGGAAAAGCAGAGGAAAGTCACATCAGAATGTCCACTGACTTACGTCTCAGCAGCCACCTCCAAAGAGGCCACTGCTACAATGCCCATTTCAGCACGGAATGTGAAGCCCAGAGAGGTGAATGGCAACCAGGAGTCACTGCAGCAAGCCAGAGCTGGGGAGGACAGCGGCCACCAAGACTGGCACATGCGAGGATTAGGAGAAAGAGGGCAGAAGTAAAGCAGAAGGAGTCTCAACACCACAGAACAAGTGGGACAGCGAAGTCGTGCAGAGTCCCTACTTAAACTGAATTTGTGCCTCCAACCTGCTCTGCCCTGAAAACAGAATACTATGTTATTATTCTATGTCTTATCATAAAAATTTGAAAAATTTTTCAGTATTGCTTTATATAAAGGTTATATGCTTAATTTTTTTAAAAAAAATAAGTGTGATTTCATTTCAGTTTTTAATGTGATTTTACCCGTTATAGTGATTTTTATTACATGGAGAATGAGACTTTCCTCAAGTAAATAAATCTTTAATTAAATAACATAATCTAATGAAAAAACTAGAATTCACTTCTCTTGTCTGTTGCTATTCAAGAAAAACACAGCATAGTAAAAATGCTAGCTCCTGTATTTTCAGCCTTACAGGAACTCACATGTTCCAATAAAAGTACCAGCAGCATCAGATATCCGAGGACCTACATATGTCTCTATCAATCACACAAAAGTCTAGCAAACAAAGCTTTGAAGAAGAAAACTAACCGCCAATATCTCTGCACATCTGTAAACCATCCTTTACTTAGCTACCCCATCTATCTACCTACCCACCCATCAGCTCCTCCCCCCTCCCTTCTTTCTTTGTCCATCTATCCATTTTATATTTTCTTTCTTTTTGTCTTCTATCCATCTACCATCTTCTATCCATCTACCATACGTTGTTGCCTTTAAAACACTGTAACCGACGTGATTCTGCAATCTGCATTTGGGGTAAAATTGGGAGTTCATAACCCACTTCAATCTAATGTATGAAATATGATATGTCAAGAGCTTTGTAATGTTGTGAACAACCAATTAAAAAATAAATAAATAAAACACTGAAGACTGTGAATAGGTGTCTTTGCAGCCAAGTGTCTTTGGCCCTCCAAGAGTCAACTCCTGTTAATTTATTGCTGTAAAAGCAAAGTTCCAATTTAAGGTAGCAGAGTTGTATATAAACATGAAATGTGGGGCAGGGGCTGTAGCTCAGTAGTAGAGCACTTGCTAGTGGGCCAGAGGCCCTGGGTTCAATTCCTAGTACTGCAAAATAAAACAAAATTGAAACTACATATATTTTGTAGTAAGCCAACAACATTGGTCCTTCCAGTACTGTGCAGGAGGCAGGACAGCACAATTAGATAAGAGTTTGGGCTCCTGCATTTGACACCTATGTTCAAAGCCAGACTCCTCTGTTACAACTTGTACTCATAAGCTCTGCTCTTCTGTATCTTCCACGGAGACATGAGGTGGATAAATACCAATGCCTAAGGTTGGATTAAGTGAGTCAAATAAGTGAGGTGCTTCAGTAGCACCTGGCACCTACTGAGCACTCAATAATGCTATCACTCTGCCTTCTACAGTTCATTTATGTCTGGTTTTTTTAATAGCAATCAAATTAGTATAGAATAACACGCACTCATCTGACAAATAATTATCAAACCATGCTCTCTCCCACATCATTTTCCCCAAATGCCATTAACAGGGATGGAGAAGTCTTTAGAACCACACCATAATTCATCTTTTTTTCATAATTCACCTGTGGCTTTGTAGTTCTATTCATCTTCCTCTGAGTTTTAAATGACAGCACTTCTAACATTCCTAGAGCTGATCGCCAGAGAATGCAACACAGTTAAAAAGCCAATTTAAAAACAAAATTTCTTTTATTCAAAGAAAAATTTCCTTGAGTTGTGCCACTTCACTCACCTCAAAGAGAAAAGCATATTTCTATAACACACTGGCCTATTTTAGCAGACAGGTTGAAATAAAATAAAGGAATTTATCCAGTCTGAATCTATCATCAGGGGAAAAGAAGAAAGATTATCTCTCTCATTTAAATTCATTTGTGATACATTTTTGTATCAGGAGGAATAAATAATGCATGATGGCATTTCAGAGCCTCAGATTCATGCTCCAGTGTGTTCTACTGCCTTGCATTCTGTAGTTAGAGCGTACGTGATTTCACAACAGGCTGGATGTGTGTGTGTGTGTGTGTGTGTGTGTGTGTGTGTGTGTGTGTCTGTTTTAGGGAGGAAGTGGGGAGGGCACTGGCTCTCCCAGGGCTCCATGTGTGTGGGTTCATGGGTGCATGGCCTTTCTGCACCACTTTTCTTTTCTCAGTAGGCACTTCCTCACCTCCCCAGCTGCTTAGACCTATTTGAGACTCACTGCCATATCTGGTCAGAGTTTCTGTCTACACCACAAGGATTTAGACATTCCCTGAAAACAGCCACCTCCTCTGTCCAGGAAGGGCATGGTAGCAGAGGGAGTCCACCCACAGCTGGTGTCCCTCCTAGTCAGGAGAGCTATGATTCCCCCCCACCCCCAGCAACTTTTTCCTGGGATAATACTTACAGCAAAAAACAACTATGATCTTTCTCTCATGTAAATATTTGTGTCTTTTTGTCATATACATTTAAAAGAATACATTTTTAAAATGGGATGTTTTGGCCTAAAGATTGGCCATCCTGTTATGTGCCTTAAAAATAAAAGGAGAAAAGCTCAAAGGCTGGTATTTCATTGTCAGGTCTAGAAATCAGATTTCACAGAGTGTGTGTGTGTGTGTAGTAAAAATTGGCAATGGACAGTACAATAAAATAAATAGCTAAAAAGGAATTGCAATTTTATTCTTTCTGAAAAGCTAAGTAAAGGTTAGTAGGTATCACCTGGTACGTGACCATGTTCTCAAGAGGTTATGAGTTCAAAGCTGTTCAGATAATAGTCTGAGATAGATAGGCATGGAAAAGAGCAGGTAGAAAGGAAGGAATCAGTTGGGAATAAAACTATTCAGACTTGGTAGGTCTCTAATTGACCCAGCAAAGCCTAGTTTTGTTTAGTTAGATTTTATTAAGTTTGACTAAATATTATAATAAAAATATCACTAGAAATAGTGATACTGAATAAACCTTCTGTGAAATCTCACAACATGGCAAATGCTCAAAAACATCTAGTTCGCATTTAAATTTCTACAACCCCCTGCAGGGCACCTGCTAAATGCATGGCACCATGCTGCCCCTGGGTTAGATATGGACCCTGTGAGCTGGAGAGGGACCTGTGCTGTGGACACAGGAGACATCCACAAGATGGGAAGTTGAAAGTGATCATGGCAACATGGAGCCTTGGAAGTGGAGCTATGAAGATAACAGAAGGCTTTGCAGAAAAGCTAGGACTCCAAATCCACCTTCCAAGGATTTCAAGAGTAACAGGGGAGGGGACATAATGAGTCAGATGAGTGATGGTCTCTATTAGTTGGCACACATGCATACCATGCCTCTATCTGAAACCCTTCATAACACCTACAGGATAAAGTTCAAAATCCCAAGAAAAGCTCCCTCCCTGGATTGTCCCCTGTTCCCCTGGCCAGTTTCATTTCCTACAGTTTCCCATTTTTCACCCTGGGTTACAGTCACCTGCAGAAGTCAATTGGAGTTCCCCAGTTCCTGTTCTAGTTCCACTGATGGGAAATAAAGTAGAAAAGATGGTTGGCCCAGATCACAGAAGGCTTTAAAATGGCAAAATGAGGACGTGAGAATACAGAAGAAAATGGAGAAGCAGAGGAGGAAAATACCTGACATTTACTGAGCACTTACTATATATGTCAGGCGCTAAATGTTCTAAGGTATCAAAAAATAATAAGGAGTCAAGGAAGATTTTTAAAGCAGGAAAATAAAGGAATTAGAGTTATGCTTTTTGAAGATTAATCTGAGAGGAGCAGGTCACAGGGCCAGTGGGAGAAGGGTACGTCAGTGATCCCACAGAGAGCGCCCAAGGCTGAGGGATGGAAAAGGCAGGCAGAGGTAGGCCTCACAAGTGACAGATGTGACAGGTGAGGAGGAGAGTGAAAGAATGATGGTGGTCCAAAAGAGAGGGGAAAGAGGGTGATGCTATTCGGGACATATCAAATTCAAAGTTATTGAGCAGGCTGGGAAATGTGAAGCACAGGCTAGAGCAGAGCTGGGGACGGGCTCATTGTTCATACAGATGGACACCCTAAAGCCATGAAGACAGCTTTCCAAGGGACAGCAGGAGACATCAAAAGCAGATCCTTCCAGAATACCTACCTCAGAGAAGACCAAAAGGAAGGGGTGGTCAGAAGGGAGAAGGCAATCAGAGGGGACCACAGTGAGGGGGGTGAGGGAGGAAGGGAGTACCATGGCACAGTGGTGGGGTCAGACATGAGGAGGGGACACTGGACTCATGACCTGGACAACTTGACCAGTAAGAAGACTGTAGGTGGCCTGCAGGGAGTGAGTGAGGATGGAGATGAGGACAATGTCTCTTCAGAGGCAAGTGGTAAGGAAGAAGGAAGAGGAGTGCGAGGAGACAGGAAGGGAGACAGAGGTCTGTCTCTAGGGCTCAGGAAGCCCTGTGATGTATGTGGGCTGCAGTCAGACGTCTGCTGGCAGAGAAAAGATCTCCAGGAGGAGGCTCAGCAGATGACACGAGGTCCAGAGGAGGCAGATGCAAGAGACAACGGCAAGGTTCAGATGCTGAGGGGCCTCGTTTCCCCTTGAAATCAGAAAGAGGAAGGTGTACTGGGGGAAAGGGCCACTTGGGGATGGAGAGGAAAGCTGAGGGAGTTTTTCTGAGGGTTTTCTTTAGGCACAGGGCGGTGGAGAGTAGCAAGGGCCTCCTGGGGGCAGGGTCTCTACCTGTGTTCAGTGGGTCACTAAATCACTGCAGCAGATCACCATCAGATCACCCATCCAGGAGAGGGGCAGTGGGACCAGGCAGAACCCACCCCAGAGGGGTTCCAGAGATGTTGTTGTTTTAAATGGGGAAGAGCAAATCTTAAAATGGGTTTTTGTTTTCCAAAGACACAATTTTAAAATGCCATAACAAGAAGAGATTTAAAGATGTTTCTATCTTCTTTAAATGTTCCCGTTACATCCTGATGAGCAGGTCTAAAACTGGTTCATACCAAGGAGTCAAAACATATCTAAAGAGAGCTTCTGCCATGATATTACCAAATGATCAATGGTCCTATCACCCTCCCGGCTTCACAGAACATGCTGGCACACTCCCCAGTGCCATGACACAGAGAGACATCTCCAGCACTCTTGATGCAAAAAGGGTTTTGTTTTGCTTTTTAACATAATCCCATTAATACACATAAAAGCATGTAAGGGTTTATGATAGTCTCATATCCAAATTGAAAATGGAAAACTAAGTATAATCCTGTATCCATCTACTTTTTTATTTTTTTAAGTGTAAGCCATGATTTATAAAATTTTTAAGAGGATATACCCAGTTGATTGAAATCCATCTTTTATTCTATACTAATATCTATACCAATGTAGCTAGAAATAATTTAAAATAATTGTATAAGACCTTTATCATGGTATTTTTTAAAATATTTAACATTAGGAAGAATCATAATTCAAAAAGGAAGATAAGATCTTACCTGTTTTAACAGGATAATATGAGTAGAAACATGATAGCCAAACACCCAGAAATATTATTCCAGCCAGAAGGGATGAGGAGTGGGAGGTGGGAAAAAAAGAGAGAAAAGTTGCAATCAATAGTGATATAAAAACATTTTCAGTTTCTAGACCAACCAACAAACAACACTTATGACAAAGTGAGAATTACCAATTGTTTTATAAAAAAAAAAGGAAATCAACTACAGAGCTCATCATTTGCTATATTCACAGTTTCTAAATACAAACAGAATTAACCAACATAAAAACAAGAATTCCCAGCAGAAATTATTTTGATTTATATGATACAGCAATGTGTTTAAAAGTTAAAAACAGAGTAGACAAACCAGAAGCCAAATTCACCCACCACCTGCCTTTGTAAATAAAGTTTTATTGGGACACAGCCATTTCTATTTGTTTATGCATTGTCTGTAGCTACTTTTGTGCTACAACAGCAGAGCAACCTAGACTATATGACCCCTGAAATCTGAAGATTTACTATTTATATACTATAAATAGATTACTATTTATTACTGAAAAAGTTCATTGACCTTTTTTTTACAAGTAATGGTACAATTGTTCCTGTACTTTTTTCTTTCTCTATTACATCTCAACCAGCCTAGACATGTGCTGTCCACTGTGGTAGTCAGCAGACCTGTGTGATCCCTGTGCCCCTGAAAATGCAGACAATCTCAACTCGGATGTAAAATACATGCAGTATTCCAAAGACTCAGTAATGATGATGGAGAAGTAAAATATCTCAACAATAGTTTTAAAATGCCAATTTCAAATCAAAATGATAGAACTTCTGATAGGATGGGTTAAGGAAAATATATTACTAAGGTTAATTTTAGCTATATTTTTATTTTTTAATATGGCTAGTAGAAAAATGTTAAATACATATGAAACTCACATTTTATTTCTATTCGACAGTGGTGGCCTAAAGTCTAGACTCAAAACAAATAACACTCTGTAAACTAGCATTTCCCAGGATCTGTCTATAAAACTGTACATTTCAACTTATACCTTGCATCTAGACTATATTCCTAAGGCTCAAAAAGCAAATGATAGGTAATTGGTCTGCTTTTTTTTGTTTGCTCAGTAATTGAATTATACAACTTTTCTGGTTAATTTGGTCCTTGAGATGACTGAAGAAAATGAATGAAAACATTCAATTATTGGCTATATACAGACATAGTGCAAGTTGCTGGGATCCAACTGTTGAGGAGCAATAAATTTTGGTGAAGGCCAATTATATCTTTCATCATCTCTCCTGACACAGATAAGAGCAATGTCAGCTTTCATCTCCAGCACATTCTCTGCAGCATATGAAGAGGTAAGGGGAGAAGGAGAGAACAGCAGAAGCAGTTCTTCCAGGAAAATCAAGCTCATGTTAGCCCATATTTACCAAATGCAAAAACAAATATGAACAATACAACCTATCAAACCTAATTTATTGTTGCCACCTCACATATATTCCACTCATGTCACTTAACACCCAAAGGTCAACAGACATGGAACATATTTTTTTGTTGTTGTTTTGTTTTTTAAATCAGGGAGTTTCCATGTAAATCCATCAGAAAAACTGACAAGCATTTACATAAGTGAGGGGAAATCTGCACCCCAGAGACGGCCATGCAGCTCACTGGGTCCACAGTACTGGTCAAATCTAACACCACATCCCAGGACATAAATACCCTCTGCCCTCCAGGACGTTAGAGCCAGCGACATGAGGTATGACCCTGAAAGAAGACTGGTTTTTCATCCCTTGAGGAAACAGTCTCATCACTCAAATACTCAGCAACTGCCATGGGACAGGTGGCAAGAAATGACAGAGAAGAGAGCACTTTCCCCTTCAGCATCTTTATGACATATAATGAGGCCAGACCCCGTAGTTCTTTGGAGAATGACTTGAAGTCCGATGCTCCCATAAAGCTGGTCAGAGCTTTCCCCAGCACTGTCTTCCTGTCAAGTTTCCAACTATCTAGTCACCGAACAGGGACCTACCCAAGCCAGGCCAGTCCACTGTGCTGGATGGAGCAGGATGCAGGGGTAAATGAGATACAACTCTTCCCTGCTCTAAAGATGCTTAGAATTAGCAGGAAGAGAAGATGAGCATAAAATAATCACAAGGCCAGGCAGACCAAAGTAAATCTGGAGCAGAGAAGCAAAGGGCTGTGAGCTCTGAGATGAGAAAGACCCTTCCTTTTCAACTAGAGGAGGACCAGAGAGATTTTAGCAGAAGTGAAGGGCAATGAAGGGATTCTGTACAGAGAGAATTACCTCAAAAGGACAAGGAGGCAGGAAAGCAGGGAACATGTTGAGAGAATGGCAAGCAGCAGACTTTGGCTAGATCATAGATTGAGGGATTAGGGAAAGATCATTCGAACATTGGAACAGCTTGCTGAAACCGGGTCATGGAGAAGAAGAACGTGGGCTGCTGGGCAGGCCCAGGAGGACCAGCGAAGGTCTCACATGGAGGGAATGGCAAGATGGGAGTGATGCAGAGCCCGGAGACCTGGTGGAGGTCAGGAAGCCCCAAGTCGTGACTGGTGCCCACACTGGCAGGGGTGAGTCTGTCTCGGGACTATGTTTGACTATTTTCTTTTCTTGGAGGTAGGCTGGGCCAGACAGTCTCTAAAATTCCCAAACACTCTAAGAAAAAAAGTGTGAGTCTAGGAAGAGAGCTATGTTTTAGGGTAATTTATCTGGCACTAGAGGAGCCAGAGGCTAGCAGGCTGGGGACCAGGGAGGAAGCCACAGAGACACTGCAGGGCTAGGTCAAAAAGAGCATGTGTGTTTGGTGCAGAAATAGAGAGCAGTGTAGAAATAACTGAGGCATTGGTAAAGGAAAGATACACAGGATTCACCTGTTCAATGTACTGTTAGAACAGAACGAGCAAGGTCAGGCAATTGCAAGGTTTTAAATTTGGTTGAGTGAGGGGAAAACCGAACTCTGAACCATTCAACCCAAACCCATAGCACTTGCTAAATAAACTCCTTCCCTGTAACAGATACTGGGCTGGCAAGGGACTCAGAGATGACCAAGACAGGCTCCCTGTGGCCGAGAAGTTTCCTACCAGCACAAGCATGAAGCTGCTATAGGTTTGCATTTTGGTTTCTCTATTTTATTACTGTTGTGGGAGAAGAGAGGAAGGCAATAGAGAATGCAGCCCTAGGATAAGAGGAGGCACACCGTGGGCAGCCATGTGTGAGCAAAGGATTTCGAATTCACAAGGCCAGAGCTCTTCTTTTCCTCCCTGTATCACTCTGAGTAATTCACATAACTGTTCTGAGCTTCAACT
Source organism: Ictidomys tridecemlineatus (assembly GCF_052094955.1). Taxonomy (NCBI): domain Eukaryota; kingdom Metazoa; phylum Chordata; class Mammalia; order Rodentia; family Sciuridae; genus Ictidomys; species Ictidomys tridecemlineatus. The sequence continues at coordinate 96,518,373 of NC_135480.1, read as the reverse complement.
GCCTCATTTTTAAATTCAGGGTCTAATCTGGAGTCATATTAATTAGATGGTAAAAGCATGAGTACATGAAAGGAGGAAAGGAAAAAGCACAGGGGAAAGGCAAGAATAGTACGAAGCCCGTATTTATGGTTGGGAGGAAGACAAGAGTCATAGAAACCAGAAATGTGGTCCTGACAAAGCATCTTAAAACACTCTGGGCTGGGAGTCAGCAAGGTTCTAGTTTGGTCTCTATTGCTTATTCATTAATTGGCTTTGGGTAAATTATTAAAACCTGTCGTTTTTCATCTTAGATGCAAGTACCCTTGGGGTACACAGAGACACTGCAAAAAGATCCTGAAATCTGGGCCTCTCTGTATAGTTTCGATTTCCTACCAAGGTTTGTAGGGCTTAGGGGGATAGTTAACAAGTAGAAAGACGGTAAGGACAGCGAGGGCTGTGATTATAGCCAAAAGCCCTAAAGGAAGTGGGTTCCAAAAGAAATAAGTGGTTAAAAGTACCAAATAACGTGAGCAGGCAATAAAGATGAACCCTAAAACATCAGGAAGACTGAGAGACCCAGAAGGGATCCATGGAGGGAGGTCAGCTCTAAAGCAAAGGGGACAGAGGTGGATGGCGAAGGATAAAGGGAAGAAGGAAGAAGCAGGCAGAGGCCAAGGGGGAGGAAGTGCAAGGCAGTGCTTCAGGGCGGCAGATGCAGAGTATAGAGCCAGGTGCGCAAGACAGAGGGAAAGCTGCCAGGTTGGACTGGCTGAGAACAATCAGGGGCTGCCCTGACAAGGAAGAAGGGCAGACAAAGCTAGCCTTGGAAAGGGAGAGCGGTGGTTCTACAGTTGAGCTGGGAGGAGAAGGGAAAGGTGCTAGAGAATAGAAAGCAAGAAGCGGTAGATGCCAGGCAGATGAGGACTCCCAAACTGAAGCGCAGGGGCTTTAAACTAAACATCCCCAGGGGCTGAGCACTTGGGGAGTGTGGGGATGGCTGCTTGTGCATAAAAACTAAGAAGAATCAAAGGGGGAAAAATACATAACCAAACTTACCAAACCAGCAATCACTGCATTTATGGAATTAGACAAGGTGTATGCCCACTGAAAGGTCTAAAGGTGTTTCCAAGTCTCTCACACAGTAAAGAGTATAGTTTCCTTGATAGTTATATTATCAGATTACCTTCATCATGTCTCACTGTTTCATTTTCTTGTCTCCGCAAACTCAGAGAATTAAAAAGTCTGATCACCACGACCCCAAGGTAAATGTGGTATTGTTAACATTGCTTTCTCTACTATAAAAATGGTTGGAGAGTCCTGAAATTGAAGATTATCAACAGGGTGTTCTTAGCATGGGCCCTACACTTTTTCCTTATAACAGAATATTTCCCGTGCATTCTTAAATGGTTAAAGAAAACAGAAACTATTTTTCAGCCCTGAATTTTTCTTTATAAATGGCATCACAATGGCTTAAATCACTTGGGTCCTGGGTTTGGCTAGTCCCATCAATGCTTTCCAATAATGAATCCCTTATTTAATATTTATAAACCACAAGCTATTTGCAAATCCCTAAAGCTGCTGACAACTAAGGAAAAAAGAATATTAAAACGATATTTTATCTTCATCATCTCTCCCACCATACACCATAAGATGTGAACAGATTGCAACCACCACCCAATCACACATCTTCCAGGTCTACAGAAACCAGAGCCAATAAAAAAGATGAGCAAGAAGGAGAAAAGAAAGAACCTCAAAACCTCACAAGCAATTCATATGTACAGATAAATTATCTTACTTTTGGAATTCGGCTGGATGCTTATTTCTTACAACTTTTAAGTGACTTCCTTTCTTAATAAAGCTGTAAGTGTCATGGTGAGTCTTGAGACTCCCCTCAGCTGGTCCATTAATGTGTTTTACATCTTGAACACTAGGCTACAACAAGGCCTTTAGGATTTTAGGCTTTGGGGGCTGTTTTGCTTTGGTTTGTTGTGCTAGGGATTGAACCCAGGGCCACCCATACTAAACACATGTTCAACCACTGAGCTGCACAACCAGACCCCAGGCCTTCAAGCGTAAGTGAATGTGGAAAAGAAAATTCTATTGTGTCTCTAGGTCGAATCCCTAAGAGATGGATTTCCTCACCCAGCTACCCACATGATGTTACCTGCACACAGCTGGGCAAATAGACAGCAGAAGAAACTGCCCCCCACCCCCAACACATGCGTGAGTTACACTGGAGTCTGATTATCACCTTGGTTTTGAGGTTAATTCTCCTTTCTTGTCAATAGCACACAATAAAAGACAGCTTATCCATCATGTAAATCAGGATAGCCATAAGGCCCAAGCCTCAAAGGAACTAGGCCAAATCTAAAAGATATCAGAATAAATTGCAAGTTCAGTAGTTTTTCTATCTATGAATGTTCAGTGATATCCAACAAAATATGTCTAAAACAATAGGAGATACCATAGGAAACAACTTTTTAACTATTCCTACCATGTACATAGGATTGATTTCTTAGAGCCATTTCTGGAATATCTACTAGGAGTGCTTGTTACAATGCTGTGAACATAATAGAATATTACTCAGCATTAAAAGGGAATAAAATCATGGCATTTGCAGGTAAATGGATGCAGTTGGAGAATATAATGCTAAGTGAAGTAAGCCAATCTCAAAAAACCAAATGCAGAATGTTTTCTCTGATATAAGAATGCTGATTCATAATGGGGATTGCGGGGAAGCATGAGAGGAATAGAAGGGGGAAGTGAGGGAGCTTGAGGGTAAAAAAGGCAGAGGAATGAGATGGAATCATTACCCTAAGTACATGTATGAAGACACAAATGGTGTGACTACGTTGTGTACAATCAGAGATATGAAAAATTATGCTATATATGTGTACTATGAATTGAAATGCTTTCTGCTGTCATATATAACAAATTAAAATAAAATTTGGAAAAAATGCTGTGAACACACAGGATGTTCAATAAATGCACATTAACTAAGTACAAGCAGGAGGATTGAAGCACTTTTTATAATGGTAAAACCCTCAAATAACAAAAAAAAGAATACAAAGACATGTTTCCTAATTATATTTCAGGGACAGATTGAACACAAGCCCATTTCTCCATCTTCATCAATTAGAAACTAGAGGATTCTGCCACGAGACAAGGAGAGGCCAAAGGACACATATTCATAATGGAAAGAAGGAAGTTACAAATGTCAAATGCATCATGATCATTCTTTAACCTGGGTAAGTGTAGGTGGCATCTTAAGTAGTTAATATTACATGAATTAAAAAAAAAATTACAAGGCTAATAACAAAAGTGGTGATCTCTCAGAATACATACTTTCTCAAGATGCGTGAGGAAGCTGGGAAAACATATCCCTTTATCAAGACAGCTCCTGAAGGGAGAACAGACCCACAGTCATATGGCTTGGTCACCTTTAATTCACATGCGCTTTTCCATTATCCAGAGAATAACCACTGTTCTCTTCACAGAGTAATATGTGTGGAAAAATATGTGTCCCCTACTACTGAAGGGTAAATTTAAACAGTACCAAATTTAGAGTTGAAATCAAAAGTGAGAAGCTTCTAAATTTTCATCCTAATCTCTCAGCCATCTTTTGAACATCCTGAAGCTGGGGGCCCTCCCATCCCCACCTCCATCTGTACATTTTCTGCTAAATTTCCAAAATAACAACTGCTGCTGCTTCTGCTACTACCACAAGAACACACTATACTCTTACTACTAGTATTACTAACACCATGGCTATGACCGTGATTAGTGTTACTATTGCTGCTGCTACTGTAGGTACTGAGAGTAGGGCAGGAATCTGCTCAGCTCTGCCTCCCAAAGCAAGTTCGAGAATGTTACTGATCACACATGAAACAGACTATTTCAGATGCGCCGCTCATCCCAGAGCTACAATTACTGGTCCTAATTCTGAAGCCAGAAGCAGTGATGTGTCTGAATTCCGGGGAGATGATTGAATGGAAATGTTCACATCTGATCACCTCTCACATACAAATTACTGTGTGTGCCAATCTGGCAATTACCTCAGAAGTAATAGTAAAAAGCCACGCAATCAAATTCGTTATTATGGTTGCCTTCAATTACGGGAGGCAAAAACCTGCCTGCAGAAAATTTACTGAAGGGGAAAGAAATGAATCTCTGTATCTATTTTAATTTTAAATCAAGTCGTTTCATTTGGAAAACTCTTTTAATTTTGGAAAACACTCTGTTGAAATACCCAGCTAAGTATAAGAAAATAACCAGCTCTTTTTCCCTGACACACAGCAAGCTTTTACTGCACAGAGAACAAAACCTCAACTTCCCCTGTTTTCTTCCACCGAATCCCAACAGGTAGAAGCTGTATATGTTTCTCATACCTCTTAAATGGATACAGAAAAATGCCATAAGGGAACATAAATGGCATAAAAATGTCATGTCCTCCTGCAAGGAAGTAAATGCTATTATAGTCATCAAACTCAGCTCCTTTTCCTGCTTTGGCAGGTAGGAAAAGAATATTTCCCAGCCTCCCTTGTGGTTAAGGAGGTCCAAAGGTATGTGGATGGAAGGGAGGTAAACCACATCCAGGTCTTGTCTCTAAAACTTCCCAAAAGGCCCTCTACAGTCTCCTTCTTATGGGCAGGTCAGCTGACAAGATGCAGGGGACAGAGCAGTTAATCCCTGAATGAGGTAGGACTAGGGATTCTGCTGCGCTCCTGCATTCCTACAGTTTACCAGGACCAAGCAAATGCAGAAAGTATAGAAACTAGTGTTTGCATCTATTACTTTCAAGGAAGTTAGGCAAGTCACTTAGGTTAAGATTTTGTTTTTAATTTATTACAATAAAAGATGATAATACACGCATTATTGGCAGATTCTACATCTACGAATTAGCCTAGTCTCTAAAATTCATTTTAACCTTAAGTCAACACTTGCGATGCTGACTTGGTCACATGCACAGCACTACTCAAAGCCCGTTTTCATAGCTAAAGTCAACAAGGAAGAAGTCTGCCTTAAAAGCATCCCTTTTACCATATATTTGATACTACTTCCCCCTCCCATTTCTGAGCTTTCTGTTAGTGACTTTGCTGTCTAAAATGGCCCCCGAGGTAGTACTGAAGTACTTTCTAGTGTTCCTAAGTGTGATAAATCTGTGATGAGCCTTATCAAGAAAATACATATTAGACAAACTTAATTCAGTCACCAATTAGTCACGCTGTTGGTCATCAGCTGGTCAACATTAATGAATCAACAAATATGTTAAATAAGGTGTCTTTCAATGAAACACACATAAAACAAGATTATGTTAGATCAATTGACATAAATATTGTGACTAAGGGTTCACAGGAATCTAACACTGTTATTCCCCAGAGTGACGAGGTGGCCTTGACTCAGTCAGTGTTGGTGACTTGACAAAAACACAACTATTGAAACACACAAGGACTGACTGTTATAGCAGATTAAGAGAATTACATGAGACAGTGCATGTCAAAGTGCTTCATGCAAAGGAGGCATAAAAATGCTAGCTATGACTTCCTTAGATGTCTAGGTGAGGTTTTTCACAAATTTCAGCTGCACAATGGGGCCAATAAAATTATTTCATTTGCTCTTGCTTCACACTTCAAATCCCTAGTTGAATAAGGATTAGCTAAACTTTCTCTTTTGCAATATCAAGTGGAAAATACATTGCAAGAGTTCAAGTACCACTTTGTATAACAAAGGATAAAGGGATTTCCTTGTACCTTAACAAGATCTGGAAACCTAGTGATATACCCAATGTACAACTGAATTTAATGCTTAACCAAATAGCTGCAGATCTGTCTGGTCTCCAGTGAGACTGATAACTTCCTCAAAAACCAAACAAAAGAACAAAATGCCTTATATTTACTTATAAGATATTCAGTATTAACCATCAATGAAAGACACCATTTTAATCAGGAAGGGACCATGTTTCAGAGGGTCTGTGCATGATGTTCTTCCTTCCTTGTTTCTCAGAGCACAGATCTGAGAGAACTTCCAATGCATACTTCTGATGTACATCCCAACACTGTATACTTGGGTAATCTGAAATTATTATTTTAATCTTATAGTGAAGATGGAAATTAAGTCAAGCATCTGGTCATATTATGACTGACACACAACAGTTTACTTAAAAGAGCTTACCATCCAGGCATGGTGCTACAGCCTCCACTAAGAGATTTTGTCAGGTACTTCTCCTATCAGTGTAAGAAATTGAGGTACAGAAAGTTTAAAGAATGTACCTAAGGTCATAGAGCTTCTGAGCCTACAAAGTGTCAGATAAAGATAATGACACCAGTCCGTGAGGCACACAGCTGCATGCTGTGTAACCTGCTAGTAACCTGCAAAGCTAGCCTCTTTGGGTCCCCAGCCCATATTTCCTACAATACCTGAGTCACTGTGAGAATTACATGAGATAGTGCGTATAATTTTCCCACAGGAAAGTCAGGCTAGAGTCAAACATCCTTAATAAGGTGAGCAAAGTTTTTCTTCCATCAACATCACCAGTTCAGTTTATCCAACATTTTAAAAACCACAACATTGTTTTTAATGAACTGTTCCACTAAATCAATACATGCAAAGTACTTAAATAATCAAAAAGGTCAGCAGGAAGCCATATGTTAGAAAGCAGCAGAGCCCTAACCTGTCCCTTGTTAGTCTCATTCCTATTCCCTATCATCAAGTTTAATTATCTTCTGGAGTTATCTCCACACCTCTAACAAGAAATGGATATTTCTTGATTTATCAGTTTCAGAGAGTATCTTTTAACTTTATGCCACAATAGGCAAAGATTCATTTTCTTATACCACCCTCATTTCCTCGGTATATTCTTTTTGTGTGTAAATTAGTAAATCTCACACTATTATGAGTACATAAGAGCTGTACTGTTCAAAGTAAAGTACTACTTTAAATTGATTACTACAATTATTATTTTTTAAACTATAATATTATTAAAAATTTAATTGTTAAACTAATTTTTAAAATTAATTTCTTTTCTGCTATAGGTTTTTACAAAGCTTATAGAGATCTAGTTGTCATCTTTTACCTTACTTTATTCATCTGTTACAATTTAATGTTTTTCAATCGCATCTGCTATTCTATAAACCAAAGGCCCCTTCTCCCACAGAACACTTTTCAGGAGTCCTGAATTCCACTCTCACCTGAATTGGGTCCTCTTTCATCCTGTTATTGCCCTAAGACTTCCCTTCACCCTCTGGAGACAGACACATCTCCCTGAATACTGCACCTTCTTTCTTGATTTTCTCCCTCATTTTATTGAAGCCCATCCCCAAATAAGTTCCAAGCACCTGGAGTTATTAATTATCTACCAATCTTGTGATTACTGTCACAGGCACAAGTTTTATTTTTCATACCCCCAAAACACTGCCTTTTTTGATTTACCTTAGTCACAGAAAAGGTATACTCAGGATTTCTATGCTTCAGGGGCAACATCAGGTCTGCTCATGTCTCAACTCACTGGGATTAAGAGTTCACCTCATTTCCTCAAAAGATTGGGCATGGAACCACCATATAACCCAGATATACCACTCATCAGTACTTATCCTAAAGAATAAATGTTATCCTACTACAATGATACATGCATACCCATGTTTATAGCAGCACAATTCACAATAGCCAAACTATGGATTGAGCCTAGCTTTCCATCAATGGAAGAATGAGTAAGAAATGTGGTATACATACACAATGGAGTTTTATTTAGCCATAAAGAAAAATGAAATTGGGTCGTTTGCAGGAAAATGGATGGAACTTGAGACTATCATGTTAAGCTAAATAAGCCCAATTCAGAAGGTCAAGGGTCCCATATTTTCTCAAATGTAGAAGCTAGAGAGCAAAAAGGAAAAGAAACGTGGGGGTGAGTATCTCATGAAAATCAAAGGGAGATCACAAAGGAGAGGGACCAGGGAGTGGGAGGTCGAGAAGGAGGGAGAAGAATTGAGGAATGATATTGGCCAAATTATATTTTTATATTATGTATTATGTGCATGTACAACAACAAATTCATATTCAACTAAAACACACCAATTAAAAAAATGTGGAAAAAAGAGAAAAAAGAGTTCACCGCATAATGCTTAGAACTTGTGTTTGCCAGTAATATTTAAGAAGTATCATTTTCTGAACTATAGTGATAATTTTAGATATTAGCTAAAGAAACTATATTACATGTTGCTGAGTAAACAGGAAAAAATAAGTTGATTTAAAGTAAATAATCTAAGCAATTATTATGCCATTTTATTTCTCTTAATAGTTTTGCATAAAGTACACTAAAATGTCCAGTTTGAGTAACTGCCCAAATAATTTTGAGAGGAAACATCACCCTCAGATAGCAAAAAGCATTGACAGTGAATTGCTTAAAATGTGATATACACTTGCTAGGTTTATTAGGTAATATTAGAATACTATAATCTATAGCAAATGAGAAATGTAGACATGATTTGACAAGAAATCCAAGTTATCTGCAGACAACTTTGTAGGAAACATTAATTCATAGATTTGGTTTGGTACAAATTAAAGCCCCATCTCCTGGTGATTTAGGAATAAATGATGCATCTATTCACTATGGGAAATTGCCTTTCACACCCATGTGATTCATGTCCTCTGAGTCCAATACTGAAAGGGGCCTCCCATTCTATTCTACATAAATCTATGTAGTCAGTTTCTGGTAAACTACATTAGTATCAAGACCAAGAATGTCAAAAGTACCAGTCAAATGACTTTACATTGAAATGTAATCTTATTAAAGAAATTCAAGTCGCTCCTAGAAAGTTAGCTCTCTGAAGTCATATGATTCAGGTGTTGGGTTATCTAGAAGGTCTTGTCTAATAATTTCCTAGATTCAACAGTCTGGGGTGAGACAACTTTTACACCACAGTGAAAATTCACCACAATAATAATTAAATGCCAAAAGCAGTTGTTTGAGATCAACTTTTATGCCAGTGCCTTACCTACACCATTGATTTAACATTCAGCAGGTCCTTGTTGGAGATGGAACAATGATTATGAGAATTAAAATCCATGATATCTTCTTCAAGGTCATGAGGCAGACCAAAATTAACCTGATATTGAGCAGCAGCTCCCACTCCTACAAGGGAACTCCTGGTGTCAGAATGGTACTGGGCTTGCAAAGCATCATTGTTGTTGATGATATCTATTAGATGAGACATGAATATTTTAAACTCCTACACCTCTAGTTCTACTCAGTTACCTTTTAGTTATTTCCCCTACGTGCTGCATTGACATGTTTTATATAATCTTTAAGACCGCAAATTTGTTTTCTTCATTTGGAAAACAAACACACATTTCCAGTGTGTGTGTGTGTGTGTGTGTGTGTGTGTGTGTGTGTGTGTGTAAAGTAAAAGTGGAAGAGGCTGTCAATAATTTTAATATTTAATTTTGTATGGCACAAAATTAAATTCTGCCATACCAAATTGTTCCCTGTGTTCATGCAGGATCTCCAGATGACCTCGGTACACAGGTGTAAATGGAAAACACCATCGGGGTGCCACTCCCATCAGTCTTGACAGCATTTGGCAGTCATTAGTGCTCATCTTTCTAAGAAGTCTGCAAGGCTTAGAGGCTGAGCCATGTGGAGAGGAGACCAGCTCTGCCCTCTACTGAACAAGTGATGAGGGTAAGTTGCCTACTCACTCTGAGTCTGTTTTTCCAGTTATACAAATGGGACTTAGCATGGCTACATTGAAAGCTAAGTGCCTATCAGGTGCTTAATAAATGCTAGTTGTCGTCATGACTATGATGACCTTAAAGATGAGTAAACACAGGCTACCAGATGATAAGGCATTTATTCATTTGTCTGGCTGGGTGCCGAGCTGTGCTCTCTCCTATACAAAGTGTTCATCCACACAAGCACCTTCAAAGTGTCCAGCATCTTTCGAGGTCACTGTTGAAACTTTACACAAAATCTGTTCATTTCTTATTTTTCCAAAATAACATATTGATTATTCCCCATCTGCATCCTCAAGGATGCCACTACCACGAAAGGAAGCCTGTTGCCACAGGTCCCCCTCTCTGATCACTCCTACATTGTTACAAGGCACTCAAGAAAGTAGGCACCTCTCTATATAGGTCAGAGACATCAGTTGTTTCAAGAAAAATGGAGAAGAAAATAGTCAATAAAAATCATTATTAACTCCTAAGTTATCTTCTTTCTAGGTCCACTGTGGTCTCAGTAGGCTGTAGACATGTGCCTTTGACCATTTCACAATTCCTATTAGTGGAGTAATGAGAAAGAAAATGACTGCCCATCTGGTTTAATCTCGTGGCTTTGTATTCTCTACCTGGAATTATAGTGCTCCTCTAAGGTGGCTCTGGAGTTTCTCAAATTAATTTGTAATTCTTTTGAAATATTTCCCTGAAAGCATAGAATACTATCTTTTGAAAGTCCTTGTAGCTCATAATTCAGAGCTCTGCACCTAATAAGGGTTCTTGAGCGCAGCAGGCTCTCCATAAATATTTGCTGACGGTTCACTAAGCATTAACTGATGAGGGCGGCCCACTCGGAAATATATGCAGACTGTACCAGACGCGCAGTGTGGGCACAGCTACAGAACTACTCACAAAAGTTGCCCTAAAGGAGCAGCCAACTCATCCTAATCTACAACTCACTCATTCTCCGTCTCCTCCTCTCCTCTCATTGCTGGCTCTTTTCTATTATCCTTGTCTCCTTTCCATTATCAGAAAGGGCCTTCTCTGACCCTTAGTCCTCTGCTCACTTACTCCTTATAGGATAGAGCATTTTATTTTCTTCATAGGCCTATTCATTCATTCATTCATTCATTTCTTGATTCATTCGCTCATGTACCTTTCCACCTCATTCTTCTCCAATCTGAGTGACAGCTCTTTGAGAACACAGTCTAACTTACAGTTTGCCACTGTTGTCCCATCACTTTTAAGGGTGCATAACATGTGGGAGACCAACCTTGCACGTGACTGGGTCACACTCCCCAGCTGGGTACTGAGTTGCTTAGTCACAGATATGTGGCAGAGCTTTCCCCACCCTTCTTGGGTCCAAAGGTTGGTGTCTCGTGCATGGGTGTGTCTTGCTACAGCCCCATGAGTGAAGCTATGCTCACCTGTTCCTTTGTAATATCACCCTTTGCCCTATTTAGGATAGAATCTTCCATGGAAGTGCCTTGTGTGTGTCCCTTCCTCTTACTGTGCCCTTGGGTGTGGCCTACCCAGGTGTCAGTCAACCTGCTGACAGTGGACATCATGAAGATAGACTCAGCCCCATGAAACCTGACCCCTTGACTCATTTGAATAGCTTCTCCTCAATAAAAGGGGTCAGCACGTGCTCTCGCTCTCTCTCTTTCTGGGGACCCTTAAGGTCAGAGGAGCCGTCACAGCGACCCCAAAGAAAAAGGTATTTGTGTCTCTTGTGTGGTTATTTTGCGCAGTCTAATTAGCCCAATTTAACTGGAGTGACCCCTGAGCCTTTTAGTCACGAGACCAGAAACCCAGCAATAACATATATGTAGATGCTCAGCAAATAATATGGAAGAGAGGGATAAATACATACAGCTGTTGTTATAGCTGTTCTCAAGTTATATATAATAACTAACAAACTCTAACCCAACACATGGGCAAGAGCTTGCTTCCATTTATTTTCTATCTCTTAAAACGTCTAGTACAATTCAATGTTCTTAACAAATCCTGATGAAAAATGTTTGGGGAAATATCTAAATATCTAAATGAATCTGTTAGTTGGGCAAAGCATTTAATTCCAGTGATCTGCATAGTAAACTGTCAAACATTTAAATGACAAAGCCATTTTCAACCAGGGAAAGCTTTTTCCCGCCCCCCCCAAACTAATGATGAACAGTCTGGAAGATGTTGGCCATTTATCACCAGTGAGATTCTAAATTATTTCAAGATTGGTTCCAAGGCTCTCCCTAATGGTCTATGCATGGCAAATGGACGGATGGTCCAGAAGAACAGAGTATTTGAAGCGATTACTTAAGGTTCTTAAAAGCACCTTCCACCTAGCAGCAGCTCATTTACATTTGTTTAGAAAGCAGCTCATGAAGAGCTCCAAGATAACCTTCACAATGCAGTGCATTTTTAGGCAAAAAGTGGAAGTAAATAATTTCAGATTCTCTCCAGTAGCCCTTAAGCAAAACACAAGTAGCACCTAACCCCCCCCCACCCCCACCCCCACCCCCCCCCCCCGCACCAATTGTTTCCTTTTTTCGCCATACCATAAGACTGTAGTTTTATAATCCCAGTTTTAATGTGAAAATACAAAGCATAATGAGGTAAAACAAATGCATATATTGTTATATTATTTTTGCAAACCACTTGTCAAAACATGTTGAGGTTTAAAAAACCGTCCGCTAGACTGTATCTAGAGAATATGTAAGCTTGGGACTCTTCCGCTCATAGTAACCTTTTCCAGACCCAAGACTTTGAGGATAATACACATTAACAAGTAGACCTGTTCAACAATCACAGGATGAAGCCAACGATGAACTAAGAAGAGACTACAAAAAGAGGTGAGAAGGTGAACTACAGGGTCAAAAAATATCTAGGGGAGGAAACTTACCACATGTATGAATGACTATAGAATGGGAATTTGCCTGTTTGCGCCAAGTTCCAGCTAAAATTCAAAGCTGAAGAGTGGATGACAAGTTGCCCTGACTTAAGGATGTCATCTAGGTGCCCCAAGAAGTATCCACACTGGTCTCTGGGCCAGCCATACCTCTGTAAGAGACAGAGGCTGTTGACTTGGACGACTCCCCAAGGTAAGGTTCTGGCCTCTCCCATGCACCTACCTTAAACTGAATGATGAATTCCTGAAGTGACAAAGGGCAACTCTGGTGAAGAAGAACTGGACCAGACTCTTCAGTGCCTGAAAGTAACTGGAGAATTATGGGATCCGCCCAAGAAGCTATTTCAAATTGGGTTTGAGGTTTACAAAACACTTTTTTTGGCCTATGATCAGACTAGAGTCTTGTCCCTTGCAATAAACATGAATTGATCCCCATCAGAGGAGAAATATGCAATCTATTGAATGCTAACAGTCCTTTCCTGTTGCGGGGAAGGCTCTTTTAAAAGAATTTCCTCCAAACAGGACAAGTTGATTTAAGTCTGTAATCCCAGCCACACAGGAAACTTAGACAGAAGAATCTCAAGTTCAAAGCCAGCCTGGGAAATTTAGAAAGACACTGTCTCAGAACAAAATTTAGAAGGAGTAAGGAAGGTAGATCAGTGATAGAGTGTTTGCCTAGCAAGAGTGAGGCCCTGGGTTCAATCCCTAGTAAAACACACACACACACACACACACACACACACACACACACACGCACAATCTCCAATTTTGTTTTCATTCAAGGCCACTAAAACAAGAAAATATGGTTCTAAGTCTGTGATATTATCAATTTGACCTTGACTACATATATACATACGTGTGTGTGTGTGTGTGTGTGTGTGTGTGTGTGTGGTGTTTGCTTGCTTTGACTTAAATGCACAAACCCAGACTCAGAGAGAAAGCAGAATCCTAAAATTCCCAATCGCACATAGATGGTTTTAAGCTATTTCTTTTTACAATTTCTATTAAAGGAAAACTCTGTTCATACTCCCCAAGTCCTTCAATGGATTTTCTTCTTTCAGAATGTTTTTTTTTTTTCCTGGAGATGGTCATTGAAATGAATGAAAAATGGACAAGCCCAGCCAAGTGAGTTCTTGGCTGTAACTTCCTTGGGAAGTGCTTTGTGGGTAGACAGCTGAATGAACTGCTATAAAAGTCACGAAGTTGGCGTTTAATCATTTCCGTTTCTCTGTTCCTGAGCCACATCATTCCTAGTTGCTTGCACAAGAAACGTCAGGCTGCTCTTAAGAGGGAATCAATGTTCAAATGTCCAATTTCAATCAACCACTGAATATTTCTTTTCTAATAAGAATTTATTCAGCAAATATTCTGATTTCCTCCATGGTGAGAAAGATGACCCAGGTCAATGGTTTTTGCAGCTTTAGTCTTTGTGTAGCACAGTATCTAGCAGTTGCACCAGAGCCTGATGCACTTCTCCTAGTAATTGTTCATCTGCTTTCTGTGGTAATAAGAGCTGGTACACTGCCACTCAACTTTTGCCTACATTTTCTGGCTTCTCCTGTACTGGATACAGTCAGATGACCAAGTTTCTGCCAAAGAGACAGGTAATATCCAAGAAGCTTCCTCACAAGGAAGCCAAGATTATCCTTTTTGTTACTTTCTACTTCCAACTGGCTAAAATATAGACGTGATGCTATGAATGGAGTTCTGACAGCCATATTGGGTCATGAGGTAGAAGGCTAGTAGTATTAGGAGTTAAAAAAAAATAATAAGATTTTTGGGTCCCTGACAGAATAGTGAAACCTTCCTACCTACCCTAGACTTCTTACCTACTATTGGTTTATTTTATCTAATAAAGAAATAAATTATCTTGTTGAAGCTATGGTGGTTTTAGGCTTTTGGTCACATATGGACAAATTCCTAATTGACACTGCATTCTACTTGTTTTTCCTTGTCAATCTCTCTACCAAATTCTATTCTCAAACTCACTTATTCTCAGTTCTTAAAATAGGATCTTTAAATTCTATCATGTAGGTTTATATGAGGTCATTGGTTACATGCTTTATCCCATAAGCTTAAGTGGCACACACAGCTTTATCTGAGATGGTACTGGAGGTTATCTATGCAGTCTCAGAAGAACTTACCCTATCCAGAATGGAAAGAACAACCTAGAGAGCTCATCAACTCTGATAATGCTCAGAAATCTTCTATTCTCTTCACTAGTCTCCTAAGCTAGCAAAATATGGACCTCTGAGAACTGTACACCATGAACCAGAGAATTATACTGGTTGCCTCAAGCCCATGTGTGCACTGAAGCCTTATCCTAAGCAAAATGACTCAGAGGCCTGTTGGCATAAGCCAATTCCTTCCAACATATGCTTAGTCCTGGTGCATGTTTTAAATTCAAGTTTAGACTTGATGTACTAACACCAGACCTACTTTCATGAATGTCTGTTAATTTCACTGAATTGACTATACAATTCCTACTACAATTTTTTTTTTTTTTTTTTTTTTACAGATTACTTTGAGCATTTCAGTGATGAGCTGATTCTGTTCAATACATTATCAGGCTTCTCATCTCCCCCTACAGCCAGAAACAACCAGTGCTGCAGCTGTGGCTCAGTTTAATTCTCTATCTCTGTTATGTTGGGGGTTTAATACAGTCTAGTAAATGGCATTATTATCCTGAAGGCTAGCCAAGCAGAGTCAAATAGTCTACAGCAGGTTTTTAAAAGCCACAAAGAGTTCTTACAATACTATAACCATGACAATTTGTGTAAGCCTGCATAAGCCAATGTATTTAGTGTCGCAACAATTAGAAAATCACTATGACTTTATCAATTGCATTTTGCATAAAAGAGAGATTTTCAGGGCCTTAATTGATACGATATGTAAATAGGAAGACTTTTCCTCAATTCTGAAGCAGAGAAAAAATTCACAGGAATTCCTAAAGCTGGTTGTCTCTTGAGGTTTAGAAAGGATAAAAACATACTCCAGTTTATATTAAGACTACTTTCCTGTACCAACTGCTATAAGACTTAAGTCCAAATGAAAATCCAAAAGATCATATAGCTTAATTCCATTTCCTACCAAACATCCTCTCAGACACATTAATAAGTCTTCTCTATTCATGGTTAACGTCCTGGATTCCCAACCAGACATTTCCATAGGCCATCCTAACAACCATGGCTATTCACTCCATACCCCAAAAGAGTATTCTCTGTGAATTTGGATTGAGAATGGACCATAGCATACTAACTTATAATCATTTGAAATGATGGTCTGATTCATTTAGTCAGCTCATACACTCAAATATGTATACAGCACTTATCATAGTAACTGGCATGTGACACATACTCAGCTGTACCATTATTATTGCTATTATTACTATAAGTTTCTTATCTTACTAACTAGCAGTTGCTGACTAGTAGGACCCACCAATTAAGAAATTACTAAACAAGCCAGGTGTGGTTTTGCACCCCTGTAATCCAAGAGACTCAGGAGATTAAGGCAGAGGATCTCAAGTTCAAGATCAGCCTTGGTAACTTGGCAAGACCCTGTCTAAAAATAAAAAGTAGAAAGGGGAATGAAGGGAAGGGAGGAAGGATGAGAATAGGAAAGACAGTAAAATAAAACAGACATAACTTTCCTATGTTCATATCTAAAAAGAACAAATTTAAAAAAAAAATAGTAGAATGGTCTGGATGTATGTATGTAGCTCAGTGGTAGAGAGCCTCTGGTGTCATATTGTGGTATTACACAATTCTAGAAATATCAGGAGAAATGTTAGCCATGATGTCCAAACAGACATGATGTCCACACAGGAAATAGAGGTAGAAGAGTCCAGGGTGGCTTCCATACTTCTGCCTCCACAGAGATCAAGAACACAAGACAAGAACTTACATGATAGAGTTTTGTTAAAGGGAGGGAAAAAGAAGGGGAAATAGATGAGATCTACATTGGACATCAAAAAAATTTTTTCACAAGTTTTTATTAAAATTCAGATATTTTATTTGTGGTCTTACAAAACTTCAATATTAAAAATTATTTGTGTTTTATTAATATCATAAAAATGTAATGAGTTATAGTTTTCCTCAAACTGCATATAAACACCTCATATTTACTATAGTTTACTCCTATGTGCCACACACATATTTTATATGTTCCATATGAAATGAGTTAAGACATTTTTGCTTGTTTTTTGCATATAGATATATATTTATTTTTTGACATATAATATTTGTACACATTTATGGTATAAAGTATTATAATTCAGTACATATATATATAAATCAGGGTAATTAGCATCCAGATCTTCTCAAATATTATCATTCCTATGTGTTGGGAACCTTCAAACCCTTCTGTGGTTATTCTGAAAAGGATCAGTAATTGTTGTGAATTATAGTTGCCCTACTCTGTTACGGAACATTAGAATTACTTCCTCCCCTGTAACTGGATTTCGTGTCCCTCATCGACTCTCTCATTATCCACTTCTGATGACCTCTGCTCTTCTCTGTCTACTCTCTACATCTATAAAATCAATTTTTCAAACTTCCATAGATGAGTGAGAAATGTGATATTTATCTTCCTGTGTCTGGTTTATCTCACTTAACATAATGTCCTCTAGTTCCCTTCATGTTGCCACAACTCAAAGGATTTCATCCTTTTTTATGACTGAATAAATTTCATGTGTTATAAACCACATTTTTTAAACTCTTCATCTGTCAATAGACATTTTGGCTGATTCCATATCTTGGCTTCTGTGAATGGTGCTGCAGTAAACATGGGCATGCAGATGTCTTTTTAATGCAATGATTTCATTTCCCTTGGATATACACCCAGGAGTGGGACTGCTAAATCACATGGAATTCTATGTCCAGTTTTTTTGAGGAATCTCCACTCTTTTCCATGATGGTTATACTATCACATTCCTACCCAACAGTGTGCACATACATAATTTTAGGTGTTTGTAGCAACTTTAGATTGTTATCCCTAAAGTAGAGTTGACTAAATGGGGCCCAGAACTCAAGTGATATTGTCTATTGCAGGTACATGTATATGTGGCTGCATGATAACTTTATGTCATATGTTTATATGCGCATGCACATAAACACACACGTTATTAGTGTTTGATGCCACAGGAGTGGTGGAGATGGCCCAATGAGAGTGTAAAGAAGAGATAATGGCTAAGATAATACCAGCATTTAAGGATGGACAAAGAAAAGGAGCCAAGGGAGAAAGAAATAAGAAATTATTCAGCAGACAGTACCTCCAGTAAATAAGAATAAAAGTGGAAATGAGTAAGTCTTCAAAGAGGAAGAAAGACTCTGCACAAATGTCATCACCAACTATTGAAATCAGGCAACTGTTGGAACTAAAAATTCCTCCAAGAACCGTGGAAAGTAGAGTGGAGTCTCAAAATATCTGTGAGATTTGTCAGCACAACTGGGCTAGGGTTTGTTCTTGGTAGGGACCACAGCCTACCAAATAGGGCACAGCTGTCAGTATAATGGCACATGACGTGTCACTTCTCCATAACCATGACCAAATATCACATTTCATCCAGGGGCATTCCACATGGAGGGTTCCTATAATCCAGGGCCAGAACATGGGAAAGGGAGAAGAACAACTTTAACTGCTCCTGAAAGTTAGAAACCTCATGGCTGGGAGTGTGTATGTCTGCCACACTCAGTAGCAGGGTGTGTGTCTGGTGTGGGCAAGGCCCTGGGGTTAATCCCAGGACTATGCACACAAAAAAAGATTAGAAACTTATTATCTTACCTTTGTTCACTGCATAAATCTGTGGAAGCTCTTCCTTCTACTCCCTATAAAGAGTGGAAGGAAAAGCTTCCACATTGGAAAAGATAGTAATTTTAACAGTGAAAATCCTCTACCAAAAATAATAATCCAGTAAAACTAGACTACAGAGCAATTTTATAAGGATTCTATGAAAACAGATCTTTTAAGATAAGTCATCTAAGACTGATTCAAACTGCTTAAAATTGTAAAAACTGAACACAACCAAAGAAGTATTTTGAATGGCTGACTCAATCCGGGGCCATTATCTATATGGATCCATCACTAACAGAACCAAATATCCCAAGCTTATTTTGTACTGGCTGACTTAGGCATGTTGAGTGTTGACTGGCCATGGCCTACATCTTTATGACAAGCATTACGCAAACTGTCAATTCTATGTATGTAGCCTCATCTAAGACCCTCGACTTGGGAATTATCAGAAGCAGAATTGGTATTGCGCAGCACACGTGAGCAATATTGTCCCAAAGCAAAAGTTGCCTAAGAGGATTAATCTACATGGTTCAAGAGGTTATATGTTGAGAAATGAACTCTCTTGGAAATGCAAGTATTTTCTAAGTCCTGTTTTATTCCCCCACTTCTTTATCACAGAAAAAGAGATTTTAAAAAAATATAAAAGATAGAGAATGTCTATTGCACAAAAATATGAAGCATTATCACTGTACTAAACTGTACACTCAAAATGATGAAGATGGTAAATTTTTCTATGTGTTTTTTACTACAATTCAAAAAAATTTTTTAATTACTAGAGACAGAACATGTCATAGCACTCCATAAGCTTGGCTAACTCAGGCCAGTGGGACAGCGTAAAAAAGAAAAGGTCTAAGTGTCAGGAATATTTAGACATGCTTTACCCAGTGGAAATTTATTTCAAGTATAACTGGTACAAATGACAGCAAATGGACAAATTGAGAGTATATTGGCTTCTTTCTTTTTTTCTTTTTTACTTCCATACTTTAATGCTTGTATTGTTGGGAGAAATCAAAGGAATCCTGTCTAACCTATATTTGACACTATCACTTGCATTAGCTTTGCCAAGACTACTGTCTATTCAATTTTTGTAATATTGGAAAATTTTCAAGGAGGAGATATTGCTAGTACAATATGATAAGAGAAAAACACCTGATACAGATTCAACATATAGAGTATGTCATTGTCACAAATCAAAGGGGGAAAAAGCCTCATATTTACTTTGTGTATATTTCTTCTCCTCTTCAGGTTCAAAGCTTTGGGGGATACACACACACACACACACACACACACACACAGATACACACCCACACAAATCAATGGATGATTTTACTATCAACGTAAAAGTATCATAATTATTTTATTTTCTAGACACAAGTGAAGGATGTTTTTGTTTGTTCATCAGATTCATTGATGAAGTCACCTCAGTCCTGGGAATTACCTACTTGCTAAATAAGCTGGCTGTGACACCATGGGAATACTAACCATTATTTTTTTCCAAGAGTCAAGGTAACAGACTCAATTTCTATTTTGTTCTTATTTAAAGGTTAAGAGAAAAGAAATCTGAAAAATAAAGTCTAGGGGGTTGAAAAGCATGATAACTTTATGTCTGCTTTTAAAAAAAACTTCCTATATATCTAAACAGAATCACATTTCTATTCAAGGGTATTATTCTATGTTATTATAATTGCTTTTTCTCCCAGTCTGCCTCATTCCCTTTCCGGCTCCAAGGGACAGAAAGACAAGCCCTCTGGAGCTGTAGTAAGAACCTCTCAGTTCCTCTGAGACGAGATGGAGCCATCTATTCTCCCTCCATGCAGACTGCGGGAGATGCAAGCAGGGTAACAAATCGACATCCTCTGATTCATGGGTCACTGAAACAGGCTGACCAAACTTAGTGCTCCATATTGGAAGAAAACAGTGCTAGGTCTGTTCTTAGACCTAACAGATTCCTTTAATACAATGATTCATTGCCACAAATATTCATCAGTGAAATCCAAGCAACAAAATCCAGGCCCCAAGGATTTGCCTGGTTCATGCCGAAATAATTTATCATTTAGAAATGCTTATTTGCACATATGTCCCCATCTTCTTTCTGATTGGTTTTCCCCAAGTTCCTTATGAAATTGGACAGTTTATCTGCTTCTTCTATCACTATCACTCGCCCTCCAGACCAGTGAAAGGGACATTTCCAGCCTGCTCATGATCTCCCTCCTCTGGCTGAGTACTGATTGCTGCCTGCAAATCTGAGGGCTACCAGGAAGCACTGGCAAAAGTTCACAGGACGTAGCCATCAACAAGCAATATACCCACCCCAACTGTCTGTCCCCAAGTGTCCTTCACTTCAGTCTTGGAAGCTCTTCCCAACAAATTCTGCAAGATCATATACAGGTCTGTCCTAAATCACTGGAGAGAATCCCAAAGGCTGGATGTCATTGTCATTACTAAGTAAAAGTTCTTGAGTTATTGAAAGTAGCAGTGGGGGCAGCTCCAGCAGAGAGCTTGTGTCTACAAGCAGGGGCCCAAATTCAAATTCTCTGTGACCCTGAGAAAGTAGCTTAGCCTCTCCAAAGCCTAATTTCCTCAGCTGTAAAGTAATCAGCACAACTGCCTCAAAAGGCTGTCGTGAGGATTACATGTGTAAGGAAGAGTGTGTAAGCTCAGTGTCTGATTTATCGTGGTAAAGGCCCAAGAATTACTATTACTATTTGCATGAACTTGACCTCCTAAATAAAACCACAAATGTGCTTAATAAAGTGAACCATTTATGGACGTTTCCTTGGGTTTTTCCAGGTAAAGCTGTTATCAGATTCCAATCAATTTAAATCAAATATTTAAAACTTGGCATGCCACCATCATCCTGATCTGGCTTTTCTCATGGGAAGCCAGCTCAATGCCCAATAACTTCAGGCTCCTGATTCAAAGCTCCCTCATTCTACCACCTCTATCCCAAAGGAAAATGTTCTTCTGCATACACTCCTATGACAGACAGCCTAAAGTAAAGGCATTGACTCCAACACTTAGAGTTTAAGGGTAATGTTTGCTCCCAGTTACCTAGATCTATTAGGAATCACCATCATACATTAAGAGTCATCAAAACCAGCTATCTTAAAGTTCCCATGACATCAGAGGATCACAACAAAACATTTTTGCAATGTTTAGTTGCAGCACACTTGTCAATCATGTCTTCTATGCCCTACTCTGCTCGCCCGCTGCTACCTGGAGCAGGGATGGCAGCTGCAATGACCACAGCCAGGGATACAAAAACGAACTGGGCCATAATCCAGTCTCTTTAGGGATCTGAACTAGAAAACACTGAGAGAATGAAAGGGTGAGATGCAAGAAGAAAAACTTTAAGGATGAAAGAAAGTTGCCAGAGGGACCTTAATGAGCCAGAAGTACATGGGGAACATTAAAAAAAAATGAGAAACTATGAGGAGGTGTGGCCTGGAAGGTGACACAACAGTGAACAGAAGCAGGACACCAGCTGGCAGTGGCTCTGGCAGACAGATGTCACTAGACTATGCTCACCTGAAGCTTTGGAGGGTAGATCCAGAAGCATCTGCTGTAGAACCCCAGACCAGCAGCACTGGGTCCAGAATAACCCTTCCAGCAACCAGCTCTTCTAGGCCTGGTGCTCTGGTTCCCACTCTCAGATTTCCACCAGCTCTGTGTCCCTTAACTCCTCCAGATGTGTGCTTTACCTGAAAGTGTCTCTATCCTTCCAACCAAGAGATGCTCACAGAAATCCAGCAGAGACTTCTAATGCTATGGAGACCCAGCCTTTTACCACAATAACTGATTCCTCAAAACATTTCATAATATGGTGGATGTCAGAAAATGGAGCCCAAACTACTTCTATGACCCTCTTTAGAACATACAGTTTTGTATTTCATTACATTCTTTCTGCATCACGTCACAATGTCCAATAAAATCCTTCTTTATGGCAGCATACATTCATCTTAAATAAAGGAGCCACGTGGCTGTTTTGTTCATGTCAGGGGTGATGCTGGGCAGAAGAGAATGAGCCCCACGAGAATAACTTTACAAGCTGGCTCTCCCACCATTAGACCCAAACTCCGTGCACAAACAAGTCCCCTTGGTCCTCTGCAGGATTCAGTGGAGCCAGTCCATCTGCTTGGAGAGAATGCTATTTCCATCTAATGGCTTGCCCTGAGCTAGATTGTTTCTCTTATGAAAAAGCTGCACCATATTATATTTTACATGACTCCATTTTATTTATTTTAAGAAGTGCAAAATATGTTGCATTTTACTGTTTAAAACTTATTATCAACTAAAACCAAATCATTTTAGCCATTTTCCTCAGGCCTGCTTAGCATACCATTTATATGCAATATTATTAATACTTAAAGTCACAAAACCAGAACTTTCAAAAAAGAAACCCACGTTCTTGTTGAGAGTTACTTCTTTCATGACTAAAAAGTCATAAGGGGAAATCTAGACTTCTTACTAGTGTCTAAGAAATGTGTAATCTGGGACATTCAAAGAGACAATTAGGTCAGCTATTATGAATCAAAACCTTGGGCAAAATGCCAAACTTGAAAACTGCCTTGGAATTTGAATAGAGAAAAGTTTAGTCTACTTTATAAATATGGAAATATCAAGGTGCATTTTTGCTCATTTCAAGGAAATGAGATATACTGATATTAACCTAGTTAATATTGACATTAATCTGGCTAACATAATACACAGACTTACAATAGTGTATTAGTTGAGGCAAGAGGTTTTCAGCTGCAAGAAACTAAAATCCTGACTCAAACCTGCTTAAGGCATTTACATATACATATGGGGGGGAGAGAGAGAGCGAAAGAGATGATGTGCATGTGTGCATGTGTGTGCACACGTGTGTATGTACATACACATACAGTCTCCCATAAGAACAGAGATAGTACAGATCTCAGGACTCATTGAGGATGCTTTCATCAAAAACCCACCCCTTGGCTCTGTCCTTCTCAATGTCAGCAGCTTCCTTAGATGCTCAGCAACAGATTTAGCAGTTTCTGGCACCATCTCAGACATGACAATATCCAGGGGAAAATATGTGTATGTATGTTTTTGTGTAGGGATTCTCCTTTTGCTTTTTAAAAAATACTTTTATTCTGAAATACTTGAAACCTACAAAAATATTACCAAAATTACAAGCCCATACATCCTTCACTGAAATTTATCGATCATTCACATTATTCACCAAGTATTTTGTTGCCTCCATAAATATATACATAATTTTACAATTTTATTTCAATACCATTTCAGAATATGTTGCCTACATCATGATGCTTACTCCTAAATACTTCAGCATCTATCTCTTAAACACTGAGACATTTTCATTTTTAATCTGCACTGGGTTGAATAGTGTCTCTCCCTCTGAAAAATTTATGTTCCCCTGGCACTCAGAATGTTACCATATTTAGAAATAGGATCCTACAGGTGGGATTAGTTAAGATGCTGTCATACTGGATTAGTAGGACACAGGCACTCAGGGAGAAGGTCATTGATAACAGAGGCAAAGAGAGGAATGATGCAGATGCAAACCAAGGTACAGCAAGGATCCCCAACAACCATAGGAGCCGAGAGCAAGCAAGCAAGGAGAACCTTCTATAGAACTTTCAGAGGAATTTGGCCCCACTGAGTCCTTGATTTCAGACTTCTGACCCCCAGTACCCTAAGACAGTATAATTCTATTGTTTTAAAGCCTCCAGTTTGCTGTATTTTGTTATAGATGCTATATGGATATAATGCATAATCACAATATATTAATGAAGTTCAGGAAATTTAACACTGATAAAATATTAGTATTCAAATACAACCTATATTCAAATTTCATAAATTTTCCCAATAATGTTCTTTGTAAAAAATTTTTCCCCAAGCCAAGCACCAATCCAGAATCACATACTTCATTTCACTATCATAGTCTCCTTCTATCTGAATCGTTCTTCAGCTTGTCCTTGTCCTTTAAAACATTGATGGTTTTGATGAGTTCAGGCCAGTTGTTCGGCAGACCCAGGTAAATTGCTGAAAATTCCCATAACACAGTCAATATTTTTTACCATTGCCCTTGCCAGATATGGTACCACTACTACCAGCCTATTTTCCCACACCTCCCCTAACCACTTAAAAAAGACTACTTGTGTTATTCAACTTTTTGCTGCTGTGACGAAATACCTGAAAAAAAAATCAACTTAAAGGAGAAAATATTTATTTTGGCTCACAGTTTCAGAGGTTTCAATCCTCAGTCAGTTGACTCCATTGTTATGGGCCCATGGAGGCAGAGCACCATGACAGAATGGGCTTGATGGAACAGAGTTACTCACTCATGGCAGGCAGGAAGCAGGGCAAAAGAGAGCCAAGAAGGAGCCAGGGACAAAATATATCCTTACAGGACATGTTCCCAGGGACCAAATTCTTCCAAGGAGGCCCCACCTCCTGAAGTTTCCTCCACCTCCCAATAGCACCACCAGCTGGGGACCAAGCTTTACAACATATGAGACTTGGGGTACATTACAGATCCAAACTGTAACACTCCCCCAAATTGAAGGCCCAAATTAAGCCCTGTACCCATCATGAATCCAGATCATTTGATTTCCCCCTCGTTCAGCATTCTGTAATAGTTACTATTTCAAGTGTTCATATGACATCTAATAACTTTATCTAATGACTAAAACCCTTCTTACAGCTGGTACCATGCACTTGCTATGTATATTACTAGAATTTAATTAAATTAGTATTTTAAGTAACTTACTCTACAATTAAATATTTGATATTCTCACCAAATGGCTTTTCCAGTTTAACTGGAAAAAGTAATTTGGGTGTAGCACAAAACAAATAAGAAAGAACAGATCTTTCCACCTCAGAAAAGTCATTAATTATAAATCAGTAATTATTTCCATAAGAACAATTATTCTTTCAGGTGTACAGCTGATGTTTGCTCATTAGGCAAATGCACTCCTGAGAATAGAATATGACTCATAAATAATAGGTAAGATGGTTTTATTATCAGCTATTGGATTGAAAAGCTATATGATCCTGTTATTCATCAGAATAAAGGAAAATGAAGCAATTAGAATCAAGCCTCACTAATTCATATGTACCTTACTGAAAACCGATCTGCCTAAAAAAAAGAAAAGTTTGATTTATAGGAGATTTAGGAGGAAATGCATTTCAATTCTTTTGAGTTCAGTTATTTTTTTAAAACCAAATCAGAATGAATTGCTCAGTTGAGATCCTATTTTAATAAATATATAAGAAGGGTCTATAATTAGCATATCACAGTCAGAGACATGAATCAAATAGAAAACTAATTTAGTTCAGGATCGAAGCTGAGAAGGCTTTGATATTCCGGTTTTATTCCAGTTTCATACTGTCAGAAAATATGACCTTGGTTCATTAGGTGATTTTTCCTTCCATTTCTAAATGAATTAATAGTTTCGATTTTAGTTCAAAAAGTCATTCAATTTCCTAAGTCAAAGAAAGTATCCATGGCTTAGCCTGTACTCTGGCCTCAGTTCACCCCGGAGACAGCAGATTCTGTGTGTAAGCAAGAGCTTCATTGTACTTTAAGGGAAGTCATCTTGTTCCCTTCTGCTTTTGTTGATTTTATTCCTATGCCATTTTCACAGATACACAAGTTAAGCACTGCTGTGGCCCCTTTTGAATGATCACAAATAAAGCAATCTTCTAGGTCAGGGTTCATCTTTTCATCTTCCACAACCTCAACATCTTTAGGATCCTAATCTCATTTTCAACCTTGAATCCTAGATACATGGTCTTTGAAAAGTTCTTTCTATCCTGATAATGGAATTCAGAGGAAAATAAACATTACATCACCCTCAATTACACACTCATGGAGACTCCTGCTATTCTTCCATGTCTGGTTGTGCTTCCTCTCTCACACAGTGGGTATTTAAGACCTTCCAATTAAACGAACCCAATGAAGACTTCCTGCCTCCACAAATGTCAAGATCTAGTCTGACAGATCTGAGCAGGTTCAGTTTGGGACAATTTTTGATAAGTCGATGATGGATATGGTCTTGCAATGAGAATGTCATATTTTACAAGGAAAAAACAAATCAGGATGACTCTCATACCAAACAACATCAAAGAGCTTCCTCCTTTATAAAGTTCAAGGCTCAGTTTCTCAGGCTAAACATTTCCATGAACAGCCAAAGCCTGTGCTCTTCCACTGTGATGGCCTCAGAACAGTCTGTCAAAACAACACAGGACAGTGTGCATTTCCTGGGGACCTTTCCTGAGTCTCTGGCACTGTGTACAGGACCCAGTAATACCCAGCAGTGTCTAAAACCAACCAGATCATCAGGAAGGTCAGTGAGGAGAATCTACCAATAGATCAGAAAAGTACAATAATGTTCTTTGTAAAATAATTTTCCTTAAAAAAGACTACCTGTGTTATTCAGCTTTCAGCTGCTGTGACAAAATAACCTGAGAAAAACAACTTAAAGGAGAAAAGGTTTATTTTGGCTCATAGTTTCAGAGGTTTCAGTGTATAAAAGAGGGGCATGCCCTGGTTCCCTTCCAGGTTGACTTTTAACCTACTGATGTAAGGTCACAATGCAGAACACAGAGAGATGGGTTGTCTCCAGACAAAGGCTTTAAGTTGCATTACTTCAACAGACAATCGGTGTCCTCATGGAACTCTCACCAGGAAGACTGGCTTCACTTTGAATACTTCAAAATAAAAAAAAAAATCATAATTTTTGGAAAGAGTCCTCCAATACTAACTGGCCCAAACAATCATTTAGGGAGAGAGTTTACAATTAACTTATGGGGAGAGTTTTGTAGAAAGTAAAATTATATGTGTGAACCAGTAAAATTTTTCAACTGCTAAAGTGAGTCATTGTTCATCCTGTCTTAAAACTCCCTAGCTCAATTTATCATGGCCACAATCCCCACCCCACTGCAGTGCCTTTGAGTGTACTCTGAAGAAATCCCTCTGCTTATAGGGACAGAAGCCATAGAAATGGCCACATGGAAATTACTCCACATCCATGATTATTCTTAAAGCCAGTATTAGAGCATTTTAATGTAAACAGCCTGGTTTGCAGGACAAATCACTGATTCTCCAATGAAAAATGTCATTATTTACCTGCAGAATCCACAGTGGTGGAGTATCCTGGAATAAAAAAAAAATGAAGAAGGAATTTCTGCATCTCTTAATTGTCATAATTCACAGACTTGAAATCGACATACATTGCAAGAGGCATCATCATTTTACATACTAAGGAAAAGATAAAAGCTGTCGTTGACATTGACACAACGCCTTATCACTTCAAATGTTTATTTACACCTATTAAAGGAGTGCTCTTACAAACAGATTTCTACCATATATCACCTTTGGGCTTAAGTACAAAACAAAGTATCAGAACAACAAATTAGTTAAGAATTCGTAACCTTTCTTCACATTTGGAATCCAACTGTTTTAGTAAGTTTTTTCATCACTGTGGCTGTAACATCCATCAAAAACAACTTAGAAGAAGGAAAGTTTATTAGAAGCTCATGGTTTCAGAGGTCTCAGTCCATAGACAGCTGACTCCATAGTTCTAGGCTTAAGGTGAGGCAGCACATCCTGAGGTAAGGCCCAGGGGAGGAAAGCTGTTCAACTCATGGTAGAGCAGGAAGCAGAAAGAGGGAAGAAAAGGGGACTTTAAGAAGACGCACCATCCCAGGGCACTTCCCCAGTGACTCAACTCCTTTAGCCATGTCCCACCTGCCTGTAGTTACCAACCAGTCACTCCATTCAAACTAGAATAGACTGATTAGGTTACAGCTTTCATAGTCTAATCATTTACCTCTGAAGCTTCTGCATTAACAGGAGCTTTGGGGGATACCTCAAATCCAAACCAAAACACCAACTTATATTACATTCTGACTCAAAACAACCCCAGCTCATGGTTTCCCACATAATACTACCTTGTGCCATAAAGAGAACTAATAATGCAGTACTTCATTTAAAAGCTCCATTATTTTCACTTGTGTTTTTTTTTCCAAGCTGCAAATACCCATTCTGCAAACTGTGCTGCTGATACTTCAGATACTCGCATGCATGCACAGACAATTACAACCACTGCACAGCTGGGAGCAACTATAAGACATCACCCATTCAAAGAAGTATCACCTGTTTTCAGAATTGTGCAAATGGAAACATGGGCATGGGCTCTGTGACCCTATATAAGTCCTTAACCTGGATTTCATCAGCTAATTGCTAAGCAGGAATGGGTCCTACAGCTTTCAGATTCTACAATTTTATTTGCACCGTTTTGCTTACACAGGTCTGTTCCTTATGCTAGCATGATGCTTCTAGACTATTTGATAATGATCTGAGAAGACAGATAGGTCTCACATTCCCTGCTCCCTTCATTTGCACCACCTTTTAGTCCCTAACCTAAAATAAAATTATTTGGAAAGTGGCCTTGATGAAGGCAGAGAGTCCTACTGAGATTAGGGAGGTGCGGGGAACAAGCATTGGATTTCTGTAATGGAGACTGTCATGCTCATTGAGATTAGCAGAATATCTGCTTTCAGAGCAGCTAATTTGTTTTGTATCTTTTTGTTTTTTCATAAAAGTCATAAGAGACTAGAAAATGTATCACCCTCTAAATATCATGGCTATCGTCCCCTTAAAGTGAAAATGGTGCACTATTTAGTAAGATTATATTGTGCAAGAAACGGCCAATGCCAATGTTGTTCCACAGCTGGAATCTGGGATCATTCAGAACTCCTGCAGGCCCCAAGGGCCAATTTTTAAAAATTATGTTTGTCTTATAACCTTGTCAAGCATTTTGTCTACTTCTCTTGTTTCACTTTTGGTTACATAAAAGCCCACTGGTTCAATTTTTTGCATACATGATGTTGATCAAAAGTTCTGTTTAGTGGCATACAACTACCCTCACATCTAATTCACCATAGCACAAAAATAACCAAAATCATGGTAAATGGACTCTCAGGACAATTACTTATTTACCTGTTTAAAGTCCAATGATATAAAAGTTATATTTGTAATTGGGAATGTTAACCAAAACAGGAAATGAGAGGCTGAGGTTTTAAAAGCATGCACATGTGCAAGAGAATGATTGAAATTAATTATAATCTGAAAGCATTGAGGACTGAGACAGACATAACACTCATTGTCCCAGAGAGTCCCCACAATGAGTTGACAGTGGCAGGATTACCTTGACCATAATTAATGTATCCCATGGTGAATAACAACAGTCAATCAAAGAGCAGAGGCTGCTTTTAAAAAAAAAAAAATTGCAAGTGAGACTCAAGTGGATGTGACTCTATGTAAAAACATGTGCAAAAGGTACAGAGTTTTTTGTCTTAGAATGACATTTTGAAAAACCAATCAGGCAAAGTCAGAAGAAACACTGCCAGCATCTTTTGAAACCAAAAAGAGACAAGTACTGGCTAGGAGCAATACGACATAAAACTCCATAAAATAAGCAAATAAAAAGACTGCTCAAAGCTGTCTTCATGACTAGTTATAGGATCTTTATAGAAAGAAAGCTCACACATTGAGAGAAAAATTATTGAAGCCCTAAAGTGGTCAAAACAGGTTCAGGGAAAAAAGAAAATACAATAACCAATTTGAAAGGCATCCCTCCCGAATGACACTGTAAAGGACACGTTGTCATGTGCTAGAAAGATACCTAACTTCCATTTTCAAAATGGCAGAGTAAGAACAGAGTAAGAAAATTCTCAGAAATGGGAAGATGAGGTGAGAGGGAGAAGTTGAAGGCAGACACCCTGTCTCAAAGCTTGTCAGGTCGGCAAGCACACTCCAGTCTCCATCCCCACCCAGCAGCTACTCCTGGCTCCATGCAGGGGAGATTGAATCAAGAGACCCCAGGTCAGTTAGAAATAATCTATGTGCATTTTAAACTGAGTATTCCTCTTCTACAGCAAACCTGTGGTACTCAGGTAAATGACTTCTATATTGGCTTAGTAAAAGGCACTAGTCAGAATTTTTGTTTGTTTTTTTAAATATTTTTTGATTATAGATGGACACAGTATCTCTATTTTGTTTATTTATTTTCATGTGATGCTGAGGATTGAACCCAGTACCTCACATGTGCGAGGCAAGCACTCTGCCACTAAGCCACAACCCCAGCCCTAATCAGAATTTTTTAACATGGGGTTTAATGTTTATTCTTCCTCATGGGAGAAAAAGTATTCGTTAAAAAAAAAATGGGCTTGTGATGGAGATAAGGGGTAGAATACTTGCTTAGCATGTGTAAGGCCCTGAGTTCAATGCCCAGTATCACAAAATAAATAGTTTCAAAAAAATCTGGGTAAACTGAATGAATCCATTCTTTTTTCCCATGTTTTTTTATTGATATATTATACTTGTACATAATGATGGGATTTGTTGTTACATATTCATACATGCACATAACAATAACATTATAATTTGGTCAATATCACTCACCAAGACTTCCCCCCTCCTTCCCCACCTTCCACTTTCTGGTCCCTTTCCTCTACTGATCTCCCTTTGAATTTCACGATATCCCCACTTCCCTCCCCGCTGCCTATCTCTTCCTTTTTCCTCTCTAGCTTGCACATATGACAGAAAACACAACAACCCTTGACCTTCTGAGTTTAGCTTATTTCACTTAACATAATGGTCTCTAGTTCCATACATTTTCTTGTAAATGACATAAGTTCATTATTCTTTATGGCTGAACAAAATTCCATGGTGTGTGTGTGTGTGTGTGTGTGTGTGTGTGTGTGTATCACATTTTCTTTATCATTTATCCATTGATGGACACCTAGGCTGGCTCCACAGTTTGGCTGCTGTGAATTGTGCTGCTATAAACATGGGTATTCCTGTATCACTGTAGTATGCTGACTCTTAATTCTTCGGGATAAATACTGAGGAGTGGTCTAGCTGGTCATATGGTGGTTCCATGTCTAGTCTTTTGAGGAACCTCCATACTGAATTAATCCTTTGTTCATCTTATGGATATAATGGCTCACAGAGTTGCCAACTTTAGAACATTTACACTCAAGCAACTTCTGAAAGGTAACAAAGAATAACAAAAACAAAATTGAATTTTTTTTGGCACATAATCCAGTTAAAAATGAAGTTTGCGAGTTAGATGAAAAGTCCTGATGACAAGGACTAAGACTAGGAATTGTTTGGGACATTCAATTTATTTATGTGTGATGAAATTAAAGTATTAGTGATAAAATTGAAAGCACCATTATCAGAACTCCTCTGACACAGAGAATCCTTTGGACTTATTTCTCTGACAGAGGTCAGTGGACCAGAGGCCACTTCCCAAGATAGGAGATACCCTCAATAGAAGACTGGCACTCCTCTCCCTAGCTACTATAGTAATATTCTAAGCTTCTCATCTAAGCAATGATATAAAGACCAAAGGGAGCACCTGGACCATGAAACTAATCTGCAGTATTGGCTCTTCTCAATTCAACCCAATTTTCCAAAATTGATAAGATTCTATTAAACAGCATCTTCCTGTTCCACTAAGACCATCAAGAAGTATTTGCAGTTTTGCTTTGCTTTTTCCTCAGTGGTAATTACCTTTAAATATTAGTTTATTACAAGGATCATGTAAATATCACAAAGCAGAATCCAAAATGTGCATGAACCTTAAAGATAAAAAAAGTAACCTCCAAGAAATTCTACTTAAAACTCTCCCCTCTCAGGAGCCCACAGATGTCTACATTTATTCTTCTCTACCGCAGGAAACTCAATTGGGACATTGCATGGAAAAATGCATTCCCTTTTACAGTCCCTTCCTCTTTCCATTATCCCAGTACCTGAGGGGTGTAAAAGAGGAGCACAAAACTAAAATGACTTGATGGACACCCCTTCAAGTCCTCATTCCTCTAAATAGAAGCACTGACTTAACTGTCTTCCTCTGCAAAACAGATTCCACCTTATCTGACAGGGTTATGCATTTGTTCCTATTTTCATCAACACAAATGCACTGCAGGCTTAATATATCCTTTAATCCCTAATATCCTATGTGAGATTTTTAGAACTCTGTGAATGTTTTCCAGAACAGAGCAGTTATTAATTCCTTCCTTCACTCAACCAACATTTATATAATAGTTTTTGCAACAGACATAGACTTCTTTCTGCCCAGTAACTTTTAGGGAACCACTGCTCCCCCACTATCAGTCCATGAGGTTCAGGTGGGGCTAAATCCTCTTCCACCCTCTGACACTAGGGTTAGGGACATCATTGCTCTAGCCTAGTAATTATTTCAGAAGTGGGCGTTTGACCTAAACCAAGCTAATCAGAATCACCCCTAGGGCTTTGGTTACAACAGCTTGAAGGAGGCAACCTCTTATTTCTGGGCTCAGTAGTCTAGAATTGCTGGTTGCTCTAATTGCCTCCCCATGGAGAGTCTTTCTGGGAAAGAAGCCAACATAGGGAAGCACAGTCAAAAGACAGAAGAAAATGCAGCCTTGATGACATCATCTGCCTGTACCCTCCCGCCATGTCTGAAATACTGTACCTTACCATTGGATTTCTATCAATATGAGCCAACAAACTCTGTTTTTTGCTTAGGCTGATGTGAGTTATATTTCTGTCACTTGCAACCCCATGAGTATTAATCCACCTGAACAGGGCCAGGCACCATACCAGCCTCTGAGGCTACAGTAACAAATGAGACAGGTAAGTGGGTATCTGTGTGGCTCTACAACAAGAGAACAGATAGGACAAGAGTGTTTAGTTAAGGAACCCAGCTTCACAACCAAAATTCAAGTTTGGGACCTTGTTGGGCTATTTATTGGATGTGTTGTTTTCAACTATCCCATCTATAAAATGGTCATAATTAGGTCTACCTCATGTGGGAAGTAAATGAGGTTCTATGCTGAGTGAAATAAGACTGATCCAGGAAGTCAAGAGTCAGAAGTTTCTTCTCATATGCAAAAGCTAAAGGGAGACAGAAAACTGAAAGGGGGATCTTACAAAAACAGAAGGGAGGCCAATAGAATAGAGAAAGAGATGGAGAGGGGAAGTACTGGGGAACAAAATCTGCTAAATTCTGTTATGTCCATGTACAAGTATCTGACAATGAATCATATAGACGTACATATATACACATATACACACGTATATATAATTGCAACACACTAATTATGAGATCAATAAAATTATGCAACATGCATGAACAAATGTGGCATAATGAATTCCACTATTATGTATAATTATAATGTACCAATAAAAAATAAATTTAAAAAAGAATTATAGGAGGTTCTAGATGAAAATCACTTAGCTAAATCCCCAATAATCTATAATTTTTATTAGTAAGGAAAACATAATCTGAATTCTGAACCTGCCATTCCATGTCAGTTAAGGAGACAATTCAGTTCTCTTACATCCAACTCTTTCCTGAACTGGAGTGAGCATTCCCAGCACAATGTCTATGCTCCAGGAAAGATTGCTGTTTGTCAGCCAGGAGTCGACATGCCTGCTTTTGGGGTGTTTGTGTGGGTGGGGTAGATGTGCGCTATAGTAAATGAGGTTGCCACTCCAGACCAGGAGCACATCTGGGATGCTGTTTCCTCTTATCCCCCTGCTACACCAAAAAAGCACAGATTCACATACAGCATAACCTCTCTAGAAAGCAACCAGAGGGCTCTCAAAGTCTCTCACCTCTGGGTGAACCTGACGGAGAATTTCTAGTTTTGGACCTGAGGCAACCTGATTTCTGACTTCAGGGTGGAGACCTGGGAAGACTCCTTTCTTGTAATTATGAACTAAGTGCCTAGATCTTATAAAGAAACAGCTGCACACAAATACACATACACATGTATACAAAGGCATGGGTGTGTGGATGTGTACAGGGAGTTCTGCAGTGTTGTCCTCTAACACTGAAGGAAG
This sequence comes from Ictidomys tridecemlineatus, assembly GCF_052094955.1. Taxonomy (NCBI): domain Eukaryota; kingdom Metazoa; phylum Chordata; class Mammalia; order Rodentia; family Sciuridae; genus Ictidomys; species Ictidomys tridecemlineatus. The sequence continues at coordinate 96,484,105 of NC_135480.1, read as the reverse complement.
AGCTTAACAAAAAAGCAGTTTTGGGAAGGTAACTCTAGAAGACAACATTCCTGCAGCAATTGTGACCCATCAGCCCAAGGAACACTCAAAGATCCCTCAGGGCAAAGTCACTCTGCACCATAGAAGGTGCCATCCTGACACAGGAGGGTGGCATTTAACTCAGGCAGTCACGCCTCATCCCTCCTCAGCTAGAGTTCACCCTACTTCATGACCTCATCCCCCAGCCTGTGCCCACTGGTCTGCACTGTCTGTCCCTGCTTGATCACGCTTTAGTTTGGGATGACTTCATAAAAATACCAATAATATTTCCAACCATCACTCCCACCATTCACTGTGCTTTTTATGTGTCAGCACCTTGAAAAAGAGCAATATTATTCCAGTTTAGGTACTGAGCTCTGTATCCCTTCCACTCATCATATTTATCCTAACTGTAGTCTTCTCATTTGTGTGATTATCTGTTTAATGCCCAGCTTTCCACGAAACCATCAGCTCCAGGAGATCAAGGGCTATTTCTTTTTTATTCATCACATTATTCCCAAGACCTAGCAAAGTGCCTGGCACACAGCAGACACTCAAAGAATATTGGCTGTACGAATAAGCAAATCATTGTGCAGAGAGTGCTATGACATTTAAAAAATAAAGTGAAATATACTAGGTCTCAGCTAATTAGTTCACTGCAGAATGTCAGGACAGGGCAACTGTGCCAATGTGCAGACTCCTTTGTGTGGCGATGCTTCTTTTTATATGGAACTTGAGATTTTGAATTTACTTTATAATAGAAAGCATACCAAGATAGCCAATTGCAATAATAACAAGCAGTGTTGTAATTTAAATAAATTTTCTTAATGGGTAAACTGGTGATTTGGTTTAAACGTAAACAAACTCCCTTGACTTCTTCCTGACAGAGGTGACAGAAGTGCATAATCAACAGAAGAGTCCCACTGCAATCCTGATCTGCCCAAACCTCTCCTAAGCCTGGTGGGTGACGCAGCTGTTGTGACAGGCAGGCTCTCTCAGGGGAGGCATTGCCCCAACGTGATTACCTGGAAATGACATCATGATTTATAACACAATTTTCTAAATTCTAAAGCTGCAATTTATAACGAATCAGGCACTATCCACGTGGGACCCGGCTTCCTCTTAATTGGGGTTATCTGCATTATCCACTTTCTCCTAATTTTTTTTTTGTTTTAAAAAGAAAACTCTGTCTGCTAAATATGAAATGTAGACAGACTCAAAGTCTCCATAATTTGAAAGCAAGTAGCCAGTTAAAAAAAAAAGAGGAAATAAGATTATATTTTTAACAATTTTTCCCCCAGTATTCTCTAGAAATGTACAGTGTACAGATACTGCAAATATTCCAGAAAACATGACCCTTTTGTTAATCTGTTCCATTTTGGCCACATTTTTGAACAATGAAACAACAGAATAAAAATTGCCAACATGAGCCACTGGCATAGCTACAAAATAAAGAGACCTTAAATTTTATTTGTAGCAATGTTTTTCCACTTGGAAGAGTTACACTGTTTTAGACTGATTCTTTTTGATGTAATTACAAACCCAATGTAATAATAATAAGACATCAGAAAGAGGCCTATAACATTAATTACATTATATTTTTATTCCCCTCTTCCATTTTGAATGCCTGGTGCATACCAACCTTATGGCCCACCATAAATCCCCCCTTTGAAGGAGTTAAATGTACAGCACCTCAACAGTAGTTCAATTAGGATCTGAAATACAGACGGTTTGTTTTTGTTTTTATTTTTGGTTCAGTCCACTAGGATCATCAAAAGTGATGATCATGTGTCACTGAAGTACAGAGAAGAATACTTAACTTCTTTTCAAAAACATGTTACTTTGTTTATTTGGCAGAATCCAAATGTTCAAAAGATACTGACTTGGCAGGGAGATCATTTTCTGGAAAGTGAAGTCCTGGAGGAGAAAGCAGAGTAGAGACGGGGCGCATGCAATTAAATTTTGTGTGTTTAAAAGGCATTCAGAATCAACTGCAAGAGGAGATACTTGTTTTGAGCTTTTGATAAATGTGATAACTTGAGCTGGGAGTAAATAAAAGCATCTTAGTGTGGAGCGTGTTTGGAAAGTAGTAAGTGCCGCTATTTTAAATCACAGTGAGTGCAGGAAGAACAGATGGGGCCAGAGTTGGGCTTGGGGGAGGAGGTGGAGCAAATGTATTCAGAGCATTCAAAATCTGGTACTATACTTGTACCCAAGATTTTCCCCCTTTTTTCCTAAATGGGATACACCATCATTTATTAGCAGAACCTAAAGTTTAAATTTTTTGCTATTAATAATGAAAGGATATAAAAGTCAAACGATCTGAGTAGGAACTCCCATTTTTCCATCATCTGGTCTACAGGGTCTCTGGTCTACAGGCTGTGCCTTGGCAAATCAGGGAGGCTGGGAGAAGTACCCTGCAATGTGGATGCTTTATGATGGAAACATCACAAGGGCACATGAAAGGAACCTGGATGTGGAATGTGAAGGCTGAGCTCTAGCTGTGCCTCTCAGAGGCCGTGTGTGGCAGCAGAAGCATGTCTCCTCTCTCGGCCTCCGGTCTCTTCTCTGAGTCCTTTCCAACTCTAACATTCAGGGCCTCCAGGACTTGAACCCGAAATTTAACCCCAGCTTTGCCCTCTGTTGAGCACCAGAACTGGCACTTCTTACCCTGTGAGGTTAGGCAGGCCAGCCCACTCTTAGCAGAACACTGGAAAAGATCTAGAAAGAAGCAACATCTTAGTTGCACACACACACACACACACACACACACACAAAATATTGTATTTGGGGGCCTTCATAAGAATAGACACAAAGATCCGCAATGCTGTACTATTTGAAATGGAATCATCAATTAGCTACCACCAAAATATATGGCCTGAGACTTGAAAATAATCTTTGATGGGGATAACTTCTTTATTACTTAATTTAATTATAGTTCTTATGAGAGACATTCCAGGAACGAGCAGCCCTAAATAATTCCTTTATGTCTTAACTCCCTTTTGACTCATTCATTTGCTTGCCATTTATCCTTCAACCAGGAGAAAGAGAAAAGGCGGGGAGGGGAAGAACAGGAGGGAGGGAGAGAGGAGAGAGAAGAGAGAAAAGCTTACATATAATTGCATATATCTTACAACTTAATAAAATAGGTTATACGTTTCAGGGGGGAAAAAAAATCAACCTTTTCCTAGCTCTGAATTCTGAACACTTATCATTTGGATCTTAAAAAAGGAAAACTAAAATTAATGGGAAATGTCCCAGCAACAATTTTACCAAAGAATGCAAAAGCATTCTTCATGACATTTTACATGGTCTCATTAACCTTTCTTTTGAAAATTTACCCTCTAGAAACAAAGGCCATGACAACACAAATAAATCTATCTCGTGGTGAATTAATACACTATGTAATTAATTAATGTTGCTTCTATTTAATTACCATTAGTTTTTATGTTTGAGTTTGGTGGTAATAGAATAGCCTTTTAATTCTGTGGGGTTATTTTCTCAAAATAACCATTTCTGGGATTCAGGCAGTGCTCTTCTATACTTGCTCCCCAATAGGGTAATTACCCTTTTTTTGGGTTAACTTTTGCATAAATGGGAAGAAGCCAGGAAAGCTATAAACAGTGCCTCCTTCATCCTCGCACATGCACCCACCTCTCATTCTGACATCCTGCCCAAGCTTCTCATGCGTACTCTCCACCAAGCACCTCTTCTGGATCCTGTTCTTGGGAGGAAAGCTGAACAAGTAACCCTGGCCACAGGATTTGCTGCCAACAACTGGACTTGTGTCACCTTTACTAACAATGTCTGTATTTCAGATGGAGGAACCTATTCCCTAGAAGAGCACCATGTGAAGAGCAGGCTAGAAGGGGAAGGGAGGATCTTTGATGTCAAAGACAATGATCTCTCACATTCAAACTTTCCTGACACAACTAACGGATTCAGATCTGAGTATCAAACCATGGGCTCTCCATTCCATTAGTAAACACAAGGGTAAATCACTACAGGTGAACATGCCCAGCCTTCCAAAAAAAGAAATGTGGACTAAAGCAACACCCAGCCCTATTATTCCTGAAGCCAGCAGGACTGCATAAACCAGAGTCACAGAACCTTAGACCTTATAGTTCTATTTGAGGATATAGTTTAGAAAACAATTCAAAAGCAAATATTTTACTTAAAGATGCCTACATTAGTACTGTTATGATAATAAATAGAAACAAGTCAATTTTTATCAGTGAAAGAAGGGTAAAGTATATTATGGCACATCCAGGTTATCAGTACTCAAACATTGTTAACAGTGCATATGAAGACGATGGAATCACAGTGATCTGTTATGCAACACTGTGCCTGCAGTTAATGTTGTACACTGAAGATCCTGTGTTAAGTGTTCCTACCACAAAAAAGTACATATGTGCGCACACAGTTTTACAAATGACATGTAAAATAATGCTAAGTAGGGAAAGCAGAACATCATGTTGTGCACACTGTCCACACCTAGGCAAAGGATACGAATACACCGATAAAGACTAGAAACAAATTTAAAGTTATAAACAGATTTAATTTAATTACATTCCTTTGTTCCTACCAAACAGATTCAATGTATAATGAGACCTAAAAAAAAAAAAAAAAAGAGTATACAGAGGGGAAGGGTCTTAAGAAGACAGCTTCTGACTGCACAAAGAGCGAGATTCTCATGTTCAAGGACAACTCAATGTCTCAGCCCTTCTGGTGGTCAGGCTCCACCACACTCCCACCCAGTCAGGCAGGGCTGATTGATAACTTCAACAGAACCAGTCAAACAGAACCAGATATGGGTCAGCAGGCTTTTACAGCGGGACCATAATACATTTATATTTCAGATATGGCCTAAAATCTTACAAGGTTTCAGTCCTCTATAGTTCCCTAAAGCCACATTAGCCAGATACATCTGAAAATAATTATATACTATCCAGAGCTGCTTTATCTCTACAATTGCCATTTGAGGTTTACAGCTCCATTATTACAAAATAATTCCTTCTCCATTTAAAGTGCAAAGACAGATGACAGCAGCATGCTAATTAGTGCCTTAATCCCAGCTAAAAATAGTAAAGCTGCTTAAAAACCAATTCTGATCGTTACCACTTTGTAATATCAACAAAACCTCAAACATGTATAGCACTTTACACTATATAAAATGCTGTTGTAAACATTAGTTTATGCCACCACAAGATCCTTATGTTAGTTAAAATTCAGCTTAGCTTATATTAAAATAGTGTAGTGAGTTCTAGCAGCTTTCTAATTACAAGAAAAAACTAGGCAATTAAAAAAAGTACACTTAGAAGAACTCCTCAGACAGCTATGATATGGAAAATGAAGTCACTGAAGTTGTAATTCTTTTAATCCAAAGTAAGGGTATCAAGTCCACCATGAAACCTAGTTATTTTTCATAACTCCCTTTAATTCCTATGTATTCCAGGAGCAGAGATGAAGTAGGCAACCATTTAACATTCATTTCATTAATAAAGGTCAGATCAAAATTGAATGTAAAGAGATTACTTTATCACTCCTAAATACAACAATTCTGTTTTAACAGTTACTGAAATTCAACAGGCATTCCTGTTGAAGGTACCATCAAGATCCAGGCTACTAAATAGGTGAATGAGACAGGAGCCACCCTCCAGTCACAGGCAGGGCTGCCGAAGCACCCTCTCAAGCCCAAGAAGTGATTGAGCCCCTCCAACTTCGGGATGACAGAAGAAATGAGTTTCTTTCTTTTCCCACACAAAATCCCATTACAGTTGTAATAAAGGGACAAAGACAGCATAAAATCCTAAGAGCAGAGACTGGAAAGAGAACCATCAATACAAAAGGATTAAAACAGGTTTCTAGGTAATAGTGCCTGAAGAGGCCAGGTAAAGGAAGCCCAGCAGAAAGGAAGAAGCTGACCCATGTCCTGCAGAAACCCAGACAGGCTCAGGATGCAGAAACGCCAGGTACTCCAGGCAAGACACAGAGCCACCAACAGAGTGTAGCAGTTAATGAAGACTAATTAAAACTTACAGACCAGGTTGCTTCCTTCTCACCCGAATCAGCCCACAGCTGAAGGCTAAATTATCAGGTAATCAGATTAATAAAAAAATATTTATCAAAATGAAGGATATAAGTCTTCTGGTTGAAAGCAGCCACCAAAAAAAAAAAAAAAAAAAAAAACAGGAATGTGAATTTTGAAAGGTTCACACTTACATTGTGTTAATGTGTTCAGAACACAGAGGATGAAGAGAAGATCCCATAAGCTTGCTTCCAGAGAGAAGAATGAAATCTTCTACAGAAAATGAAAAGTCAGATGGGCATCAGACTTTGCATCAGAATTATGGAGGGTAAAAGATACTGAGAAGAGCCTGCCAGTTAGGATGGAGAAATTAATTTCAGTCTAGAAGTCATATCTAATCATCCCTGTAATCAACAGGACAGGATAAAGACATTACTGGACATGCATGAACAGAACAAAGACATTATTAGAAATGCATGAACTAAGTATGCATAACGTTTACCTTTCACTCCCCTTCTTAGGAATACTTGAATATTTGGTCAAAGTTACATGGCAATCCAAGAAGAAAGAGACATTAAATTCCCCAAAGTGGATTCAACCAGGAAAAGTAATGAGGGGTCATCCTGGGGGGACAGCTGTACAATTGATCCAGGGTCAGTCATCCTGGAAGAAAGCTACAGGCAGAAAGGGAATTAATGATTTCCCTGCACAAAATTTCTCTGCAGACTGGATAGTATCCTTGAGTCCTGGAGACACAGATAAACTTAAGAAGGTGATAAAAACAGACAATGCAAGAAAAAGGGGAAAAAAAGAAGAAGAAGAAGAAGAAGAAGGCTAGTAGAATCTTTTAAAAATCGGTAATAGCTGGGCACTGGGGTACACACTTGTAAATCCAGCAGTTCAGGAGGCTGAGACAGGAGGATCTCAAGTTCAAAACCAACCTCAGTAATTTAGCAAGGACCTAAGCAACTTAGCAAGACCCTATCTCAAAATAAAACATAAAAAGGGTTAAGGGCCCCTGGGTTCAACCCTTGGTACCAAAAAAAAAAAATCAGTATAAAAAAGGAAATATAATATCTGGCAATATTTATTTAATCATCATAATGTAAAACTTATTTTTTTCAATTTTTAAAATTTAAGCTTGTAGGTGGAAAGAACATTTGGACAAAAGCTTAGACGTTGAGCTTAAGGGACACATTTGTGAACTAGGAATTTGTCCAAACTGGATGAACCAAAACATCTAAAGGGGAGGAGGGGAAAAGAGCAATAAAGGGATACACTGTGACTTGGATTTATCCAATTTGCCAATAATTTGTGTCATTTCCTTAATACATACTTGTCAGATAAAAAATTAAAAAGAAATCACCCACAGCTTAATTACGGGTAAAGAACAGAATGCAGATGTTATGACTAATGGTAAAAATACAAATAAAGAGAAAGGTGTTACAAATTGGAAGAAGCAAGATAAAGGGGATAGCTGAAGGAAGGAAAAGGACACTATCAATGTCATCTTAAAAAAGTTGGAATCAAGAGATGCCATCCACATTTAATGGCAAAAAGCAAACCATTGTCAGGCTGCTTAAAGTTAAGAATTTAACCTACAAAGAATTATGGTCTAGTTATGGCCCCTCTTTTGAGAGAAAAGAGTTCAGTGAAGTAGAGAGATACAGGAACAGACACACAGACATGTCTTTTATCCTAATGGAAAGCCAATAAATAATCATTCAAATTGATAAAGTAACAGCAGTATACGTTTACATAAGGAGTGGGAAAAATATTTTTGTATTTGCTGATGTATCAATATAAATAATTTCCTAGAAGATGAAAGGATAGAAAGATTTTTCTGTGTGCACCATATATATTTTTATTTTTTAAATTTTTCAAACATGTCAGTGAGTTACCCTTTCAGAACATTAAATATGTTTAAAATTAAAAAAAATGCATTATTTAGCAATCTGGAGACAACCACTTATAGAAATGATTAGAAGACATAAAACTGGCTCCTTCTACAGATGGGAGGTAGTAATCAGGGAACTGGTACCTTCTTTAAGCAAAGAAGCCTTTAGGAAATAGTTGCAAAGTACGAACTCAATAATGAATCTTCCCTACAGCCCCTTTCCCCACTCTCTCCAGGGCTCCCTCCTCCCTAGTCCTCCCAAGAGGACTTCGAAATAACAATTTCCAATAAAAAATACTTCAACATTAAGATAGTATAGAAATATATTTAATGCCCTAAAGACTTAATAAAGTTAATTAAAATGAATATTTCTCCTTTAAAACACATAAACAAGACAACAAACATATGTGAACAATTGCATTACTCACCATTAAAAGTAATGGAAACTTAAATTACTGTATCAACTTTTACAGACTATATTGCTAATCATAAAATCTTTTACCATGCACAATTACTAATTGATGACAGTACAAAATGTGTCTAAAATTATTGCCAAAATATATTTTTCACATAAATAAAAATATAAAAACACACAGACTGAGAATAAAACTAAGTCAGGAGTCCTGTGTCTATCCCAGCACACAGGGTAACCCCCTGCTTCACCTCATCCCTTCATCTATAAAATGGCTTGGATAATTCCATAATCTCTGCACCTGCCCACTTCAGTCATTTTTTGTTGTTTTGTTTTGTTTGCTTTTTACTTTTGTGAAACTCTAATAGCAGTGGATCGATTAGTGGATGTAACCTGTTCATAACCATTAACATCTGCCATGGTAAGAGTCTGACCAGTTCTAAAGTTCTATCAACAACTTCATGTGGACAATGTTGACAATGCAGGGTGGACAGCGACCAGTTAGCGAAAACAGCTCAATGTGAAAAGCAGCTCTGAAAGGATTAAGCTCACAGTGCTAACAGGACCCAGAGAAAGGAATGATTAACTCTGCTAATGGCTGTGCAAAGAGAGTAAGGAAGAGAGAAGAGAATTATGAAACATACTGCAGGCTCTAAGTGTGAATTTTGCTTTTATTCCTGTGAAATTTCATCATGTAAAACTGAGCTCATTAATCCAGTATACTGAGATATGGCATCCTGATTTTATCACCTATCATATTAACTCTCGATCCCAATCTGTGTCACCTATGTGAAATTTTCATCTAAAATGCTGATTCAAAAGTTGAGTAAGAAAACACAGGAGGACATCAGTAAAATGGCTAAATAGGATATCCCTGACAGTATCCTCCTGCAGCTCAGTAATTCCACAGCCGTGCACAGACCAAGGTGCCTTTGTGGGAGCTTTGGGACCCAGTATGAGGATGTGAAACCCCACTACAGCCCAAGACCTAGGAGGTTCTTTTGAGAAGGCACTGTGCCCAAGTGACAGACCAGTGGACCATGGCCCTGGCTCCAGACCCTGCATCAGCTCATACATCTCCCTGTTGCTTAGCTACAGCCCTGTTTGCCTTGAGCCTATTATCAAAGCAATCCACCCTAGGAACCAAGAGGAGTCACGCCCACTTGTGCCCTGGGTGAAGATGACAAACCTGCTGACCTTGGTCCTGGCTGTGGACCAGAAAGAGCTCCAGTCCCTCTCAGCAGTGGACTTAGATTAGTCTTCCAATGGCAGAAAACACAAAGGGGAACATGCCCACTGTCCTGAGTCCTCTGGACAGGCCTGCCACAGAGGTCTCCACTGTAGACCTCACAGCATCTCTGACTCTGTTTCAGTCCCTCTCAGCCATTTATGAGGGGAGTTGTACATGCCCAGGGACCCACCCAGTAACCCAGCAAGAGCCTTCCCAGGGTCCCAAAGGAAGTCACACCTATCTGCAAAGCTAGCAACAAGCCCAGTGTCTGTAGCTTCCTATGGACTAAGGTCCTGGAGACAGTCCACTTCACCTAGAGACTACAGAGAATCCATGGCTGCTAGATCCTTTAGGAACAGGCCTATCAACTACCGACCCCACTGAGGATACAGCAACTGTGACCTAGAGGCAATTTCATCAGCCTGTTAGATCTAACAGAATCGTTAACCTGCTGAAACCAGTTTGTAAAGACTGGAAGAAGTGCTTGCTCCATCGAATGCACAGACACCAACACAAGGCTACCTAGATGGCACAGAATAAGGCAAATATGACGCCCCCAAAGGGGATATAAAAAGCTCTAGCAACCAACCCCAAAGAAACAGACACCTACAGATTTCTTGAAAGATAATTCAAAATAATCACCTTACGAAGCTCAATGAGATGCAACAAAATACAAGTAGTCAGCTAAATGAAAGTAGGAAAATAATGCATGAGCAAAAACTGATGTTTAATTAAAAAACAGAAACTACTTTTTAAAAAATCAAGCAAGTAACCTGAGGCTGAAAATGGCAATAACAGGTCTGAAATAATTCAACAGAAAGCTTCAAGAGTAGAATTGATAAGACAGAAGAGGGAATTAGCAAACCCGAAGACAGGTCATTTGAAATTGGCCAATTAGAGGAACAAAAAGGAAAAAAAAAAAAGAATGAAAAACAATGAAGAAAGCAGAAGAACCTATAGGACAAGATCAAGAATATAAACATTCAAGTTAAAGGAGATGCAGATAAAAAAGAGAGACAGAGAAGGGAGGAAAGTTTATTTGAAGCAATACCATATATGAAAACCTCCAAACCCTTGGTAGGGATATGGACACCAGGATTCATAGAGCCCAAAATATCCTAAAGCCAAATCATGAAAAGAAGCAAGAGATAAGAGACTCATCACATATTAGGGGGCTCCCTCGAAGGTAGGAGTAGGCTTCTCAATAGAGACATCAAAATAAGAGGGGGTAAGACGATGTATTAAAAGTGCTGGGGAAAAAAAGAAAGAGCCTCCAGCTAAAAAATCAATAACCAGAAATGAAGGAGGGATAAAGACATTCCCAAAACAAATAGAAGATGAGTACATCAGCACTAGACCTGATTCATAAGAAATGCTAAAGGGGATTCTTGGAGTTGAAAGGGGAGGACATATATTAACAACACAAAACATGTGAGAGTAAGAAACTCAGTAACAGTAAATACACAGTCGAGTTCAGAAAATGCTAATACTATAATAGTGGGATGTAAATCATGTCTACCTATAATATAAAGGTTAAAAGACAAAAAATGCTAAAAATAACTACAGCTACAGCCAGAATACTCAATATTGGAAGATGTAAACTGTAACATCAAAAACTTAAAAGGCAGGATGGGGAGAGTAAAGTTTCTGGATGTGATCAAATGTAAGTTGCATTATGAGCTTGAAATAGCCTGTTACAGTTACCATATGAGTCTCATGGTAACCACAAAGCAGAAACCTATGGTAGATACATAGAACATAATGAGAAAGGAACCAAAGGACTCCACTAGAGAAAATTATCAAATCACCAGGAAGAGAAGGAATAAAGGATGCACAAAACAATGTAAGATAATAAAATAGGAGTAGTAAAGTTCTTATTTATCAATACTTATCTTGAATGCAAGTGGGTTAAACTTTCAAATCAAAAGGCACAGAATGGTTGAATAATAAGTTTCCAAAGACCAAATTTTTACATGCTGTCTACAAGAGAGTCACTTCAGCTCTAAGGACACAAAAAATTGAAAGTAGAAGAATGAAAAAGATATTGTGTACAATTAGAAATCAAAAGAGTAGGTGTTGCTATACTCACGTCAGACAAAATACACTTTAAATCAGAAACTGTAAAAAGAGATAAAGAAGGCCAGTAAGTAATAATAAAGAGGTCAGTTCATCAAGAGATTATAAGAATTGTAAATATATACGCTCATAACATCAGAGCACCTAAATATTCAAAGCAAATATTAGCAGAACTAAAGGGAGAGGTAAACAGCAACATAATAAAAGTAGGAAATTTCAACAAGGCATAGATAATTCAGACAGAAAATCAATAAGAAAGGACAATATAAACTATATTTTAGACCAACTGAACCTCACAAACATATAGAATATTCCATCCAACAGCAACAGAATACACATTACCCCCAAGCACATGTGGAACACTGTCTAGGATAGATCATGTTATGACAAAAAACAAGTCTTCACAAATTTAAGATGACTGAAATCATATCAAAGTTCTTTCTGACTATAATATCATGAAACTAAAAATCAACAACAGGAAGAAATTTGAAAAATCAAAAAATACTTAGAAAATATTCAAAATGTTATTTGACAACCAATGGGTAAAATAAAAATCAAAGTAATTTTTTAAATGTCTGAAAACAAACAAAAACAGAAACACAATATACCAAAATATAGGGATGTAGAAAAAGCAATTCTAAAAGAGGAGTTTATAGTAATAAACATTTACATTAAAAATGAAGAAATAGCTCAAATAAAAAATAATGTTACACCTCAAGCAACACAAAAGAAAATGAAAAAAACTAAGTCCAAAATCAGTAAAGGGAAGGAAATAATTAAAAAGCAGAGCAGAAATACATAAAATAAAAA